>NC_084737.1:69682922-69812922 GCF_033978785.1 Entelurus aequoreus
ATCTCGCCAGAAAGATGTCCAGGCATCGAGTAATTGTCTCTGGCCCCCTGCCTGCGAGAGGCAATGATGAGAGATATAGCAGATTAGTCTCGCTTAACAAGTGGTTGGCTAGCTACTGTAGGCAGCAGGGACTAACGTTTATTGATAACTGGCCCTCTTTCTGGGGCAAACCAGGCTTGCTGATGAGAGACGGCCTTCACCCTAACCAGGAAGGCGCCATCATCCTGTCTAGAAACATAGACTACTATTTAAGTCTCACTTGACTGACTACACTAGAGCAAGCCCGGTCACAGGCAATTACAATGTCTGTTAGTCCGGGTGAGGAGTCAGTTAAGCTAGAACTAGCCAGCGCCAGGCTGGATAATCCATGTACGCATAGCAATTCTCTTAGAATAATACACAATTCACATAATGTTTTTTCTGTTGTGTCTGTGTCAGAGGTGGACATGCATTCTACTGAGGTGGCAAATTATGATATGTCCAGTCTATTGCAGCACCAAGCAAACAATCGGAAAATTCCCGTCATATCAATTCCTAGATATGGTCGAAACTATTTAAAGTGCACTACGCATAATAAACGCAACATTGTTAATATTGCCACTACGGATAATCTTAACAAAAACTCGTCAAAACAGCCCAATACCTATAATATGGGCTTTTTAAACATAAGATCATTGTCTCCCAAGGCGTTATTGGTTAATGAGGTCATTAGAGACAACAATCTTAACGTCATTGGTCTTAGCGAAACCTGGCTCAAACCGGACGAATTTTTTGCGCTCAATGAGGCATCTCCTCCTAACTATACGAATGCGCATGTTGCCCGCCCTCTTAAAAGGGGAGGGGGTGTCGCACTAATATACAATGAAAATTTCAACCTTACCCCTAACCTAAATAATAAATATAAATCGTTTGAGGTGCTTACTATGAGGTCTGTCACACCGCTACCTCTCGACCTGGCTGTTATCTACCGCCCCCCTGGGCCCTATTCGGACTTTATCAGTGAATTCTCAGAGTTCGTTGCTGATCTAGTGACGCACGCCGACAATATAATCATAATGGGGGACTTTAATATCCATATGAATACCCCATCGGACCCTCAGTGCGTGGCGCTCCAAACCATAATTGATAGCTGTGGTCTTACACAAATAATACATGAACCCACGCATCGCAACGGTAATACAATAGATCTAGTGCTTGTCAGGGGTGTCACCACCTCCAAAGTTATGATACTTCCATATACTAAAGTAATGTCCGATCATTACCTTATAAAATTTGAAGTTTTGACTCTTTGTCAACAAGCTAATAATAATAATAACTGCTATAGCGGCCGCAACATTAATGCTGCCACAACGATGACTCTTGCTGACCTACTGCCTTCGGTAATAGCACCATTCCCAAATTATGTCGGCTCTATTGATAAACTCACTAACAACTTTGACGATGCCTTGCGCGAAATTATTGATAGTATAGCACCGCTAAAGCAAAAAAGGGCCCCTAAAAGGCGCACCCCATGGTTTACAGAAGAAATTAGAGCTCATAAATTATCATGTAGAAAACTGGAACGCAAATGGCGCGCGACTAAACTTGAGGTTTTCCATCAAGCATGGAGTGATAGTTTAATAACTTATAAACGCATGCTTACCTCAGCTAAAGCTAAATACTACTCAAATCTCATCCGCCTCAACAAAAACGATCCTAAATTTCTGTTTAGTACAGTAGCATCGCTAACCCAACAAGGGACTCCTCCCAGTAGCTCCACCCACTCGGCAGATGATTTTATGAATTTCTTTAATAAGAAAATTGAACTCATTAGAAAGGAGATTAAAGACAACGCATCCCAGCTACAACTGGGCTCTATTAACACAAATACGACTGTATATACGACGGACACTGCCCTCCAAAATAGTCTCTCTATTTTTGATGAAATAACATTAGAGGAATTATTACAGCGTGTAAGTGGGATAAAACAAACAACATGTTTACTTGACCCACTTCCTGGGAAACTTATCAAGGAACTGTTTGTATTATTAGGTCCATCAGTGTTAAATATTATAAACTTATCACTTTCCTCCGGCACTGTTCCCCTAGCATTCAAAAAAGCGGTTATTCATCCTCTGCTCAAAAGACCTAACCTCGATCCTGACCTCATGGTAAACTACCGACCGGTCTCCCACCTTCCGTTTATTTCCAAAATTCTCGAAAAAACTGTTGCACAGCAGCTAAATGAACACTTAGTGACTAACAATCTCTGTGAACCTTTTCAATCCGGTTTCAGGGCAAATCACTCTACGGAGACAGCTCTCGCAAAAATGACTAATGATCTATTGCTAACGATGGATTCTGATGCGTCATCTATGTTGCTGCTTCTTGATCTTAGCGCCGCTTTCGATACCGTCGATCATAATATTTTATTAGAGCGTATCAAAACACGTATTGGTATGTCAGACTTAGCCTTGTCTTGGTTTAACTCTTATCTTACTGACAGGATGCAGTGCGTCTCCCATAACAATGTGACCTCGGACTATGTCAAGGTAACGTGCGGAGTTCCCCAGGGTTCGGTTCTTGGCCCTGCACTCTTTAGTATTTACATGCTGCCGCTGGGTGACATCATACGCAAGTACGGTGTTAGCTTTCACTGTTATGCTGATGACACTCAACTCTACATGCCCCTAAAGCTGACCAACACGCCGGACTGTGGTCAGCTGGAGGCGTGTCTTAATGAAATTAAACAATGGATGTCCGCTAACTTTTTGCAACTCAACGCTAAGAAAACGGAAATGCTGATTATCGGTCCTGCTAGACACCAACATCTATTTAATAATACCACCTTAACATTTGACAACCAAACAATTAAACAAGGCGACTCGGTAAAGAATCTGGGTATTATCTTCGACCCAACTCTCTCGTTTGAGTCACACATTAAGAGTGTTACTAAAACGGCCTTCTTTCATCTCCGTAATATCGCTAAAATTCGTTCCATCTTGTCCACTAGCGACGCTGAGATCATTATTCATGCGTTCGTTACGTCTCGTCTCGATTACTGTAACGTATTATTTTCGGGCCTCCCTATGTCTAGCATTAAAAGATTACAGTTGGTACAAAATGCGGCTGCAAGGCTTTTGACAAAAACAAGAAAGTTTGATCATATTACGCCTATACTGGCTCACTTGCACTGGCTTCCTGTGCACTTAAGATGCGACTTTAAGGTTTTACTACTTACGTATAAAATATTACACGGTTTAGCTCCAGCCTATCTCGCCGATTGTATTGTACCATATGTCCCGACAAGAAATCTGCGTTCAAAGAACTCCGGCTTATTAGTGATTCCCAGAGCCCAAAAAAAGTCTGCGGGCTATAGAGCGTTTTCTATTCGGGCTCCAGTACTCTGGAATGCCCTCCCGGTAACAGTTAGAGATGCTACCTCAGTAGAAGCATTTAAGTCCCATCTTAAAACTCATTTGTATAATCTAGCCTTTAAATAGACCCCCCCTTTTTTAGACCAGTTGATCTGCCGTTTCTTTTCTTCTCTCCTCTTCTCCCCTGTCCCTTGCGAGGGGGAGTTGCATAGGTCCGGTGGCCATGGATGAAGTGCTGGCTGTCCAGAGCCGGGACCCCGGGTGGACCACTAGCCTGTGCATCGGTTGGGGACATCTCTGCGCTGCTGACCCGTCTCCGCTCGGGATGGTTTCCTGTTGGCCCCGCTGTGGACTGGACTCCCGCTGATGTGTTGGATCCACTGTGGACTGGACTTTCACAATGTTATGTCAGACCCACTCGACATCCGTTGCTTTCGGTCTCCCCTAGAGGGGGGGGGGGGGTTACCCACATATGCGGTCCTCTCCAAGGTTTCTCATAGTCATTCACCGACGTCCCACTGGGGTGAGTTTTTCCTTGCCCGTATGTGGGCTCTGTACCGAGGATGTCGTTGTGGCTTGTACAGCCCTTTGAGACACTTGTGATTTAGGGCTATATAAATAAACATTGATTGATTGATTGATTGATTTAGCGATTAGGAGTGACAGATTGTTTGGTAAACGTATAGCAGGTTCTATATGTTATAGTTATTTGAATGACTCTTACTATAATATGTTACGTTAACATACCAGGCACGTTCTGAGTTGGTTATTTATGCGTCATATAACGTACACTTATTCAGCCTGTTGTTCACTATTCTTTATTTATTTTAAATTGCCTTTCAAATGTCTATTCTTGGTGTTGGATTTTATCAAATAGATTTCCCCAAAAAATGCAACTTATACTCCAGTGCAGGCCTGGGCAATTATTTTGACTCGGGGGCCAAATTTAGAGAATACAAATGTGTCTGGGGGCAGGTATATCTATTTTTTAGGAAAAATAATACAAAACCTCATAATAAAGTCTGATTGAATGCTAAAAATGTTATGACAGACCGCCTTAAAACGGAATGGAATTTAAAAATTTTCTATGAACAATAAAACCCTGAATATTGAGAACATATGAACGTCACACCCCCTCTCAATCGACATATTTTACAATCAAGACACACCCACACTGCTTGGTGTCTCGTCTGACCTGCTGTGACGTAGATTACCATAGTAACTAGTAAGGTTGTACGGTATACGGGTATTAGTATAGTACCGCGATACTAATGAATCATTCGGTACCATACCGCCTCTGAAAAGTACTGGTCCAAAAATTCTATTTTTTCTTGTCCCCTATTGGTATCAGGACAACACTAGTCACTAAAATATCATGCAAAAGCACAGATTCCAACCATAAAAATACTTTGTATAGTTCAAGATTTACGGTCATTAGAAAACATCACTGCACATCATAATGGCAGCTATACTTTCCATCTTAAAGATCTAAATAAAATATTTTGGAATGTCCAGCGGGCCAGATTGAAAAGCTTAATTTGCCCAGGTCTGCTCTAGTGCGACTTATATATGTTTTTTTCCTTCTTTATTATGCATTTTCGGCCGGTGCGACTTATACTCCGGAGAGATTTATAATACGAAAAATACGGTATATATATATATATATATATATATATATATATATATATATATATATATATATATATATATATATATATATATATATATATATATATATATATATATACACACATTTATATACAGTATATATATATATATATATATATATATATATATATATATATATATATATATATATATATATATATATATATATATATATATATATATATACACTACCGTTCAAAAGTTCTCTTTTTCTGGCCATTTTGAGCCTGAATGTGATGCTCCAGAAACTCAATCTGCTCAAAGGAAGGTCAGTTTTGTAGCTTCTGTAACGAGCTAAACTGTTTTCAGATGTGTGAACATGATTGCACAAGGGTTTTCTAATCATCAATTAGCCTTCTGAGCCAATGAGCAAACACATTATACCATTAGAACACTGGAGTGATAGTTGCTGGAAATGGGCCTCTATACACCTATGTAGATATTGCACCAAAAACCAGACATTTGCAGCTAGAATAGTCATTTACCACATTAGCAATGTATACAGTGTATTTCTTTAAAGTTAAAACTAGTTTAAAGTTATCTTCATTGAAAAGTACAGTGCTTTTCCTTCAAAAATAAGGACATTTCAATGTGACCCCAAACTTTTGAACGGTAGTGTATATATATACTGTATATATATATACATATATATATATATATATATATATATATATATATATATATATATATATATATATATATATATATATATATATATATATATATATATATATATATATATATATATATATATATATACTGTATATATATATATATATATATATATATATATATATATATATATATATATATATATATATATATATATATATATATATATATGTATGTATGTATGTATACAGCCCGGCCCCCGGCCAAATTGTTTTAACCCAATGCGGCCCCCAAGTCAAAAAGTTGTCTGCTCTGCAGTTGCTGTGTTAATTGTGTGCTAAGTGTGTTGAAATGTTTTATTCTAGCATCATACTGTGTGTTTTTGTGATTTTCAGCCAGTTCCATAGCATCATACTGTATGTTTGTAAATCTGACTAGTGAGTCAGTGACTTATCATCATACTGTATGTTTGTAAATCTGACTAGTGGGTTAGTGCCTCCCCAACCTCAAACCTCACCGCACGTCACTGGCCAACACACATTTCAATGTATTGCTGGCAGGGGCATAGCACCAATTTCTGGGCCCCCATACACAAAACTCCTAAATGGCTCCGACCCCACCCTAATGCAGCCCCACACACCCACTTGGAATGTTTAAATGCACTAAAAAAAATGGTTGAAACCGGCGTGTTAAAACACATGTTCAATCCCACAGGGTTTCTAACATTTTAAAGATTATCACATACCCAGATAAACCCCCATAGATCATTTCATTTGGATTTGTTTGAAAAAGCAAAGCTTTTGTAAAAAAATTTTTTACAACTTCAAAAAAGCATAACCATTATTTACTTTGCTATGATTAGAAATGTGTCAAATGTTCCTTTACTTCAGAGTGTAAAGTTCAGATTATCTAATGCAAATATGATTATCATCAGTGGATAATAGAAATCATAATGTAATTTCTGGGAGTTAAGTCTCCCCAAGTCTTTAAAACCTAGTAACACCTCTGTATCTAATTTCCATTGAGGGTCCTTGAAGGCACTACAGTTATGTGCAATGAGATGCAAAAGTGAAACTTGTACGTAACCTTCTCCTATGCTGCCACAAATAGATGTATTATATGTCTACATTTCTTCTATCACCTCATCCTTGTTCCAAAATGCTGGTGCTGTGTGTGAATGCTTGAAGGTGAGCTTTGATGACGTTATGACCGAGGCCTCTTTAATGCACAGGTTTACCTGGGCTAAAGCCCCAGGGGCCCCAACCCATTTTGGGCCCCCCGATTTTGACAGCACAATGCATTAATAGGTGTTCATAGTTGTCAACCACAGACAGCTGCTACGTAGAGACGTGCATGGAGATGAGGATGTATTCATGAATTAAATTATTTTAAAAAATGGATGATATTGTTGCTCTGTTGCTTTTCTGGTGAGTAAAACAGGGTTTTATTTTCAAACAGTGTTTTTTTAAGATGTTACCTTATCCTTTTGCTGAATGAGTGTGTGTCTGATAAGGAAAAGGGGGGCTAGTTGCGTCTCGTTTGAGCGCCATTACCCGCAAACTTCTATTTGCAAATGAAAAACAATGAACAAAACAGGGCTTATGAGAGCGGGTTTTATAAGAGAAAATTTGCTAAAGCACGGGTGTCAAACTCAAGGCCCGGGGGGCCAAATCCAGCCCACCACATTATTTTTAAAGCCTGGAAATAATATGGGTTAATAAAATGCTTAATCTTTTCTTACTAAATATATTTGTTCTTTCCCTTTTGACATTAAAAATCATGTACTGCATGCAGTTGCATATCTTTTAAAGTTCAATATTATCAAAATCAAAATATTATATTATCATGTATTCCAAACATCCATCCATCCATCCATCCATTTCCTACCGCTTATTCCCTTCGGGGTCGCGGGGGGCGCTGGAGCCTATCTCAGCTACAATCGGGCGGAAGGCGGGGTACACCCTGGACAAACATATTTTTTCTTAAAATAAAGGTAAATACTGTACTTAAATATCTGCTTGACTTATGATTTCAAAAGAAATTATCAATCAAATTGTAGGCTGTAAAATTGACGGTTAAATTCCGCTCACTGAGTTTTTTTTTACTGTAGAATTAACTTTTTTTCCCCATATACAGTAAGACATTAAAACCTTAAAAAACAAACAAAAAAACCATGAAACAAGATTTTATGGTGAAAAAATAAAACTGGCAGCTCTGTTGCCTGAATTTTAACGCTAAAACGGTGGTATTGTTTTTCTATTCCATTTATTATTATTTTTTTATGCTGTAAAAAACCCACTGCTTTTACTGTAAAATTCTGGTGACTGAGCTGACAGTTTTTAAAGTAACATTTTAATATATTTTTTTTGCAGCTTATTAAAAAAATATATTTTTAATGTATACTTACATGTATATTCATATTACTCATTGTTAACGCGGCCCTCTGAGGGCAACCATAACTGCTATGTGGCCCTCAATGAAAACGAGGTTGACACCCATGTGCTAAAGAGAAGCAACTTTGGGAGAAGATTTTTTTTTTTTTTTTTTTTTTTTGTTATTTTCCCAAAACACCCACGGCCACGGAGGATGACAGTGACAGAGTCAGTGGGCACACCTGTCAATCACAGTTGACCTCTCCCTTAGTTTGCCACAACATCCTCGAATCTAGTCCTGTAAGTGCCACGTTTTGCATTGAACATCAAAGATGGCTGAATGTGTGTCGAAGCTCAGCGTTTTGGCGTCCTACGCACCCAATCAAGCTGTGGTTTGACACAGAAGTAGTCAGAGCGAGGTTGCATCATCACACTTTGCCTCTTAGCAGTGCGGCAAACCCCCAACTTTGACTGGCAGGTTCCTAAAGCCCTTGCTATTGTGGAGGGTAATTGAGGCCTCCAAAACTCCTCAGCCCCCGGGGCAACCTTTAGGCTAAGGCGGCTCTGGTTATGACGTCTGTGATGCGTGATGTGTTCAATAGGTTTGCCGCTATCCAGGTGGCTCGAAACATTTTGTGTTTTTGATAGATTCTTAATTTTATTCAAGCAACCTCATTTAAATTTCACAGCCATATTGATTTTAAAATTAACATTAATGACATCTTTTTTGTAACTTACATATGTAAATGGGAGAAAAAACAATGCCCCTTATTCCTGGTTGTATGTGATGTGACGTCTGGTTGCTGGCGCCTTGAACTCAAGCAATTGGTGAGAAAACAAGCTTATTCTTAGCAAGAAGTCAATTTAAAGCAGAGTTTTTATAAAAGTTTGGCAAAAGTTGTTACAGAGTTCCTAAGGTAGTCCATCATAAAGGGAAAGGGGGAAAAAAACATGGAAAGGTTGCTTCTGTGTTAATAAGCCTGTCTATTTTAATTTTTTAAAAATTTTTATTATATATTCTTACTTTCTATTTTTATTTGTAATACTTTGTAGCACTTTGAGATTTTAACAAATGTAAAGTGCGTAACAAATGCAATTCATTATTATTATTATTATCAAATGGAGTCGAGTTGTCATTGCGATCGAGTTTGCAGTGACCACTTTATTCATGTCTAAACAAACTTAAAACTGACCTGAAGCCTTATGACAGTTTTGGACTTTCTTTGTTCATTATTCTCCTTTGCTTTGTATAATTTCTTGTGAGCAGTTATTTTACCGCTGTTGTTAGTGCTGTTTTCACCTGTCACTAATTGCCAATCAGGAGGATTCATCTTTCAACGTTATTTGTCAGATGGCGCTGTTTCGTTGTTTGGACACGGCAAGATTGAACATTTTATTTTTGGAAATTACCCCTCGTTTTAAGAGGTGCTTACTCATTCTTAGTCACTGGACTTTATATCAGAACCTTAATTTTTGCATAATTAATTATGTTCTGTCTCCTCTAGTATGTAAATGTTAAAATTGGGAAAATAATTATCCAAATAAGATATTTAGTTTTTTCCCCAGATAGAAAATTTAGTTTAAAGATTCTGCAATAACCAAAACATGCTTCATTTAAGAATTGCAAGTAGAATAATGCTTGTTTTCAGAATAAAATATGTATTTTATTGTAAAAGTCCTGCTATTTTCTAGATTTAAAATCTCAATTCAGGATTTCTCATCACGTAAAATGAACTCGCTGCATGGACAGATCATTTCACAAGTTTTTTATATATTTTTTTCCCCCTAAAATCTAGTCTTTCAACTCATATTGCCCCTGCTCAGTGGCCTTGTGGTTAGAGTGTCCGCCCTGAGATCGGTAGGTCGTGAGTTCAAACCCCGGCCGAGTCATACCAAAGACTACAAAAATGGGATCCATTACCTCCCTGCTTGGCACTCAGCATCAAGGGTTGGAATTGGGGGTTAAATCACCAAAATGATTCCCGAGCGCGGCCACGCTACTGCTCACTGCTCCCCTCACCTCCCAGGGGGTGAACAAGAGGATGGGTCAAATGCAGAGGACACATTTCACCACACCTAGTGTGTGTGTGACAATCATTGGTACTTTAACTTTAACTTAACATTTTCTCAGCTCTTTTTTGCGGTGTACATACTGCATGTACATGTACATGCTAGTAGTTGTATTTTTGTGCTACATACTTTATTTTACCTACACTTTCCCAACTTCATTCATTAAAACCATTTGTTGAGAGTGACAGGCTTATTAACACAGCAGCAACCTTTCCATGTTTTTTTCTTCTTTCCCTTTGTCTCTGCATCCTGGGTCACACCAACAGCTGCCATGCACAACCGTGACAAAAAAATGTAAACAGTAAAAGCCCTATTATGACTTATTTACTTTTTTTAAATTCTCATACTTATATATGAAAAATTTCCACATAAAATTGATGCGTGTGCAGAGTGTCTGCCGCAATGTTTAGAATCAAGAAAACATTGCTAAATAGTACAGATGTCCGATAATATCGGCAGGCCGATATTATCGGCCTATAAATGCTTTAAAATGTAATATCGGAAATTATCGGTATCGTTTTTTTTATTTTTATTTTTTTTTATTAAATCAACATAAAAAACACAAGATACACTTACAATTAGTGCACCAACCCAAAAAACCTCCCTCCCCCATTTACACTCATTCACACAAAAGGGTTTGTTACGGCGCACGCCCAGTCTGCCTCTCCCTCCTCAGCAGCAGCACTTAGATCAGGGGTCACCAACCTTTTTGAAAGCAAGAGCTACTTCTTGGGTAGTGATTAATGCGAAGGGCTACCAGTTTGATACACACTTAAATAAATTGCCAGAAATAGCCAATTTGCTCAATTTACCTTTAACTCTGTTATTATTAATAATTAATGATATTTACACTTAATTGAACGGTTTAAAAGAGGAGAAAACACGAAAAAAATGACAATTAAATTTTGAAACATAGTTTATCTTCAATTTCGACTCTTTAAAATTCAAAATTCAACCGAAAAAAAGAAGAGAAAAACTAGCTAATTCGAATCTTTTTGAAAAAATTAAAAAAAGAATTTATGGAACATCATTAGTCATTTTTCCTGATTAAGATTAATTTTACAATTTTGATGACATGTTTTAAATAGGTTAAAATCCAATCTACACTTTGTTAGAATATATAACAAATTGGACCAAGCTATATTTCTAACAAAGACAAATCATTATTTCTTCTGGATTTTCCAGAACAAAAATTTTAAAAGAAATTCAAAAGACTTTGAAATAAGATTTAAATTTGATTCTACAGATTTTCTAGATTTGCCAGAATATTTTTTTTAAATTTTAATCATAATAAGTTTGAAGAAATATTTCACAAATATTCTTCGTCGAAAAAAAAGAAGCTAAAATGAAGAATTAAATTAAAATGTATATATTATTCTTTACAATAAAAACAATTAATTTACTTGAACATTGATTTAAATTGTCAGGAAAGAAGAGGAAGGAATTTAAAAGGTAAAAAGGTATATGTGTTTAAAAATCCTAAAACCATTTTTAAGGTTGTATTTCTTCTCTAAAATTGTCTTTCTGAAAGTTATAAGAAGCAAAGTAAAAAAATGTATGAATTTATTTAATCAAGTGAAGACCAAGTCTTTAAAATATTTTCTCGGATTTTCAAATTCTATTTGAGTTTTGTCTCTCTTAGAATTAAAAATGTCGAGCAAAGCGAGACCAGCTTGCTAGTAAATAAAATTTTAAAAATAGAGGCAGCTCACTGGTAAGTGCTGCTATTTGAGCTATTTTTAGAACAGGCCAGTGGGCTACTCATCTGGTCCTTACGGGCTACCTGGTGCCCGCGGGCACCGCGTTGGTGACCCCTGACTTAGAGGCTCTGCTGCAAGCACCGCAGGACACGCCCCCACACTCCTCCACAGCTGGAGGCAATCCTCAATCAACACACCTGGTCTTGACGAGAGGCAGCAGCATAAAGGCTCACTCCGCCGACTACTCCACGCCGGAACGTAGCTCTGATTCAGTAAGCTTCACATCTCTGGCTCCTCACCTGTCTCTCTCTTTTGCTCACTTTGTCTCCCTCGTGCCTAGTCCTTATTTGTCCTTGTCATCTCCTGTTCCCACAGTACCTCCGTGTCTCCGCAGTGAGCTGTGCGCCTCACCTGCCGATCTTCCCCCTGGACTCTGACAGCCTTCCTCGACCTTCGACCCCTCGCTTGGATCCCAAACCTCTTTTGCTTTGCCCATTCTGGACTTGTTTGCTGCCACAACCAACACGCACTTACAACAACCGCTGGTAACTTATATTTGGTTAACTTCCACACATAGCCCTGCATACACACACATAGTAGCATACACACCCTACGTAATCATCAAGCTCAAATAAAACCCGTCGAGCTAGACCTCCTGTTGTCGTGCCGTCTCCTTCCCCTTGTCGTATGTAACAGGGTTGTTTCTTTCTGTTATTAATATTCTGGTTCCTACATTATATATCAATACAGTCTGCAAGGGATACAGTCCGTAAGCACACATGATTGTGCGTGCTGCTGGTCCACTAATAGTACTAACCTTTAACCGTTCATTTTACTCATTTTCATTAATTACTAGTTTCCATGTAACTGTTTTTATATTGTTTTACTGTCTTTTTTTATTCAAGAAAATGTTTTTAATTTATTTATCTTATTTTATTTTATTAATTCTTAAAAAAAGGACCTTATCTTCACCATACCTGACAGTCCAAATTAGGCATAATAATGTGTTAATTCCACGACTGTATATTTCGTTATCGGTTGATATCGGTATTGGTAATCAAAGAGTTGGACAATATCGGATATCGGCAAAAAGCCATTATCGGACATCCCTACTAAATAGTATTAATAAACTAGATTATTAAATCTCTCCTAGGCTGCATACTCCATAGCAAAGACATGCCTATGATGGCCTGGAAAAGTCACAACAATTGCAAAAGCCACAACAATTGCAATAACCACACACAACATTTTTAAGCCACAACACGGACCAAGCAGACCTAAAGTGACATCGATCACAACAACTTATGTTCGCAAACTTTTCTAACTTCATTCATTAAAACTTATTTCCGCCTCAGCCACAAGGTCTGCTATCACTTCTGTTGTGATCTTCTTTCCTAGTATTGTTGTTTTTTTTTGTGGCATTTCCGTTTGTAGTGTTTTTTGCAATCCTGTTGTGGCTGAAAGTTGTAATGTTTTGGCTTTATGCTGTAGTGTTGCGGCCATTGCATTTCATTTGACGTTTCATTTGTTGTACCATGTGTTGTGACCCTCCTCGGCCAGTACACATACTGTATCTGGATATTGCTAAATATTGTTAGAACTAAACTCTGCGGGACAACTGGGAAGTAGCTACATTTGAATAAATGTTGAAGCAAAACTGTGCAGACAGAATTATAGATGGAGGAAAAATAGCAAGTGCAAGCTTCAAACCTAAACTTATGTAATATATTTGTTCAAAATAAATTAGTAACACCATACACAACGATTACACGGCATTCGTGCAACACCCACATCATGTACGTTATCTTTTATGGTTTGAGGCTTAATTCTTGGACCATCCAGATGAAAATAAATGATGTCTCCATACTTGTGTACATTTACTGTTTGTGGGTGTAGAAGTGTGCTAAAAAGTCCACTTCAGTGATGTCAAATCTTTTAAATCTTGTGAAAGATATTTATTTTTAAGAGTGTATGGATCCATTCCATTACATTGAAATATTTTTTCATATCTGTGTCACGGCGCATGCCCAATCCCTCATGCCACCTGCAGCAAGCGCCGCCGGCAGCTCCGCTAGGAGCGCCCCGGGACACGCCCGTGCTCGCTCGTCCCGCATCGCGGCCAGGCGCCTGCACAGCTGCAGGCAATCAACGACCAGTGCACCTGGATCTGATGGGGGTAGACGACATAAAGACCAGCGGACCCGAAGATCTAGTGCCAGAACGTAGTTCACCCTCTGTAGTAAGCATCCCATCTCTGGCTTCCCTCCTCATACTTGCTCTCTGTGCTTTCCCTCTGCCCGTGTCTTATATGTCCTCTGTGTTCCCCGCAGTATTCCCTCCGTCTCCAGTGATCGAGCTGTGCACCTGGTTCACTTGAATTTCCCTCCGGACTTTGGACTGCCTCCCTCGATCCTTGACCCCCGCTCGGACACTGACCTCGACGCCTCTCTCCAGCCCCCGACCTATCGCCTGCTCACGGACTGCCTTCTTGCTTTGGCCCTCTGGATTTGTGGACAATTCATCCAACACGCACGAGCTGGTAAAAATTTACATTGTTAATTTTTCACATTGTCTTACACCAGTGGTCCCCAACCACCGGGCCGTGGACCGATTGGTACCGGGCCGCACAAGAAATAAAATTAAAAAAAAAAAAATTAAAAAAAAAATAAAAAATTATTAAATCGACATAAAAAACACAATATATACATTATATATAAATATAGATCAATACCGTCTGCAGGGATACAGTCCGTTAACACACATGATTGTATTTCTTTATGACAAAAAAACAACAACCACAAAACACAAAAAAAAACATAACACCCCCACCCAACCCCCAGGTCCGTGGGACAAATTTTCAAGCGTTGACCAGTCCGCAGCTACAAAAAGGTTGGGGACCACTGTCTTACACCACACACTCATAGTAGCATACACACTCCCACACATAATTAAGTTCAATAGACCTGTTGAACTTATCCCTGTCGCTGTTTCGTCTCCTTCCCCCGCCGTACGTAACAATCTGGCTTGTATATTCACCAATAAACCTTTAACATATGCTCACATCTGTGCTGCTAAAGATAAATAAACAGGAGACATATTGAACATTTGACTTCCATCTGAGCATGTGAAGCCCTCAAGGTCATGTGATTCCAACTCACTTCCACTTCATAATAGCACTATTAACCAGTCATTTTAAACATTTAACTCATTCCTTTACAGAATAAACCCATTTGAAAAAACAAGTGCAACTGTACTTATTTGTACAAAAGTGTTAACATTGTATTTCCATGGCATATTGCATTGTAACTAGTTCCACAGCAGTTTCTATCCTGTTCTTATCTTATCTCATTGATCTCATCTGATACGGTATGTGTGTTTATGTGTGCGTACACATGAAAAACATAACAAATACGTGAACAAAATAATGAACAGAGTTGTACTTTTTAGATGTCAGGGCCCTATGCAATATGTACATATATTTTTAATATAGTATACATTTTAACTGACCTTTATTTTACTATGTTTGTCTTTTTGTAGGTGGCTAAAATATGCGGTGCTGCTGACCGCCGTCTAACGTTACGTTACTGTGTGCGATACATTGACTAACGCAACGTTAAGTGTAGGTACCTCATGCAACCCTGCTTAAAAAAATCACTTGAGAAAAAGTATGAATAAGGTAGCGAACTGCAGTGGATGCAACATATTGCCGTGTTGGCAATGACGTTATAACCATAGACATCTTATAACTAGACGCATCATTGGCAATTTGGCTGCCATCTTGAAGTGGTGATGAGGAGCCGGCGAACAGCCTAAACTGACAGTTGACAGGTAGAAAATAAAGATGGTGTTCAGCGTTTTCCTACTCAAATGAGCGGACTGTTGAAAATAGGAATCGGGGGATTACTTTTCACAAGTAAGATTTAACATTAACGTACTATTGGTTGTATTTTATGAAAATAGTATTACCACAGAGTTGAGAAGGAGCAAATATCTTCAATATTTGTATGTGAAAATCACAAATAAATCTTCTGGGGGAGGATGACCCCCCTACAGGGGTTTGGTTTACAAACTTTCAGCCCCACCTAAAACAAAATTCACCAGCCGCCCCTGATTATGATGCATTCTCATTTTAGGCAAAATATAAGACAATACTTTCTTAACAGTATAATTGTAACCAGGAATAAGTCTTCAAGTAACAATATTCAAATACTAACATTGTTGGGTAAGACAGCATTTGGTTTTATTCTAAATCCAGTGAAATAGATTGGTGGTTTTAGCTGATATAAAGACTTTCAGGTGTTTATATATGTTGAAGTATTTGGCAGACGCTTTTATCCAAAGCGACATACATAAAAAATACATATATAACAATCACTGTAAACATTATCATTTAAGGGAAGAATGTAATAGAAAATATCAATACAAAGTGTCAAGACAGAATAAACTCTCTGCTGCTGCAGCAACAGAGATACGGTCTATAAGATATATAGATATCTAATGTATTCATACATTGTTTATGTAGGATATACGCATGTTTATATAACCTAATCATATTGTTTCTTCAATTTAGAAATAGCTGACCGTTTTTTCCCCCTTCTCTGGGATTATATTCCCAGTTTTGATCTCGGACGTCTGTATAAGAATATTATATTACTGTTAAGCAATCTATGAATAATAAAACACGCCAAAACATGTGTCCTTTATCATAGCGACACGTATGACAAAAAAGCGCGTGAAAATCAGTGGTATTCAGTGAGGTAAGATGAATTAAATGCGCTGACAGTTCATTGCTCCTGCCAAATTAATTGCACTAGTGGAGCGGATCACCACTCCAAGATGGCAGCCCCGCGTCTCGTCTGCGCCTGTAGGCAGTAGCGCTCCATGCTGCGTCTACTTATAAGATGTCTATGGTTATAGCGTTAGCAGTGAGTTTACAGCCTCACTGATTTAACTACACAGCAAATAAAAGTCACGTTACTTAGCCAATAAACGTTAGCTTACATTCAAAACTTACCCTTCTTTGTGCAACTTCAAATGTCGAACGAAGTTTGAAGTTGTTACGTCTCCGTCTGTAATATTCGAACCGCGTGATTTGCATAGGGCTATTCGTTTTTTGTTGACCGAGTCGTAGTTTTAATACCCGAACGAAATTAACTTTGGCATAATTGTTTCTCACTGCCGCATTGTTTGACAACTCTTCTTCATTGGTTGTCCTGCAATTTGATTGGATGAGAGCTGTGGGATGAAAACAACGTAGATCTATTTTGATTGGCTGTTGTAGTGAGAGCACACCAGCTGACAGGAACAACACGCTGATAGACACAGACGAAGAAAAGGAAAAATACGGAGCGGCGCGCTCCCAAATAACTTTTTAATCTTTGGGTTTTGGGGAAAGTAGCAAGTCATGTCAAGTCAAAAGGCTCAAGTCCAAGTGAAGTCACAAGTCATTGATGTTAAAGTCTAAGTCGAGTTGCAAGTCTCTTTACATTTTGTCAAGTCGAGTCCAAAGTCATCAAATTCATGACTCGAGTCTGACTCGAGTCCAAGTCACGTGACTCGAGTCCACACCTCTGGTGACTGTGTGTGTGAATGGATGAATGTGGATATATTGTCAAAGCGTTTTGAGTACCTTAAAGGTAGAAAAGCGTTGTACAAGTATAATCCATTCACCATTTAATATTGCCGCCAATTTCTGAGCGGCCATCTGACCCAACCGGTTGGGATCGAAAGAAAAAAAAAAAAAATGCATGTGATATACATAATATTCACTGAGGTTTAAGTCTGGGTGGGGGAACCTGATAGAGCAAATTACAGCAGCAGATAGTAAGAAAGAAGACTTCATTACCTGTTTGTGTAGTACTAGGCGTGCTATTTATTCACTGCAAACCCCTCGCCCTCCAGCGCAGCAGCAAGAGAAAACCACCTCAACCCCCAATCAGGGCCGGCCCGTGGCATAGGCCGTATAGGCAAATGCTAAGGGCGCCGTCCATCAGGGGGCGCCACGCCAGTGCCACAAATGTTGGAGGAAAAAAATAAAAAAGTTGTTACTATTATTTCTAAATACATAAAATAATCCCACGTTAATTAAAATGCAAAGTAAAGCCTATTTAATAGAAATATTATTTCAGCCCTTTGAGACACTTGTGATTTAGGGCTATATAAATAAACATTGATTGATTGATTGATTACAACATTACGCCCACCCTCCCCCCGCACAGCCGTGCGGGGGGATGTGGGGGGGGGGGGGTGCGCGCCCCCTCCCTTCCCATATCATGAGTCTTTTTGGACGTCACCACATAAAAAATCAACACAAGATGTCAAAACGGCCAAAACTGTCAGGTGCCCAGGGAAGAAAAAATAGAAAAGAAGAGGAGGAGAAACGAGAAAAAGACAGAGGTAGCAGGTAGGTAACGTTAGCCTACATGAAATTATTTGTCTGTTACAGAATGTGATAGTAACCTTTAGCATTAAGCTAATGTTACATGATTCTGCAATTCCTAATCAATAAATAGCTAGTTCTGTTTTAACGTCGGGTTAATATTGTGGAGGGGGCTAAATTGTTATGGAAAATAATAATGTAACATTAAGGTAATTACAGTACTCCCTGGTGTACAGTAATTTGTAAGTCATTCTAGTTAATGCAATATTAAAACGCACAAATAGAGAACTCTGTTGGAACTCTTTTTTGTAATATAGTTGTTAAAGTCATACTGGTTTGATATCTTGTTTTGTGCAGTGCCTTATTTATATTGTATTTTTAATTTATTTTATGCAACTTGTTGACACGTTTTATTTTGTGTTTATGTATGTAAAAAATATTGTATTTCATATATTCATTTTTTATTTTTTGTATTTATTTATTTATCCATAGTTTTTTTATCTTGTTAACAATTGTGATTGTTAATTTGCTTTCTTTAAGTAAAAAAAAAGGTCAAAGACAAAGCTATTTGGTTTCTTGTGAGTACATGCACTTCACTGCCGATGTGGGAGGGCGCCACCTAAAATCTTGCCTAGGGCGCCAGATTGGTTAGGGCCGGGCCTGGCCCCAATGCACGGCCCTGCAGGGGGACTGAGAAGGCAATTTGTAACCCCACCCGCCCGTGAATGGGCAGAGGGAAAGCAGGCCTCTCAGCCAGGGAGGAACTAGCCTGAGAGCACCAGAGTATCCAAGACCCACAGATGCCTGGCCCAGAGCTCCCTCAATCAGCACCGGTGTGTCATGCACTCCATAGTCCATAGCACTCCACCCCCAAGCAGCAGCATAGTACAAAACTTAAAACCAGTGAAGTTGGCACGTTGTGTAAATCATAAATTAAAACAGAATACATCCATCCATCCATTTTCTACCGCTTGTCGCGGGGGGGTGATGGAGCCTATCTCAGCTGCATTCGGGCGGAAGGCGTGGTACACCCTGGACAAGTCGCCATCTCATCACAGAGCCAACACATATACGTAGACAATGATTTGCAAATCATTTTCAACCTATATTCAATTGAATAGACTGCAAAGACAACACAAGATACTTAACGTTCGAACTGGTAAACTTTGATATTTTTGGCAAATATTACCTCATTTGGAATTTGATGCCTGCAACATGTTTCAAAAAAGCTAGCACAAGTGGCAAAAAAAGACTGAGAAAGTTGAGGAATGCTCATCAAACACTTATTTGGAACATCCCACAGGTGAACAGGCTAATTGGGATCAGGTGGGTGACATGATTGGGTAGAAAAGCAGCTTCCATGAAATGCTCAGTTCTTCACAAACAAGGATGGGGCGAGGGTCCCCAATTTGTGAACAAATGCGTGAGCAAATTGTCCAACAGTTTAAGAACAACATTTTTCAACGAGCAATTGCAAGGAATTTAGTGATTTCACCATCTACGGTCCATGATATCATCAAAAGGTTCCGAGAATCTGGAGAAATCACTGCACATAAGCGCCAAGGCTGAAAACCAACATTGAATGCCTGTGACCTTCGATCCCTCTGCCGGTACTGCATCAAAAAGCGATTCCAGTGTGTAAAGGATATCACCACATGGACTCAGGAACACTTCAGAAAACCACTGTCCGTAACTACAGTTTGTCGCTACATCTGTAAGTGCAAGTTAAAGCCCACTACTACCGACCCCGCAGTCTGATAGTTTATATACCAATGATGAAATCTTAACATTGCAACACATGCCAATACGGCCGGGTTAGATTACTAAAGTGCAATTTTAAATTTCGCGCGTAATATCCTGCTGAAAACGTCTCGGTATGATGATGCCTGCGCGTGACGTTACGGATTGTAGAGGACATTTTGGGACAGCATAGTGGCCAGCTATTAAGTCGTCTGTTTTCATCGCAAAATTCCACAGTATTCTGGACATCTGTGTTGGTGAATCTTTTGCAATTTGTTCAATGAACAATGGAGACAGCAAAGAAGAAAGCTGTAGGTGGGAAGCGGTGTATTAGCGGCCGGCTGCAGCAACACAAACACAGCCGATGTTTCATTGTTTACATTCCCGAAAGATGACAGTCAAGCTTTACCATTGGCCTGTGGAGAACTGGGACAACAGAGACTCTTACCAGGAGGACTTTGAGTTGGATACGCAGACGCGTTACCCTGAGTACGCAGCTGCGGCTTCCAAACATTTGATCGCTTGCCCGTACGTGCGTGTCGCTGCTGGTGGCCATGATTGTAAACAATGTGCAGATGTGAGAAGCTCCACAACCGGTGACGTCACGCGCATATCGTCTGCTACTTCCGGTACAGGCAAGGCTTTTTTATCAGCGACCAAAAGTTGCAAACTTTATCGTCGATGTTCTCTACTAAATCCTTTCAGCAAAAATATGGCAATATCGCGAAATGATCAAGTATGACGCATAGAATGGACCTGCTATCCCCGTTTAAATAAGAAAATCACATTTCAGTAGGCCTTTAAAACTCTCTTTGCTAAGTGAAAGTCATTTATCAACAACGCCCAGAAACACCCGAGTTCATCTAAGATGGACTCATGCAAAGCGGCCCCAAATCCGCCTGACCCAACGTGGCAGCCTATGCGAGACCAGACAGACACCCTAGAACGGGGGTCGGCAACCCGCGGCTCTAGAGCCGCATGCGGCTCTTTAGCGCCGCCCTAGTGGCTCTCTGGAGATTTTTCAAAAATGTATGAAGAATGGAAAAAGATGAGGGGAAAAAAAAACAATTTTTTTGTTTTAGTATGGTTTCTGTAGGAGGACAAACATGACACAAACCTCCGTAATTGTTATAAATCACACTGTTTATATTAAATATGCTTCACTGATTCAAGTATTTGGCGAGCGCCGTTTTGTCCTACTTATTTTGGCGGTCCTTGAACTCACCGTATAGTCTGTTTACATGCATAACTTTCTCCGACTTTCTAGGACGTGTTTTATGCCACTTATTTTTCTGTCTCATTTTGTCCACCACACTTTTAACGTTGTACATGGGTGCACAAAGGTGAGTTTTGTTGATGTTATTGACTTGTGTGAAGTGATAATCAGACATATTTGGTCACTGCATGACTGCAAGCTAATCGATGCTAACATGCTATTTAGGCTAGCTATATGTACATATTGCATCATTATGCCTAATTTGTAGCTATATTTGAGCTAATTTAGTTTCCTTTAAGTCCTCTTAATTAAATTTACATCTCATGACACATATAATATGGCTTTTAATTTTTTGCGGCTCCAGACAGATTTGTTTTTGTTTTTTTGGTCCAATATGGCTCTTTCAACATTTTGGGTTGCCGACCCCTGCCCTAGAAGTTCAAACCCCTGAAACCTCATTCATCTTTTGCCAGATGTTGTTAAAACCATTTGTGTTTTGAAAAAGAACAACTAAAGGTTTGAAGTTGGCCAGATAGAGTGCAAAGTACAAAAACTGTTAAACCTCGTGGTTGGTTGAGGCATGGCAGGGATCATTCTCTGCATTGACTATTTAACTCAGTATCTTGACTACCTTTGGTCAGCTATTTTCACCAAAATAATCTGTGAGAAATAGATGAAGAGAGTAAAAGCGCGACAAAAATCTCGGGGCATGTCAGACCAGACCCAAATTGTAGTCCCATTGTAGTTATTTCTGTGGCAAACACGTGAGTTGAATATCCTGTGTGACTGATGACGTGTACAAGTGCACAGATGTATCCACTCCAAGCTCAATTCTTATTATGCTTCAGTGCATGACAGCTGCAAATGATTTAATTGCCCAATGTGGAACATTTCCAAAACGTAAATCATTGCTACTGGAGTGTGTTTTTTCATTATCCCTCTGTGGATTGAGTAAGTCGTGATTCATGAGACGTCCATGATTTACAATGCAAAAACAATAAAAAATGCCAGAATACACTTGAAGCCAACAGTGTGGTCACTTTCCAAGGAATTTGTCCACATGGTGGCAGTAATACGTCACAATTAGAGAAAACATACACATGGTGTACAAGTACATTGGTTGCTAGGTTGACATTGTAACATCATACTCTGTGCAACTGCTAGTTTCAGACTGTATGAAAGAGGAAGTTTGTCATTCCTCAATTGTGTTCATTTAACGCCTAACTTCATTTTTATGAACCAACTGTATGCCAGCTGTCCATACTTACTACCATGACATTGTGAGTGTACTCAGATATTAGAGGTTGGCCCTTTTGTTATTTCATGCATTGAACCATTAAACCATTCCCTATCAATTGCTTTTGGGTGGGTTTTCACAATATTAGGCCATGTCTACACTAAGTCGTTTAACCCCTTAAACCAATAATTATTTAGCCTAAGCCCCGTTTCAGCCACACTAAACCAGCGTTTAAGGTCCCCCTCCTCGGACAAATTTTTCAGCCGTGTGTTTCTTGAATCTCCGGCACATAGCTTTGTATGGACTCATTGATCGTTTACAAAGTGAGTTCGGAGAGGAAGTGACGCCAGAAAGACCACGCCCACACAGGAAGTGACGCCAGAAAGAACGCGACACAGCCAGCTTCATAATAAAGCGGTTTTGTAACTCGGAGCTAACCATTGGTAATATGAAGCCGAGTCAACCAGAAATGCTGTGTTTCTCATTCTTCTACATGTACAGACGCTTGTGGAAATCATGAATACCTTAAGAGAAAGCGATTGCAGCTATTTGGGATACAACACTTCTCAGGCGGCAAGAGAACTTTCGAATGCACGAAAAACTTTGTCCATTTGTCGAAGGAGAGTCGACAAGAATGCGAGCTCCCGTGGATGTGATAAAAAAAAGGTAGCGTGTGCTTCGTATTACCTGGCCGTCGAGGGAAAACTAACTACGGAAAACGGCAAATGCTTTTGGACTGTAACAGTTATTGTCCGCCATGTATGTCGCAGACTCAACGTCTAGGTCCTGAGTATATAAAGTCACCAAAAACAAATGGACAATGAAGGTGAAAGCAAAAGAGTGAGGAGTGTCCTGACCAGATATCTAGATCTCTAGACCAGGGGTCACCAACGCGGTGCCCGCGGGCACCAGGTAGCCCGTAAGGACCAGATGAGTAGCCTGCCGGCCTGTTCTAAAAATAGCTCAAATAGCAGCACTTACCAGTGAGCTGCCTCTATTTTTTAAATTGTATTTATTTACCAGCAAGCTGGTCTCGCTTTGCCCGACATTTTTAATTCTAAGAGAGACAAAACTCAAATAGAATTTGAAAATCCAAGAAAATATTTTAAAGACTTCGTCTTCACTTGTTTAAATAAATTCATTATTTTTTTTACTTTGCTTCTTATAACTTTCAGAAAGACAATTTTAGAGAAAAAATACAACTTTAAAAATGATTTTAGGATTTTTAAACACATATACCTTTATACCTTTTAAATTCCTTCCTCTTCTTTCCTGACAATTTAAATCAATGTTCAAGTAATTTTTATTTTTTTATTGTAAAGAATAATAAATACATTTTAATTTAATTCTTCATTTTAGCTTCTGTTTTTTCGACGAAGAATATTTGTGAAATATTTCTTCAAACTTATTATGATTAAAATTCAAAAAAATTATTCTGGCAAATCTAGAAAATCTGTAGAATCAAATGTAAATCTTATTTCAAAGTCTTTTGAATTTCTTTTAAAATTTTTGTTCTGGAAAATCTAGAAGAAATAATGATTTGTCTTTGTTAGAAATATAGCTTGGTCCAATTTGTTATATATTCTAACAAAATGTAAATTGGATTTTAACCTATTTAAAACATGTCATCAAAATTATAAAATTAATCTTAATCAGGAAAAATTACTAATGATCTTCCATAAATTATTTTTTAAAGTTTTTCTCTTTTTTTTTTCGGTTGAATTTTGAATTTTAAAGAGTCGAAATTGAAGATAAACTGTTTCAAAATTTAATTGTAATTTTTTTCGTGTTTTCTCCTCTTTTAAACCGTTCAATTAAATGTAAATATAATTAATTATTAATAATAACATAGAGTTAAAGGTAAATTGAGCAAATTGACTATTTCTGGCAATTTATTTAAATGATAAATAAATGATAAATGGGTTATACTTGTATAGCGCTTTTCTACCTTCAAGGTACTCAAAGCGCTTTGACAGTATTTCCACATTTACCCATTCACACACACATTCTCACACTGATGGCGGGAGCTGCCATGCAAGGCGCTAACCAGCAGCCATCAGAGGCAAAGGGTGAAGTGTCTTGCCCAAGGACACAACGGACGTGACTAGGAAGGTAGAAGGTGGGAATTGAACCCCAGTAACCAGCAACACTCCGATTGCTGGCACAGCCACTCTACCAACTTCGCCACGCCGTCCAATTTAAGTGTGTATCAAACTGGTAGCCCTTCGCATTAATCAGTACCCAAGAAGTAGCTCTTGGTTTCAAAAAGGTTGGTGACCCCTGCTCTAGATTGATTGATGTAAAATGTTCTTTGTCACATTGTTTACGTGTCTAATGAAGATTTGATTAATTTATGATGGCTCAGGTGTGATTCACTACAATAGGGCCCCACAGCACACTGGCAATGTTGGGAGTAACGCGTTACAAAGTAACGCGTTACTGTAACGGCGTTAGTTTCGGCGGTAACTAGTAATCTAACGCATTATTTTTTATATTCAGTAACTCAGTTACCGTTACTACATGATGCGTTACTGCGTAATTTTACGTAATTTTTTATGTAGTATCGGCTAAAAACTGAAGATCTGAGTGTGTTTTATTGGAGAGTTACAGTGTCGTCCTTCTGATTCTTCCTGTGTCACAACGAGGATAAGAGCAGAGGCGCTGTGTGTGTGTGTCTGGGTGTGGGTGCGGGTGTGGGGAGGGGAGAGGGGGGAGGCGTGTCTGTGTTTACTAACAAGACATGGTGCAGCTGAAGCCGAGTTTCTTAACATGGAGATATTCTACACTGACCATGCGTCCTCTTTTCCCCGGACATGTCTTCTTTTGCGGGGCTGTCCGGGCAGAGTTTCTTAAATGCCTCAAATGTCCTGCATTTTCAGTTAGGGTTGCATGTATTTTCAATGTACGTTCAGGGTAAAGAAGGGGTTAAAAACAAAACAAATTGTGCGCACGCAGCAGCATTCGTGAGGGAGGGGCAGAGACAGAAAGAGTGAGAGAGCGAGGGAGTGGATTGATTGATTGAGACTTTTATTAGTAGATTGCACAGTAGGAGTTTTTCAACTTCTTTAAGTCGGGGTCCACTTTAATCAATTTCTTTCAAACTGTCATTGCTCAAAACATAATATTGAATCAAAATCAATGTTATTATGAATTATTGACCTATCAAAGGCTCCGATTACTTCACAATAACTATTCCACTTTGAAAAATATTTTTGGTGGAAGATTTTGCATATTTTGTGTGATTGCCATTAAAAACATAGTTTTGTTTGACAAAAAAGGGCGGAAAACAAACAAACAAAAAAACAACATAAAAAAAACTAAAATATTTTGAAATGAGGGATAGATCTGAAGTTGATGTAGACTCCAGAGATTTAAGCGTTAAATATGAATGCCCTGGCACACCATTTCATGACCGAAGCAAAACACTTTTTACACTTTTATACTGAAATAAATACACCTACAACTTATTAAATAAAAACATAGAAAAAACTACCAGCAGCGGTAAAGTTTAAATCCATGAAGGAAAGAAGAAAGTGAATGAATGTTTATAACTGAATACATTTACATATGTATACAAATGTGTTTTTTTGTTTTTTTAAATGAATTAAGTAACGTTTATGACAACCTTTTTCCAAAACACAGTGTAGAATGTGAGATACAACAGGATAATGCATACGTTTATCTTTTTTTTTTTTCAAAATGCTTACAAAAAAGTGGTACCCCAAAAGTTTACTGTACGACTCCATTTTTATGACTTGATGGGGTCCCTGGGACCCCATTTTGAAAAATACTAGCACTGACCAATAGACTGTATTATTCTCCAGTGCAATAATAGTACTGAAATGAAGGCTAAAAGGGCATTAATGGGAGCTTTAAAAAAAAGAAAAAGAAAAAAAGAAGTAACTAAATAGTTACTTTTCACAGTAACGCATTACTTTTTGGTGTAAGTAACTGAGTTAGTAACTGAGTTAGTTTTGAAATAAAGTAACTAGTAACTGTAACTAGTTACTGGTTTTCAGTAACCAACCCAACACTGCACACTGGATTCCAGTTAACTGAAATACCACCACGCTAGATGTGACTATGACGTGCGCATTTTCCGCGCATGCGTACTAGGTCGCGTTGCGCCGGCGGGCGGAGAGGGGAGGGTGGCATTGTTGTGTGTGGACACGGATAAGGTCAGATGGGATTTACCACGGATAACCTTATCCGGTTTAGTGTAAACGGGGCCTTAGAATCCAGCAACATTGACAGGTCAGGTTAGGCAGGTGACGCAGAGCCTCACTTTATTGATGCAAAATGAAAAAAATAATAATTCACAAAAATGTGTTCATCAAACTGTGTTATAAATGTGTTTTCTGTATGATTATATTGGTTTTTAACATTTTATTAAGTAAAAATCTCAAACTTTGCACATCATGATCATATAGAGCAGGGGTCACCAACCTTTTTGAAACCAAGGGCTACTTCTTGGGTACTGATTAATGCGAAGGGCTACCGGTTAGATACACACTTAAATAAATTGCCAGAAGTAGCCAATTTGCTCAATTTACCTTTAACTCTGTTATTATTAATAATTAATGATATTTATCTTTGTGGAAACACTGATCATCTTAATGATTTCTCACAATAAATATATAGAGAAACAGATAAATATCAATATGCAACACTTTATTTTTATATTTTCTCTAAGTGCACATTTTTCAAATTGAACATTTTCAAATGATCACTTCTAAGACAGTCTTGTGAAATCACAATATCCCATTTTAACTAGCTAGCCACTAACATTGTTTAACAAATCATGAATTACTTTGCACCATGTTTGTACAAATAATAACTCATGTAAAATACAAAAGTAAACTCTCAAATTTTTAAATCATGTCACACTTTGAACTGGACACCAAATCTGTTATCTGTTTCTTTGTCAGTTAGTGGGAAGCCTGCCATTGCATGCTGTTAACTAGTGTGTTGTACTCTGGTGTGTAACTTGACACTGCAACTCTGAGTGAGTCTTGCAGATGTGCATCAGTGAGGCGTGTTCTGTGTTTGTTCTTGATGAAGTTCATGTCAGAAAAGGCTGATTCACAAAGATAAGATTTTTCCTCATTGTTTGCGGAACCTTCTTAATCTTTTGGACATATTTTCACAGCAATCTGGCCTTAAGCTTAATTATGATAAATGTAAAATGTTAAGGATCGGAAATCTAAAGGGAACGTCCTTTCGAATGGAATGCAAAGTGTTTTGTTTATAAATTATATGCAATCTGTTGTGTTCCCTAATTTTTTTCTGTGTACATGAATGAAGGTGTGTGTTGCTGAGTCCGACTTGGACATTATCTGGACTGGGCCTGGTTTAAAAAACCCTTTAAAAAAAATCTAATTTCATTGACAACCTGGTCTGTTGAAGATAAGGCCCTTTTTTAAAAAATAAAATAAAATAAGATAAATAAATAAAAAACATTTTCTTGGATAAAAAAGAAAGTAAAACAATATAAAAATAATTACATAAAAAATAGTAATTAATGAAAATGTTAGTGGACCAGCAGCCTATACAATCATGTGTGCTTCAGGGACTGTGTCCCTTGCAGATGTGTTGTCTATGTTGTGGGAACCAGAATATTGGTAGCAGAAAGAAATAACCCCTTTTGTGTGAGTGGGTGAGGATGAGTGTGCATGGGGGAGGTTGTTTGGGTTGATGCACTGATTGAAAGTGTATCTTGTGTTTTTTCTATGTAGATTTAATTTTTAAAAAATATATATATATATATATATATTTTTTTTTTTTTTGTAGAACTCATCTGGTCCTTACGGGCGACCTGGTGCCCGCGGGCACCGCGTTGGTGACCCCTGATATAGAGTGAAGAAAGTTCCTGTCTGCTTAGTGCGTATGCAAACTTACCAATTTGTGTGCGCTGAATGAATACATCATGGAAACCAGACGAAGCTGTGCCTAGTATTAGTTTTCCCATGTGGTGTACAGCGAGTATTTCCTTTCTGCTTTAAAGGGGAATGTTGCCTATCGTTCACAATTCTTTTGAAAGACATGACGACAAATAGATTTTGTTTTAATGCATTCTAAATAGAGATGCTGATAAATGCTTTAAAATGTAATATCGGAAATTATCGGTATCGTTTTTTTTATTATCGGTATCGTTTTTTGTTGTTGTTTTTTTGGGTTTTTTTTATTAAATCAACATAAAAAACACAAGATACACTTACAATTAGTGCACCAACCCAAAAAACCTCCCTCCCCCATTTACACTCATTCACACAAAAGGGTTGTTTCTTTCTGTTATTAATATTCTGGTTCTTACATTATATATCAATATATATCAATACAGTCTGCAATGGATACAGTCCGTAAGCACACATGATTGTGAGTGCTGCTGGTCCACTAATAGCCCTAATGGAGGTGTTTGGATGTTTTATTAAGGGCTTTATAGGCAGAATTGAGAAGCTCCCATAGGCTAAATCAAATTGATTTAATATTTAGAATGCATTAAAAAAAAAAAAAACACCCATCTTCATGTCTCTCATAATCATTGTGAACGATAGGCAAAATGTTAAAAAAGTGCGGTTCCCCTTTATGCGTAAGCAAGTCTCACTTGGTGCAGATGGCTGAGGGCCTGGATATTTCTGTTTGTCATCAAAGTTGCCAATGTGACATTTCCAGAAACATTGTTACACAGCCTGTGCAATGCATCTAATGTACATGTGACATCATCATTTTTACCAATACTACTATAAATACAGAAAAATCATACTGCGAGGCGCTGTAAAACTCTTAAGTATTGATTTACTAAGATCCAAATACCACATGCTAAACAGTGTGTGCAAACAATGAAATAGTGTGCAGACAGCCCTATTCAAATGAAGTTTTTGCGTGCACTATCGATCCTAAAAAACTTAATCTACCAGTGTGCTTTTTGGTGGAAACACTGGGGGAACTTTATTTTCCAGGGTAAATGGGAAAGCTCCTGTAAAAGTTCCTGCAGTGGAATAGGTCCTAAAGTTGTCCTTCTGAAGGGTTCTCTTTCCAAAGGAATACTGTAGCTCTGAGTGACCATTGGGTTCTTGGTCACCTTCTTGACAAAAGTAAGATAAATGCAGAGACATCCCCAAACCAACGCTTCCCATCCAACCTGATGTAGCTTGAGAGGAGTTGCAAAGAGGAATGGCAAATGGACCAAACTGCCCACAGATAGGTGATCCGATTCAGATAGGGAAGATGCTGTGAGAGGCGGGTGGGACCTGATATTCAGCTGGGTATGACTAAAACAGTAAATAAACACAAGACATATATATACTCTATTAGCCACAACACAACCAGGCTTATATTTAATATGCCACAAATTAATCCGCATAACAAACACCTCCCCCCTCCCGTCCATATAACCCACCAATACAACTCAAACACCCGCACAACACACTCAATCCCACAGCCCAAAGTACCGTTCACCTCCGTAAAGTTCATACAGCACATATATTTCCCCAAAGTTACGGACGTGACATGCAAAAGATTCACCAACACAGATGTCCAGAATACTGTGGAATTTTGCGATGAAAACAGACGACTTAATAGCTGGCCACAATGGTGTCCCAATATGTCCGCACAATCCGTGACGTCACGCGCAAACGTCATCATACCGAAACGTTTTCAGCAGAATATTTCGCGGGAAATTTAAAATTGCACTTTACTAATCTAACCCGGCCGTATTGGCATGTGTTGCAATGTTAAGATTTCATCATTGATATATAAACTATCAGACTGCGTGGTCGGTAGTAGTGGGTTTCAGTAGGCCTTTAATTGCTGCCAAAGGTGCATCAACAAAGAATTGTACAAAACCTGTGAATACTCTTGTACATGTGATTTTTATATGTATTTTATTTTTTTTTATAAATTTACAAAATTACAAAAAAAAATCCCATCGTCTGTAGAATTTTTAGGACAAAAATTGATTTATTCCATTTGGGAATAAGGCTATATCATAACATGTGGGGGGGAAGTTAAGCGCTCTGAACACTTTACGGATGAACTGTATTTCTTTAACGGCATGGTCAGCGCTCTTTGAAATCCCTGTGAGCTGTGTGCAGATGACTTGCAATCAAAGCCCTTTATTTACTTTCATTCATTCATTTTTTTCATTTATTTATTTATTATGGCAATGACAAAGACGTACAAGTTGACAAAACATAATAATATAAATTAATATAGTGCATTATTGTCCAGTTTTGCCTGAAAGGGAGTGGGAAGAAGATAACTTATTTAATCCCACCCCCAGTTCTCCATTCAGTGATTATTCACATGAGTTTCACTGTCACTTTGTTCAAGGATTATAATACAGATGTTGTATCATAGTGGCATTACCACAGGTAACAATAATTATTACACTGTAACAATCATTTGTATCAACAATGTAGGAATAATGAATATACCAACAATGGTAATAGACATCATAGCAATAATGGTAATAGACAACATAGCAATAATGGTAAGGAAACATTGAGCACATATTAACACTTTGAGACAGAGTATAGCAGCAGGTCAAATTAAAGACCCTCATCTCTATATTTGAACCAGACCCCATGTTTGTATAATAGTTTAAATCGATTAATAGTTTGGCATTGCTTGTGTTGTAAGTCCAGTTTGTTCCATAGTTTTACTCCGCATACAGACACACAAAAACGTTTACGAGTGGTTTGAGCTCTCGGCAATAAGAAATATCCAAAGCCTCTCAAGTTATGAGCTTGCACTCGTCTTATAAAAAAACGTTGTAGATTAGGTGGCAATGATTTGTTAAAAGCTTTATATGAGATTATTAATGTATTATATTTAACAAGGTCATCAAATTTGAGCAACTTTGATTGCATAAACAGATTATGAGTATGTTCTAAATAACCAACGTTGTGAATGATCCGTACTGCTCTTTTCTGGAATATGATCAGAGGATGAATTGTGTTTTGGTAAGTATTCCCCCATACTTCAACACAGTATGTAAGGTATGGCAGTACCAAGGTGCAGTATAGAGTACGGAGTGCATTTTCATTGAGGTATAGTTTTGCTTTGTTTATAATTGAGAGGCTTTTGGAGATTTTTGTTTTAATGTGTCTGACATGAGATTTCCATGATAGTTTACTATCAATTATTACTCCCAAAAATGTATTGTCATTTACGATTTCAATTTGGGTACCATCACTTTGCTATCTACATTGTTTACAGAGACAACACCAAGACGCTGGCCGCCTTCCAGCTGCTATCAATCAGACATGACAAGGTACGGATAAAGTTCAGTGTACGTTTCTGTGGTTGTCATCACATGCTATGTCATCAAACAAAATGCTAACTTAAAAGAATTTGGCTATGGAACAATTTTCATACATCTGGTCTCCAAAATTTACCAAGAGCAAGCTGAGAGGTCGACAAGGTTGGTGGTGTGTTGATTTTATGTTACAACACTGCAGCAAATCAGGTCAGTCAGTGGGGCATATTTAAAATCACAAAAACTTAGAACCAATTTATAATGTAGTATTTGAAAATTCAAATAGTCTCCTGGGTAGGATAAATGCTCACATAACACTTTGATCGGTAGAGGCCAAATACTGTTGTGACATATATGGTTACAGCTGCAGGTTATAAAGAAAGCACGCGTGCTGAGCAGAAAATACTACAAAGGGTGCAGCGAAACCCTTTGGTTTCATTATGTAACATGAATCCAGTGGAGGAATGTAATCGCATTCCTTCTAAGAAGCATCCCCAAAGTTTTTCAACCCGAAAAAGGCTTATTTTGTGTATGGATTATAAAGTATATCCTGCATGTATCCACAAAGTCCCAATGACCATGTGATTTTTTTTTCCTACAGCGTGTGTGGCAATATAAAAAAGGATTTGCATACTGAGTCACGGAATTTCCTGACTAAAGGTGGTTTATTTTGCTCATGATCAATAAGAATGGTTGCTTGACTCATTTGTGACTCATTTTGGTAACTTGTGCATACAAAAAATAATGACAAACATATATATATATGTGTGTGTGTGTGTGTGTGTGTGTGTGTGTGTGTGTATAAAACACAACTCGGCTGTGGAATGTATTAATACTGGGAACGACAAACACGAAAAGCAATTAGTTTCTTCCATGAGTCATTTAAAGTGTTGTCCCGAGGCAACTCTTCCAATTCAATTGGATGAAGTGCCAACATTCACTCTGTTGCACTGAGTAATAATCAGAATCAGAAATACTTCAATAATCCCCGAGGGGAAGTTGAGATGTTCAGCACAATCCCATTCAAGATCAGACAAACATTACAGGGAGACAGAACAGGATCACTGACAGGTCTGCCAACTTCCGGTTCCCCTTACAAAAAAGGTGAGAACAAGTAAACGCTGGGGAGGGGGAGGGAAAAAAATCAGTCTAAGGCCCCGTTTACTCTAAGCCAGATGAGGTTATCCAGGGTAAATCACACCTAACCTTATCCGTGTCCACACACAACAATGCCACCGTTTAAGACCCCCTCCGTCCGCTGGTGCAACGCGACCTAGTACGCATGTGCGGAAAATGCGCACGTCATAGTCACCTCCAGTGTTGCTTTGTGTGCAAGTTCTTAAACAGGGGTCTGTGAACTATATATATATATATATATATATATATATATATATATATAATATATATATATATATAGATATATGTCTTCATTAGATTATCCAAAAAAATAGTGCTCGATACCGTGGTAGAGCGTAATATGTATGTGTGGGAAAAAATCACAAGACTATTTCATCTCTACAGGCCTGTTTCATGAGGGTTTCCTCAATCATCAGGAGATTTTAATGGAAGCATTCACATACCATGGTTTATATAGGGCACAGAGCGGGTGGGTACAGGCAGGCGTGGGGGCGTGGTGATTGGCTCATGTGTTACCTAGGAGGTGTTTCCTTCTGTGACGGCATGCTGATACAATTTCGCTGCGCTTGTTGAGGGATTACAAGTCTGGACTGTATATAATGAACAGTTTCTCTTTTAAGCATAGGTTGCATCTTTTATTGCTGGATGCAAGAATTTGCCATGTTATCGAATATTCAACATTATTGTCTTTGAGATTCCAAATGTGTTTACTGAGTTCTGTAGTGTTCCGCAAGCTTTTGCTTCTGAACGAGGCTTTGTGATTGTTCCATCTGGTTTTGAATGCTCCCTCAGTTAATCCTACATATGTGTCGGATGTGTTAATGTCCTTGCGTGTTACCTTTGCTTGGTAAACGACTGATGGTTGTAAGCACCCCCCGTTGAGAGGGCAATCAGGTTTCTTGCGGCAGTTACAGCCTTTGTCGGTTTTGGAGTCGTTCTGTCTGGTGGTGGACGGCTCCTTTTCAATTGCTTTATTGTGGTTTGAAATGATTTGTCGCATGTTGTTCAGGCAGCTGTAGCTCAATTTAATGTTGTTCTTGTTGAATACTTTTCTTAGGGTGTTGCCTTTGGGGAAGTGTTTGTCGATCAGGGTGAGGAATTTGTGGCCAATATTAGTTGAGACGTTTTTGCTGTATGGGGGGTTGTACCAGATAATGTTGTTTCGTTTTCTGCTCCTTTTTGGTTGGTTTCCTGGCATGGGTTCGTAGGTGAGGGTGAAGTTGTATCCGCTTTCATCAAGTGCTTTTTGGTACGGAGGGGTTGCTTTGTCGAATTCAGCTTTGCTAGATGACAGCATCGATAGTCTTTTATTAATACCGGTAGGTATTCTTTTCGTGGTGGTGGGTGGGTGGTTGCTGTCATGGTGCACGTATTGGAGTGTTGTGTTGGGTTTCGTGAATGGTTGGTAGCTGTTATTCCTCAGGTTGAAAGTGACGTCGAGGAAGTTGACGGTTTGCTTGTTGGCTTCAATCGTGATCCGTAGGCCGTTCTCTTTGAAGATTTGGCATATACGCTTCTTGGTATTCTCGCTGCTCCTTGGCGAGGCACGACACACTGCCAGTCCGTCATCACGGTAAATACCAAGGTTCAGGTTGAGGCTAGCAAGCTGGGAGAGGAGGAAACTCCCAACAAGTTCGCACGTTTCTGCTCCGTCAAAACTCCCCATAGTGACGTCGAATGTTGAATTGTTCTTTTTTTGCCATGGTGTACCGTTGCGGAAGAGTATGGAGTTCTTTGCATGGATGATGATGTTTCTTTCGTTGCCTGTGATTGAGTCGTAGTCCGAGGCAAAGTCTAGTGCTTTGGTCAGTAGGTCTTGTGTGATGGAAGGGTAAAATTCTTCGACATCGAAGGAGATAAAGTTGTGCTGTTGTTTATCTTGGATGTTGCTGAACCATTTGATTACTGCTGCTGTATTTCTCCATTGGTTGAGTGGTGAGCATCACCAAATCATACAAAAAAGCACAACCCAACACTTTACAGAGCATCCACCTGGAAAACAAACGGATTGCGGCTGAACTGGACATCGAGGACAGGGTGGACGCTACAGCCAACAAGGAAGCCTTCATCACTTTGAAGGACCACAAACCCAACTTCGCAAATAACCCATCATGCCGACTAATAAACCCAACTAAATCCGAAATAGGAAAAATCAGCAAAATAATCCTGGACAGAATCAACACAAAAATTACGGACAAAACACCACTCAACCAATGGACAAATACAGCAGCAGTAATCAAATGGTTCAGCAACATCCAAGACAAACAACAGCACAACTTTATCTCCTTCGATGTCGAAGAATTTTACCCTCACCACGCCCCCACGCCTGCCTGTACCCACCCGCTCTGTGCCCTATATAAACCATGGTATGTGAATGCTTCCATTAAAATCTCCTGATGATTGAGGAAACCCTCATGAAACAGGCCTGTAGAGATGAAATAGTCTTGTGATTTTTTCCCACACATATATATATATATATATATATATATATATATATATATATATATATATATATATATATATATGTATATGTATATGTATATGTATATGTATATATATATATGTATATGTATATGTATATATGTATATGTATATATATATGTATGTATATATATATGTATATATATATATGTATATTTGATATATATATATATATATATATATATATATATATATATATATATATATATATGTATATGTATATGTATATGTATATATATATATATATATATATATATATATATATATATATATATATATATATATATATATATATATATATATATGTGTATATATATATATATATATATACATATACATATACATATATATATATATATATATATATATATATATATATATATATATATATATATATCAAATATACATATATATATATATATATATATATATATATATATATATATATATATGTATATATATATATATATATATATATATGTATATATATATATATGTATATATATATATATATATATATATATATATATGTATATATATTAGATATATATATATTAGATATATATATATAGCGCACTTTTCGCACGCGCGATGATGTCACGTTATCGATGAGAAAATGCATTTTTAGACAATATGATTTGCCTGAGTGGCTAGGAGACACCGTGAGTAGCAAGCTGTACAAAGTGAATAAGAAAAGACAGAAAAAAAAAAATATATATATATATATATATATATATATTTTTTTTTTATATATATTTTTTTTTTATACTTGGGACTGTCCGCGGGCCTGATTTTGGACGCTGGCGGGCCGAATCCGGCCCGTGGGCCGTAGTTTGGGGACCGCTGATCTTAAATGTAACTTATCTGAACAATATCCAGTGTTGTGGTATTTCAATTAACTGGAATCCAGTGGGCTGTGGGGCCCTATTGTAGTGAATCACACCTGAGCCATCATAAATTAATCAAATCTTTATTGGACACGAAAGTAAACAATGTGATTGTGAACGACTCAAGCCGTCGTGTGGGTTCTCAGGACCACCAGGGACAGACATCCTGCGAGCAGGTTTTGACTTCTTTATTTTTCAATAAAACCTGTCAGCGGTCGGGTCGCTTTTCAGCTGCGCCTCCCTCTTCTGCTCGCTCCGCCGTCTGCTTATCAGCCTTCCGCGTCTTCGTCTGCCTCTGGCTCTCTGCCTCTCGCGCTCTGCACCAGCTTCCTGTTGGCTCTGGGTTCTTTCTCCGTCTCTCTCTCTTTGTTCTCGGCTGTCACCCTTTTACACCTTTCGAGGAGATTAGCTGATTGTGGCCAGGTGCACGATCCACGCACCTGGTAACAATTGCGGCGTCGATCTCGCCGGTAGCTCGCCGTCCCCGCCTCCTCGCCGCCATCTTGGAGCGGGCTCCAGTGTGCCCTGCCTCGCTGTCGGCCTGCCGGCCCCGCCTCCCCACAGTGATAAAGAACATTTTACAACAATCAATCTCAATATCTAGATATCTGGTAAGGACACTCCTCACTCTTTTGCCTTCACCTTCATTATCCATTCGTTTTTGGTGAGTTTGTTGAGATGGTGAGTTCGTTGAGTCCGCGACATAATAACTGATACAGTCTGCTTGGCCAGTCCTAAAGCATTCGCCATTTTCTGTAGTTAGTCTTCCCTCGTCAGCCAGGTAATACAAATCACACGCTACCTTTTATAGCACATCTACGGGAGCTTGCATTCTCGTTGACTCTCCTTCGACAAATGGACAAAGTTTTTCGCTAAGTAAATTCACAGCTGACCTGGACATTGGAAAGTTCTCTTGCCGTCTGAGAAGTGTTGTATCTGAAATAGCTGCAATCGCTTTCTCTTAAGGTATTAGTGTGTGATTTCCCCAAGCGTCTGTACATGTAGAAGAAGGAGAAACGCAAGCATGTCTGGATGACTCGCCTTCATATTTCCAGTGTTTACCTCCGAGTTACGAAACCGCTTTATTATGAAGCTGGCTGTGGCGTTTTCTTTCTGGCGTCACTTCCTGTGTGGGCGTGGTCTTTCTGGCGTCACTTCCTCTCCGAACTCACTTTGTAAACGATCAATGAGTCCATACAAAGCTAAGAGCCGGAGATTTAAAAAATACACGGCTGACTTAGCCGTGTAAAAATTTGTCCGCGGAGTGGGACCTTAAACGCTGGTTTAGTGTGGCTGAAACGGGGCTTAGGCTAAATAATTATTTGTTTAAGGGGATAAACGACTTAGCGTAGACATGACCTAAGCCTGTGCCCCTGGAGAGGGGGTCCAGACTGAGGCCAAGGAAAAAAAACTCATAGCCATAGGTCACATAAACATGTGTGTAATAAATATACAAACAAACAATATACTATTGTTTGTTTGTGTTGGAAAGGGTCTTAGGTTACTTTTTAATTGTATTGATACAATTAATCTATTGTATTTTCATGTGTATGTTGGACATTCACTTGTTTAACAACTGTAGCCTTTTCTAACAATCCAACTCCTATTTTGAAATACTTAGGGGATTGTCTATATCTTTTTTATCATTCTGACATATTTTAGCTGTAGTCAAACACCCCAAGGATTCTTGCCATCTTCCAAAGTATAACTGCTTGAAATCTGTTATAGATGTTCTTTTTCTATCGTACTGAAGCCGTGCCCACATGAACTCAGTGCTCTCAAGCTATAGATACTGTATGTTCGCTCTGACTTTACCAACGCTGTACCAACTATTACTTTCTCCAAAGAGTAATCACATTCAAAATATTCAAATATCTGGTGTGTGCCATCTTTAAGTTTTGATTACTAAATTCGCGGGTGTTGAAATCACCATGTAAAATCGCTGATACAAATCGGTAGCATATGGCTACAGAAAATCCAAAGCATCGAGCTAGCACATTTAGAAAAGTGGACACTTACTGTACTTTTCAGTGGCATCTTCTTTCTTTGTTGCCATGGGAACTTGTAACATCAACTAGAGGCAAAACGGTTGCGTCCACTCTGAGGGCTTGATTGCCCAGCCAAGTGTGCCAGCCGGTGCCGAGGCTGCAACCAAAAAAATCATAAACTTACACTTAGACTTCTTTTTATTGTCATTCAAATTTGAACTTTACAGTACGGATAAGAACAACATTTTGTTGCATTAGCTTGTGGTAGTGCAAGATAAAAGAGCAATAAGGTGCAAATATAAATAAATAGATTACTATACAGATAATTATATTGCACTTTTACATTTGCATCCACGTTTATGGATGTATGTTATATTGTCTTTATATTCCAGCAAGTTAATCCGTTTTCGGGAGGGAATTGAGGGAATTATTTTGATGCGTTCAAGAGTCTTATGGCCTGAGGGAAGAAGCTGTTGAGCCCTTTCCTGTACACACTCTACACCAATGAATGCCGTAGCATCTCACCCACCACAACATGCTTAAAATACTCAGATGACACAGCCATTCTCGCACTCCTCTCCAACAGTCAATCCATCCTGGACTATCATAACACAGTCAAACAGTTCACAGAGTCATGCACAGCCAGTTATTTGGAAATCAATGTCAATAAAACAGAAGAAATATGGTTCAACCCCCCCTCACCTCAGCCCCCCATCATCATAAACAGTAAAAACAGTTGACACTTTTAAATACCTGGGCGTAACCTTGGACAATAAACTCACCTTTGATCAGCACACCACGGACATTCAAAAAAGAAGTCAACAAAGACTGTCAGCCATCCGAAAACTTAAAGGACTATATGTTGCACCTCATCTCCTGTTATTACTTTACCAAAGCATTGTTCAACCCATCCTTATGTACTGCTCTACATGTTTTTTCACCATGCTTTCTGTAACCAACCGGACCAAACTCACAGGCATTACAAACATGGCAGCTAAAATCATCGGCCTACCCACACCCAACATTTCAGACTTAAACCACAGGTCCGTCACTCGACTGGCAAAAACAATAGTCCAGGATATCACTCACCCACTACACCAATACATCATCCCACTACCATCAGGGCGCAGGTACAGAACCATCAAATTCCGGTAGGGCCCGCCTCAGGAAAAGCCTTATCCCTGCAGCTATAGCCGCCCTAAACAGCAGGCCCGGCCGACCTGTCTGACAAGCCTGTAAATGTGTTGGTCATGTATGATGACTTTTTGTTATTTTTGTTTTGTGATGTGTAATGTCTATTGTTTAAATGTACAGCAGTGAAAATGAATTTCCCCAACAGGGACCAATAAATCTAAATCTAATCTGTTACAGAACCTGTAGGTCTGCTGCAACCAAAAAAATCATTGAAACATGGCACCTTTTGATTTTCCGTGGGTTGCGACTTGTCCAGGGTATACCCCGCCTTCCGCCCGATTGTAGCTGAGATAGGCTCCAGCGTCCCCCGCGACCCCGAAGGGAATAAGCCGTAGAAAATCGATGGATGGATGATACCCAGTAGTACCGACAGACTTCTGCTCAGTCCCTATGAAAGTACTGAGTCCCTAGACTCACGACAAACTGGTATGTTCAATGACAGTGAGGAATTGCCTGACTGATCGATTTGAACTCGCCATTGTTACTAATGCTGTTATTTTGAAATGTCTTTTTCAAGTTGCAAAAGCTATTTGTTGTTGCTTTAAAATGATCTCCTACAACTAAAATAAATATACATGCTGTTATAATTAAGGTGCCCTTTATGTTGTGTAAGTCTGACAATAGTGTATTTGAAGATTGTTTCCTTGATGCTGGAATTTAAACAGTTTTAAAATACTTTTCTCAAGCCCGCGTGGAAACCCGCTGTTTCGTGTATCCATAGCTTTAATGCGAATGACCTGCGCTTGTCCGCGATGCTCCAAGACAGTGTGTAGCTCAAAATAAGCACTATTGTGCACTTTATTCACTTTTTACATACACACGGTAATGCTGCACGTGTCCAATGTAAAGTTAAAGTACCAATGATTGTCACACACACACTAGGTGTGGTGAAATTATCCTCTGCATTTGACCCATCACCCTTGATCACCCCCTGGGAGGCAAGTGAACAGCAGCGGTCGCCGCGCCCGGGAATCATTTTGGTGATTTAAGCCCCAATTCCAACTCTTGATGCTGAGTGTCAAGCAGAAAGGTAATGGGTCCCATTTTTATCGTCATTGGTATGGCTCGGCCGGGGTTTGAACTCACGACCTACCGATCTCAGGGCGGACACTCTAACCACGAGGCCACAAGAGATGAAATATATGACATGCAGCAATAGAACATTAAAGGCCTACTGAAATGCGATTTTCTTATTTAAACGGGGATAGCAGGTCCATTCTATGTGTCATACTTGATCATTTTGCGATATTGCCATATTTTTGCTGAAAGGATTTAGTAGAGAACGTCGACGATAAAGTTCGCAACTTTTGGTCGCTGATAAAAAAGCCTTGCCTGTACCGGAAGTAGCAGACGATATGCGCGTGACGTCACCGGTTGTGGAGCTCCTCACATCTGCACATTGTTTACAATCATGGCCACCAGCAGCGAGAGCGATTCGGACAGAGAAAGCGACAATTTCCCCATTAATTTGAGCAAGGATAAAAGATTTGTGGATGAGGAAAGTGAGAGTGAAGGACTAGAGGGCATGCCACAAATTAATCCTGCATAACAAACACCTCCCCCCTCCCGTCCATATAAATATAACTCAAACACCCGCACGACACACTCAATCCCACAGCCCAAAGTACTGTTCACCTTCCCAAAGTTCATACAGCACATATATTTCCCCAAAGTCTCCAAAGTTACGTACGTGACATGCACATAGCGGCACGCACGTACGGGCAAGCGATCAAATGTTTGGAAGCCGCAGCTGCGTACTCACGGTAGCGCGTATCCAACTCAAAGTCCTCCTGGTAAGAGTCTCTGTTGTCCCAGTTCTCCACAGGCCAATGGTAAAGCTTGACTGTCATCTTTCGGGAATGTAAACAATGAAATACCGGCTACGTGTTTGTACTGCTGCAGCCGGTCGCAATACACCGCTTCCCACCTATAGCTTTCTTCTTTGCTGTCTCCATTGTTCATTGAACAAATTGCAAAAGATTCACCAACACAGATGTCCAGAATACTGTGGAATTTTGCGATGAAAACCGACGACTTAATAGCTGGCCCCAATGCTGTCCCAAAATGTCCTCTACAATCCGTGACGTCACGCGCAGGCGTCATCATACCGAGACGTTTTCAGCAGGATATTTCGCGCGAAATTTAAAATTGCACTTTAGTAAGCTAACCCGGCGGTATTGGCATGTGTTGCAATGTTAAGATTTCATCATTGATATATAAACTATCAGACTGCGTGGTCGGTAGTAGTGGGTTTCAGTAGGCCTTTAATACCTGGGACAGGAGGGCACTAACATTAGCAACACGAGCATTGCAATGTGAGCTACAATAATAACATTCCATTTCACGCAAGTTTAGCATATTCACTGAAGAAAAAAAGCCGTGCCAGCAACTTTCCGTTGTGTCCTTGGGCAAGACACTTTACCCACCTGCTCCCAGTGCCACCCACACTGGTTTAAATGTAACTTAGATATTGGGTTTCACTATGTAAAAGCGCTTTGAGTCACTGGAGAAAAGCGCTATATAAATATAATTCACTTCACTTCAAAATTCTGGCTCTAGGCTAATGGCAGAGATGCAGGTTTTATTTAAAGATGTGTAGAGAAGCCTCCCCACCGTTCGTTTTTTTTTGTTTTTTTTTTTACAAAGATGTCCTCTGTGAAGTGGTGGGGGTATAGATGGGAAAGACTCATCTAGCTAGGGGAGAGTCAGAGGCGGTATCATGTCCATGTGGAAGTAGGGTTTTCCTTCATGACGTCATAAAAACCCAGAGCAAACCACTTGAGCGCCTCTTCTCTCAAAAGTGGAGCAAAAAAGATGAGGGAGATGATTAATTTTTGGTGCTTAGAAACAGGCTTTGGGACACATATTACTGTAAGACTGTCATTAAAAAGTACATTTTGCATAATAGGGGATTTTTAATAACTCCTAAACGGAGCTATATTCGGTTAGTGGAATTATGTATATTCCACAGGCAGGTTCCAGTAATAAAGACTAAAACCAGCAAAAAAAAATGTCCTCATTCAGTGTACTGAAAAGAGAAAAAAATGAGTAAACAAAATAAGTCATGCAGGTGTGAGGCCCTGACTAAAATATGCCACGTAGAAAGGTGTTGAGTTGCCAGAGGACAACAAGAGAAATAAATAGCATTCTTTGAGGGAATGATCAGATATCGACATGCATATGCAGTAGATGTGACGCTACATGCACTGATAGACATCACGTCCCTGCGGGCATGTCATAAAAAGGGAAGCCAAGCCCTTTCAGATCAGTGAAAATGCATCATCCAGCAGTGGCAACACAAACGAGTACAAACATTGTACAACTTCACTTGTTTTTCAAGTGATTTCCTTCTATTGTGCAACACTTGTTTGTAAAGCAATTTAGCGGCTGAGGTTTTAAAGTGGACGTGTTTTAATCACGGCAGCATGAATCTCTTGTATTGGGTCACAATGGCTACAGGATAGGTGAATGTATTGCTGTCAGGGTATGTGCCAAACATAAACTACTTTATAATCAAATGGTTCATTTATGTCGTTCACACTGACAGCGAGTCATTCAGTGGAACGTCTGCCTTACTCACGATGCAACAAAATAAACAATCACAACACGTAAATGGTAAGTTATAACACAGCATAAACACTGCGCCCACCACGGGCAGAAACCACCAGCTGGGTCTCAGCAGTGCTCATAATAATCAATACGCTGACCAGGAAATACTACAAAGTATACTGTACACAGGTTAGCACACATATGGTTGGTACTAACAGGGTTCGTACGGATGCTTAAAAACCTTGAAAATGCTTGGATTTGAATGTTGTGTTTTCAAGGTTTGAAAAATGCTTAAATTTTGGGTGAAGTGCTTGTAAATGCTTGGAAATGTTCATCATGTTTCTCGGCAGTCTGACTCAATAGGCTAATTATGAAATGGAAAAAAAAAAAAAAAAGTTTCCTTAAAAATGAAAGCTACACGCTTGATCTGTTGGCTTTGCACGAGCCCTTACATTAGGTTGTTGTCATGCCAGAGCCGTATGGAAGTAGAATTGTCTCACATCCACTTATATATATCAATATGATATTAATACATATGTGTATATTAATAAATATACAAATACAAATACAAATAAATAAATATAATATTAGACTTAAACTTAGACTTGGACAAACTTTAATGATCCACAAGGGAAATTGTTCAACACAGTAGCTCAAATATATGTATAAATAAACGCGTATTTGTAAATATATTATTGAGATTTGAAAATATATACAAATAAAATGTATAAATATAAAAAAAATGTGACATACAAATAAATCAAGAATTTGTATAAATAAACATGTATTTGTAAATATACGTTTGAGATTTGAATATAAATATACTTGATTTTGTATTTGTATTGAATTTGCATATGTGGAGAAATTTTTTGCTTTTCTGTCGATGAGACATTCCTACCAGATGCACTAATAAATGTAACCTACACACTCCCCTGAACAACCAGCAGAGGGCACTGCAGCCAGAGTGGTCTGGGTCACAGAGCATTATATGCATTATATGCAAAATTCCCGGAGTTCTCTGCACAAAAACAATCCACGTCTTTACAGAGAGAACGCACAATGGGCCTGAGCTAGCTAACGTTAGCGTTGTATTAGCTAATACTAATTTATCCAGTTAATCTGAAAGACTGTGCTAGCTGCTTATATTATTGTATCAATGCCGTTTAATGACCCTGTCCCGATGTACAGTCGATCCCACCCAATCTCCCGAATTCAGAGGTCTCAAGGTTGGCAAGTATGAGAATAAACCCTTTATTTGGAGCAAGTGCTAGTCAGATCAATAAATACATACGATCAATCAATCAATCAATGTTTATTTATATAGCCCTAAATCACAAGTGTCTCAAAGGGCTGTACAAGCCACAACGACCTCCTCGGTACAGAGCCCACATACGGGCAAGGAAAAACTCACCCCAGTGGGACGTCGGTGAATGACTATGAGAAACCTTGGAGAGGACCGCATATGTGGGTATGTCATCAGCATAACAGTGAAAGCTAACACCGTACTTGCGTATGATGTCACCCAGCGGCAGCATGTAAATACTAAAGAGTGCATGGCCAAGAACCGAACCCTGGGGAACTCCGCACGTTACCTTGACATAGTCCGAGGTCACATTGTTATGGGAGACGCACTGCATCCTGTCAGTAAGATAAGAGTTAAACCAAGACAAGGCTAAGTCTGACATACCAATACGTGTTTTGATACGCTCTAATAAAATATTATGATCGACGGTATCGAAAGCGGTGCTAAGATCAAGAAGCAGCAACATAGATGACGCATCAGAATCCATCAGTAGCAATAGATCATTAGTCATTTTTGCGAGGGCTGTCTCCGTAGAGTGGTTTGCCCTGAAACCGGATTGAAAAGGTTCACAGAGATTGTTAGTCACTAAGTGTTCATTTAGCTGCTGTGCAACAATTTTTTCGAGAATTTTGGAAATAAACGGAAGGTGGGAGACCGGTCGGTAGTTTACCATGAGGTCAGGATCGAGTTTAGGTCTTTTGAGCAGAGGATGAATAACCGCTTTTTTGAATGCTAGGGGAACAGTGCCGGAGGAAAGTGATAAGTTTATAATATTTAACACTGATGGACCTAATAATACAAACAGTTCCTTGATAAGTTTCCCAGGAAGTGGGTCAAGTAAACATGTTGTTTGTTTTATCCCACTTACACGCTGTAATAATTCCTCTAATGTTATTTCATCAAAAATAGAGAGACTATTTTGGAGGGCAGTGTCCGTCGTATATACAGTCGTATTTGTGTTAATAGAACCCAGTTGTAGCTGGGATGCGTTGTCTTTAATCTCCTTTCTAATGAGTTCAATTTTCTTATTTAAGAAATTCAAAAAAACATCTGCCGAGCGGGTGGAGCTACTGGGAGGAGTCCCTTGTTGGGTTAGCGATGCTACTGTACTAAACAGAAATTTAGGATCGTTTTTGTTGAGGCGGATGAGATTTGAGTAGTATTTAGCTTTAGCTAAGGTAAGCATGCGTTTATAAGTTATTAAACTATCACTCCATGCGTGATGGAAAACCTCAAGTTTAGTCGCGCGCCATTTGCGTTCCAGTTTTCTACATGATAATTTATGAGCTCTAATTTCTTCTGTAAACCATGGGGTGCGCCTTTTAGGGGCCCTTTTTTGCTTTAGCGGTGCTATACTATCAATAATTTCGCGCAAGGCATCGTCAAAGTTGTTAGTGAGGTTATCAATAGAGCCAACATAATTTGGGAATGGTGCCATTACCGAAGGCAGTAGGTCAGCAAGAGTCATCGTTGTGGCAGCATTAATGTTGCGGCCGCTATAGCAGTTATAATTATTATTAGCTTGTTGACAATGAGTCAAAATTTCAAATTGTATAAGGTAATGATCGGACATTACTTTAGTATATGGAAGTATCATAACTTTGGAGGTGGTGACACCCCTGACAAGCACTAGATATATTGTATTACCGTTGCGATGCGTGGGTTCATGTATTATTTGTGTAAGACCACAGCTATCAATTATGGTTTGGAGCGCCACGCACTGAGGGTCCGATGGGGTATTCATATGGATATTAAAGTCCCCCATTATGATTATATTGTCGGCGTGCGTCACTAGATCAGCAACGAACTCTGAGGATTCACTGATAAAGTCCGAATAGGGCCCAGGGGGGCAGTAGATAACAGCCAGGTCGAGAGGTAGCGGTGTGACAGACCTCATAGTAAGCACCTAAAACGATTTATATTTATTATTTAGGTTAGGGGTAAGGTTGAAATTGTCATTGTATATTAGTGCGACACCCCCTCCCCTTTTAAGAGGACGGGCAACATGCGCATTCGTATAGTTAGGAGGAGATGCCTCATTGAGCGCAAAAAATTTGTCTGGTTTGAGCCAGGTTTCGCTAAGACCAATGACGTTAAGATTGTTGTCTCTAATGACCTCATTAACTAATAACGCCTTGGGAGACAATGATCTTATGTTTAAAAAGCCCATATTATAGGTATTGGGCTGTTTTGACGAGTTTTTGTTAAGATTATCCGTAGTGGCAATATTAACAATGTTGCGTTTATTATGCGCAGTGCACTTTAAATAGTTTCGACCATATCTAGGAATTGATATGACGGGAATTTTCCGATTGTTTGCTTGGTGCTGCAATAGACTGGACATATCATAATTTGCCACCTCAGTAGAATGCATGTCCACCTCTGACACAGACACAACAGAAAAAACATTATGTGAATTGTGTATTATTCTAAGAGAATTGCTATGCGTACATGGATTATCCAGCCTGGCGCTGGCTAGTTCTAGCTTAACTGACTCCTCACCCGGACTAACAGACATTGTAATTGCCTGTGACCGGGCTTGCTCTAGTGTAGTCAGTCAAGTGAGACTTAAATAGTAGTCTATGTTTCTAGCCAGGATGATGGCGCCTTCCTGGTTAGGGTGAAGGCCGTCTCTCATCAGCAAGCCTGGTTTGCCCCAGAAAGAGGGCCAGTTATCAATAAACGTTAGTCCCTGTTGCCTACAGTAGCTAGGCAGCCACTTGTTAAGCGAGACTAATCTGCTATATCTCTCATCATTGCCTCTCGCAGGCAGGGGGCCAGAGACAATTACTCGATGCCTGGACGTCTTTCTGGCGAGATCACAAGTCCTAGCTATGTTTGTCTTTGTAATCTCTGACTGTCTCATTCTAGTGTCATTGGAGCCAACGTGTACAACTATATTCGCATAATTAGTGGTGCGATTAGCCTGTCGTACGTGTTTACTAGGCCTGTTGCAAGTTAGCTCCCTAAGATTAGCTTCAATGTCAGGTGCTCTGGCCCCGGGGATACACTTTACTGTGGCTGGTTTGCTAACCTTTATGTTTCGGGTGATGGAGTCCCCTATGACTAAGGTGTGGTGCCCGGTAGACTGGGGTGTAGGACTAGCTAAAGAGCTAAATCTATTATGCGTCTCAACCGGTACACCGTAGCTTGTAGGCCGCTTAGGACTGCTACAAGCTGGGCTAGTTAGCTCGCTACAGCTAACGCTAGCAGATGTGTCCGCAACATCTAAAGTTACGACATTACTCTGCTCTAACTGGCGGACACGGCCCTCTAGCAGAGCCAACCTCTCCGTGAGTATGGTGCAAGACGCGCAGGAAGCCATTACTCACAGTGTTTTCTGTCACCGAGTGAAGTTCCTGCTGTCCTCAGGGAAGTGGTCGCCGTCTGCGGGAGTAGCTTCCTACTTACCTTCTGACCGGCGCTGCCTTTCTCCGCGCTAGCTTAGCAGCTAGCTAGCTGAGGAAAGGGTGGTGGAACAGAGATCGGGTGATTTGCAAGTTAAATAGTACCACTAAATATGTTTGAGAAGTGATAAAGAAAGCTGTAGAACAATTAAAAGCACACAGATAGAGCGATACTTAGCCTTTTTCGCAACAGCGAACAGACGGCGAGCAGTCAAGACTGTTGAACTAACCGACCACAGTCAGTCAGGCTGGGCCCTGACTGCTCCTCCTCCCAGTCTCTGAGTACAGGGGTGTCACATGGTCGTGTCCTCAGCCCTTTCCTTGACTACTGCACGCCCAGCCTGCGTAGCACTGATGCCATCATAAAACATACAAGAGTGGTGGGCCTGATCAGCGAGGGAGGCGAGACAGCGTACTTGGACGAGGTCCTCCTGGCGGGGTGGTAAATCAGTTCTTATAACACATTTTTATGCACTATCTTTTAAAAACAAGCTGAGCGAGAATAAAAAAAAACACTTTTTTTAGTAGTGTCTTAAATATTTTGAATAGTTTGTTAGTTGCTTTCATCAGTTTTTGTTTTTTTTACATATTTTTTTAAACTGTTAGATGTTTGTATATATTTTATTCACCCATTTTTTGGTCAATCTTTGTAATTTTATTAAATTAAAAAAAGCACAGCACTTTGGGGCAGCTTGAGCTTTTGTTTAAAGGTGCTTTATAAATCAACCTTGACCTTTCTGTTTGCTTTCATTTTCTGTCACTGCACCTCTGGCTTGAGCCCTGGCTCCCTCACCTGTGTCTGGTTGGCAATCAGTAAACACCTGTTCCTGGTTGCCAATCAGGCTGCTTTATATGCCAGCCGTGTGCTTCAGACTCATTTATTTGCTTATTGGCTATGCTGCTGAGACAGGCGTTTGTTTGTTGCTACCCGAACAATTGCAGTGTTGTGCACTCCCTAGCTGCACTAGCTTTATTTTGTACCTAGCTTGTTACCTGCATTTCACCTTCTGTCTCCTCATCTTGGGGTCACCCTGCATGCTTTGCTTGTGTCAACCTGACAGAAAGTATACTGTGAGTGTTGTTTATCTTTTTTTAAATAAAACCTGGTTAAATGATTTCATTACGTCCATAAATACCTTTTGAGGATGTTCAACAATACTGTAATAATCTTTGTTGATAATAACTGTGATAATAAATATTCATATCATTACATCACTCAGTCACAGTAACTTGAAATACATATTATATAAAAGGATTATATATGAGTAAAACGTTTATGGTGTTTTGATATATATTGTGAATAAGGAATGCCAATACTTTGTTAATGTTCTGGCAAAAAAACCTTATTTACTTAGAACAGGTTGAAGCAAGCTATGAAAATAAATGTTACAAAAACGTGTAGCTCTCAGAAGAAAAGAGGATGGAAACACCAGTTTTAGACTAGTTTTAGACTTTAGTTAATTTTCGAACATGATCTAATTGTTACGGGTGTACAGGGGAAAAAGACTGCACAGACAGGAGGGACGTCGTTTAACTCTATATTTATTTAAATACAATAATATGAAGTGTGAACTAACCCAAATGTGTGTATGGTGTGCGACTATGTGTGGGAATTAAATGTTGAGTGTTACCAGTAGTGTTGAGCGAGAGGCGGAAGTCCAAAGAGGGGCACGACTGGCTCGGGGGTCCGTGAGCAGGCAGGAAGTCGGGGGCAATAGAGAGGCGTCAAAGTCCGTATCCAGGCGGGAGGTCGAGATCCAATAGGTGCAGCCAGAGAAGCAGAGGGGAACACAGACACACAGCTCGTAACGCGGGAACGGAGGTAGACTGCTGGAAGACGACAAGGGGGACATGAGACCGATCAACACGGAGGGGGAGAAGCACAGAGAGAGAGTATGCATATAGCGAGTAGAATATTGGCTTACTGTACAGGAACAGGTAGCTACGTTCTGGCACAGGATGCAGGTTCGCACTGGCTTATGAAGGCAGATCCTCTCATCAGCGACAGGTGTGTTGATTGCTGATGATTGATTGAATGCAGCTGCTTGCTGCAGCCGGAGTGACGCGTGCCGGCGGGCTCTTGAGGGCGCGCCCAGCGCAGCGCACAAATGAATGCACACCCGGGCCGTGACACTAATATTGCCATTAACAAAGCACATTTTTCAATATCATCCTTGTTCTAATCATCTCAGTTATTGTTTTTTCCAAGTCACGACTTGAGTTTAGTCAGTTTATCCTTCAACTCAATAACAATGTCAAGGTTATAAAACAAATGTATCGATTAGAGAAAAGCAACACATCCATTTTTGATGACTAGCAGTGCGCCCTCTGGTGTCCAACACTTGAGCAGAGTATGTATATAATATCAAATATATTGTTCGTAAATGGGCGGCATCTGAACCACTCACATCACACCCGCATGACTAATAAAGCAGTAAGCATGTATCCTTCATTTCAGTTCCATTTTTGGCATGTAAATAAATGCGTAGCTAATTAATGCATTACGACATCCTAACTGGGAGTAGTTGTAATCGGTAATATTTTCTTGCAATGTTTGTTTTTGTGTGAACATGATGAGACACATACTGTAATCCTGCCAAGGAAAAAAAGCCTCATATGAGGCTCATAAATCTGTCAGTCTGGGCATACTTTTCCACACCTTCGTCGTGGCCTTAACTGCCTCCACTAAATAGGAGGAGGATGTTTGTCTGACTGTGTACAATGTTCTTATGATAGCTACACTAGGTATATTTTGGAGGATCCACACTTGGAAGAAATCGCTGAAAATATTAAATTGTGACATTTTCATTGTAACAAATCATGCTTTAATGTAGTATTCTGTCGATTTCTTGTGAATTTGCTGCGTGATAATTGTCGTGTTTTCATTTTATGACACCATGAATTGGATGGGTACGTAACAATGATGCCCTAGTTCAAGGATTCTCAAAGTGTTTTATTTTCCTATACTCAAACACAGTGTTACTGTTCAAACTGTATGGAATGTTAGAGAGCCAAAAATATTGAATATACTTGTTGAAAAAAAAACCCTGCCTTATTCTAATGAATATTTAACCTACTATGTTACTGTATTATATTGTTGGTCATTATGGTAGTACTTGGAGATGTAATTATTACCGATATAATAATAAACTGTGGTAAAAATTGGTTAAAATTTCCGTTTTAAATTTTTATCATCCGATAACCGTGATTGGTTACTGCACTTTGAAAAACTCATGGAGATACTGCTCATTTCCTGGAGAAGCAGCAAGCACGCTAATTGCTAGTGAGCTTAAATGTTAACATAAATTAAATATTTCTAAAGTTTCTTCTGCCAATTAAGGTGTCATGATCATCCACAACAGTTTTAGACTTGTGTTGTTTCCTGTTGTGGGTGGTGTTATTTCTGCTCCATTCTTGGATGTTATTGCTCTAATTCTAATCTGAGGTACCTAATTCAGGCCACCTTTGGATGTGGCGCCAAAATGCAGAATGACAATTAATAACGATAAAAATACATGAATAAAATGTTTGTGTAATGCGAACTCTGTACACTTAATTGGAATGTTTTCTTTAAAAAAAATAACAGTCTAACCCAGGGGTCACCAACCTTTTTGAAACCAAGAGCTACTTCTTGGGTACTGATTAATGCTAAGGGCTACCAGTTTGAGACACACTTAAATAAATTGCCAGAAATAGCCAATCTGCTCAATTTACCTTTAACTCTGTTATTATTAATAATTAATGATATTTATCTTTGTGGAAACACTGATCATCTTAATGATTTCTCACAATAAATATATATATAGAAACAGATAAATATCAACATGCAACACTTTATTTTTATATATTCTCTAAGTGCACATTTTTCAAATTGAACATTTTCAAATGATCACTTCTAAGACAGTCTTGTGAAATTACAATATCCCATTTTAACCAGCTAGCCACTAACATTTTTTGAACAAATCATGAATTACTTTGCACCATGTTTGTACAAATAATAACTCATGTGAAATACAAAAGTCAACTCTCAAATGTTTAAATAAATCATGTCACACTTTGAACTGGACACCAAATCTGTTATCTGTTTTTTTGTCAGTTTGTGAAGACCAAGTCTTTAAAATATTTTCTTGGATTTTCAAATTCTATTTGAGTTTTGTCTCTCTTAGAATTAAAAATGTCGAGCAAAGCGAGACCAGCTTGCTAGTAAATAAATAAAATTAAAAAATAGAGGCAGCTCACTGGTAAGTGCTGCTATTTGAGCTGTTTTTAGAACAAGCCAGCGGGCTACTCATCTGGTCCTTACTGGCTACCTGATGCCTGCGGGCACCGCGTTGGTGATCCCTGGTCTAACCTATGACCTATGACCTATGACGTGACATGCTGCTACCTGCGCCTGTGCCATTAACCTGACTAGTACACTGCTGCTACTGCTACTGGAGGGTGCACGTCACATCGGGTCACGGTCGAAATAGGCCTGTGGAGCAATTGTATCTAATCGAAAGGATTCAAGATGGCGCGATGAACGGACTTACTTGCGGGAGCAGCATCTAAAAAGGATATAAACTTGTGAAAACGGCTCATGTATGATTGAAAAGAAACCTAATAGTTTCCCTATTGTGACGGTACAGCGGGAGAAGGAGACGGCAGTGTGACAGGGACGTTGTTAGCAGTCAGCGTATTTATTAACATGCAGCTTGAAATGTAAGTGAGGTGTGTGCGTAATCCAAATATATGGCGTGTGACTATGTGTGCCAACTATATATGAGTGGTTACCAGCGGAAAGGCAGGCTCGGAAGTCCAAAGGCAGGCTCGGAAGTCCAAAGACAGGCGGAAGGTCAAGGGCTGGAGTGAGCCGTCGTGGTCAGTGGGCAGGCGTGAGGTCGAAATCCAGAGGGGCAAGGGGAGGTCCAGAGGGGATCCGGGAAGACGAGACACACAGCTCGACAACGAGAAAGGGCGACGGGAAGCTGGACAACGAAACAACACGGGACACAATGAACACGACGGGGAGGGAACGCAGAGAGAGGATAAGCACATGCAAGAAGGCTGGTGTTAGAAAGGTTCCCAAACTCCGTCCACCTTAAGAGACTGTTATGAGCCGTCCACCTTAAGAGACTGTTATGAGCCGTCCACCTTAAGAGACTGTTTTGAGCCGTCCACCTTAAGAGACTGTTATGAGCCGTCCACCTTAAGAGCGCAAGGCATTGTGGCGTGCTCATTCATTCTACCCACAACAGAGCACAGAGCGGTGAATGCACGTCATTTACATTTGCTGCCTATATATATATATATAAAACTTATAATATTGTACAGCACTGCGGTGCCGGGTGCGTCACTGACGAACGTAAGTTCATTATATAGTTAAGAATTCTAATGTACACGTTTAATTGCCTGTTTGACTTCTCTGCATTTGTTTGTTTCCGATGCTAGTTGAAAGTAATCCATTACTTACTTGCGCGCAGTGTGCCTTGTTTACAGCGTCTAGACAATGTAATTCATGTACCAGTTCTTTATCTCTTTAAAGAGAGCATTTGCGGACATTTGTGCCTTGTACATGGAGGCAAGCACCTATTCTGCACGGCAGGTCACAAGTACCACGTTTACGTGCCTTCTGTAGCGTGCAGTGACACCTTGTGGTCTAGTTAAGACATTTAAGTTCAGTTAAATGTTGGGATGATGTTATTTGAGTGTTTGGTTTGATGCTATCCTGCTGTGTGTATGGCAGGGCTTACTGTTTACTGGTGAAGCTAATGTTTACTAAATGCCAATTATTACCGGTATATGCTATATTGTGTATCCATGATATACTATTGCATTAAGAACCACCAATACTAGCCAGTGTTGTACCATTCAACTAATCCATGCCTGTCAACCTGCCTACAAAAGAAGTAAACTGCCCTATGCCAAACGAACTGTCCTGTCCATTGTGTCCTGACCGACGCCCCGGGGGCGAATGAGACTACCTTTATAGAACCATACAGTCCTTTTATAACTCTCCACAACATTGTGGTCCTTCGAGCCGGATAGCTTCATTTACCCCTGGACATTATGGACTTCGAAGGATTAGGAGCACGACCTAGGCGTCAGACATGCCCACCAACCCGCTTTGATGATTACCAGCTCAGCAACATCAGGCAAAGACACAGGCATGGGCATGAAGAAGAATGGTTATCTCACGAGAAGGAGGGTGCAGCCAAGTCAACCCCCCCATACTCTACCCCCGCTCCCTACTCCCATCAGCTTAGGCGAGATGCTGCTTGTCATGAAGAGGACCCGTACGAACCAGAGTGGCAGAGGTACAGGTCCGACACCCAGCTAGCCCACCTACAGCATGTAGAGAGAGAGACAAGGGAGGAGTTGACCCGAGAACCAACCCCAATCCATCATTCACCTCAGGAACTCTCTCTAAGAGATGAAGTCAGTCAAATACTGAGAAAAAGCGCCATGCTACAGCAGTCACAGCTGACCGTGCAAGCGGATGTGGCTGCATTAGGTCAAGTTCATAACGAAATTAAAAGACTGACTAACACAGTAATCAACCTTCAGCAAGGTACACCACGACCCGCCAGTCAACTCAACCCCGATTCTGTATATACCGAGGATGAAGAGGAGTGGTCTGAACCCCCTCCACCATGGCCAGACACAGCGGCCCTGGAACGTCCGCCAGGTCAACCAGTCATGGACCGACTAGATCAGATGATGGTTGAGCTACAGCTGATAAGGAGCCAGACCTTGTCAGCTAGCCACCGCAAGGTGTCACCAACGAAGGTTGACAATAAACCACAGTACCTTCAAACCCGACAGCTAAGTAGCGAGCCTTGTCCCCCCTACATGGCTCACACCTACACCAGTCCTACACGCTCTCCAGAGGAACCTACCTACATGGCACGCTATCCACCGCAACAGTTGCCACACCACTTCCAGCGTGCTGTTCAGCCCCCACACCAGAGACCTGCGTATCACACCACTACATCAACAATGCTGCAACACCAACCACCGGCTCAGGCTCCTCCCACCAGAGCTATGCCCCACGTTGCAGACTATGCACCACAGCAGCTGCTGAACCAGTACCAGCCACACTATGCACAAGTACAGTATCTCCCTCGTGTAACTCCCTCCTATGCAACCACTTATACGTCTAGCCAGCCTGGGTACATGCCAGTGTCCACACAAGCAGCCCCGTGGATGCAGAGACAGGGCCAGCAAACCCCTCCTCCACCACGCTATGAATCAGCAGCTGCAGCTGCTGAACAGACCTACAGAGGCCCACGCCCGACCATACCAAACTTCAGTCACTACGACCCATGTGAGTTTGCCCGTTTGAAAATAGCCCTGGAGAACCTCCTGCCTACAGAAGGGACTGAAATGTTCAAGTACCAGATTCTGGTAGACCATCTGAGGCTTGAAGAGGCAAAATTGATAGCAGATGCCTATCTCAACTCCCCCACGCCCTACACTGACACCATATCAGCCCTCAATGAGAAATTCGGCCAGCCCCACCAGATAGCCCTCAGGAAGATAGCCAGTGTGCTAGACTCACCCGATGTTCGCCGTGGAGACACCGCAGCCTTTGGGCGGTTTGCTCTCCATGTTCAGTCATTGGTTGGCCTACTTAAGTCGTTGGGCACTGACGGTGAAGTGGAGCTTCGCTGTGGATCTCACGTGGTGAGACTGTTAAGCAAACTACCCGCAGAGCAACAGCCAGACTTTCGTCGGACCACCTTTAAGAACCCCGGGACTGTTACCACCCTGTGTGATCTAGCCCAGTGGCTCCAGCACGAATCCTGGTGTCAGGATTTCGACGGACAGACACTCATAAGAGAAAAGGAAAACCAAGTGTCCCGGTATGAGGGTCGCCAGGGACGGCGACCTGTTACCGTCCTCCATGGATCAAAGGACTCTGAAGAAAATGATGGACATACTAGAGCCTCAGAGGGAAAGAAGGGGAGAGCTAAGCCCTATTGCCTTTTCTGCGAGAGCGATGAACACTTCCTCAGCCAGTGTACAGAAGTCACAAAGCTAAACAAAGAAACTCTCACTGAGTGGATAAAGGCCATCAAAAGGTGCTGGCGCTGTGCACGGCCTCACCAAGCCGCTCAGTGTGACTTAAAGAAGCCCTGTGGCCTATGCCAAGGGAAACATCTGCAGGTCCTTCACGACGTAAATGATCGACCACCAAGACCGACAACAAGGAGGAGAGCTGCCTGGTGAGCTCCGCCACTGAGGTTCTGTACGTCGACCGTCCTTCAGTCCACACTAGGGTCTTACTGAAGGTCGTCAGAGTGCTTCTTTGTCACGGAAATCGCACTATAACCACCTACGCCATCTTGGATGACGGGTCCGAAAGGACCATGCTCCTGCCAGCAGCTGCCTGAGAACTTGGCTTACAAGGCACACCTGAGGACCTGCCCCTGAGAACCATTAGACAGGAGGTCCAGACCCTCCGTGGCTCTGCAGTATCCTTCCACATCTCTCCTGCTGCTGAGCCAAAGACCAGCTTCCTAGTCTCCAGAGCCTTCACCTCCGGTCGCCTCGGCCTAGGCGAACAGTCATACCCGATGGACCGACTCCAGAATAGGTACACCCACCTGGTCGGTTTACCAATTCAGCCCTTCCACAGTGCCAGACCCTTAGTACTAATCGGCTCCGACCACCCACACCTGATCACTGCTATCGAGCCAATCCGACTGGGCCTGCCAGGTGGGCCTGCTGCCGTCCGGACCAGGCTAGGCTGGACTCTTCAGGGCCCAGCAAGATTCTCCCAGCAGCCCCTACACTCACAGCAGTGCCTAGTGACATCAGTTCACCCTCCAGCTTCAGAACTATTCAAGCACGTCGAAAGGCTTTAGCAGCTCGACACCCTTCCATATAAAAGTGAGAAAATTGTAACCAGGTCGAGACAAGACCAAGCAGCAGTAGCCCTGCTAGAAGAGAAGACCACCCGCGTGGAGGTAGCAGGAGTCTTCCGCTACGCCACCCCCCTGCTGCGCAAGCGAGACATGCCTATCCTTCATGCCCCCAAAGAAGCCGTCATGCCGAGTCTGCGGAGCACAGAACGGCGGCTAGCTAAAGACTTAGAACGTGCCAAGGCTTACAGCGCAGAGATCCAGAAGCTGGTGGATGCAGGCTCTGTCACTAAGTTAACCCCCGAAGAAGTCAACCAAGACGGAGAAGAGTGGTACATTCCTCACCACATGGTGAGTCACAACAACAAGAACAGAATTGTCTTCAATTGCTCCTATCAGTACAGGGGCCAGAGTCTGAACAATTCCCTACTGCTAGGACCCACCCTTGGAGCATCACTCCTGGGAGTTCTACTGCGCTTCCGGGAACATGCAGTTGCCTTAAGCGCAGACATTAAAGGCGTGTTCCATCAAGTCCGTCTCCTTCCTGAAGACCGTCCCCTCTTGCGGTTTGTGTGGCGCAACTTGACCAGGGATGAAACCCCAGTAGTGTTCGAGTGGCAAGTTCTACCATTTGGAACAACCTGCAGTCCATGCTGCGCCACGTTTGCTCTACAGCTCCATGTAGCCAATCATAGCCAGCCAGGAGATGATGTGAGCCTCTCTATAGAGAGGTCCTTCTATGTTGACAATCTCCTACAGAGTCTGCCCAAACCTGAGGATGCCAGAGAGTTGGTGGACAGACTTCGGAGACTCGTTGCAGCTGGTGGGTTTGATCTACACCTGTGGGCTAGCAACGTGCCAAACGTCGTGGGACACCTACCCAAAAAAGCCAGGTCCGACACCCTCGAGCTCTGGCTCGCACAAGATCGAACAGACTCTCCTGAATCTACTCTAGGACTCAGCTGGCACTGTCAAACCGACACCATGAGCTACAAGCATCGACCCATAGAGTACGGAGTTCCAACAATGCGGAACATCTACAGGGTTTTGGCCAGTCAGTATGACCCATTAGGGTTTATCTTACCATACATCACTCGAGCCAAGATGCTGGTCAGACGCCTCTGGGAGAAAAACAGAGACTGGGATGATCCTCTCCTGCCCCAAGACCTCTTACAAGCGTGGAAGGCCTGGGAGGAAGAACTACAATTTCTATCTCAAGTCACCTTGCCACGGGCGTATATACCAGTCGAAGTGGATGAGTCAAGCGTCACCCATCAAGTCCATGTGTTCTGTGATGCACCGGAACAGGCTTATGGCTCGGTGGCGTATCTGAGAACGCTGGACTGCTGAGGTCAAGTCCATCTGTCCTTCCTACTCGCCAGGTCCAGAGTTGCTCCCAAGCGACTACTCTCCATACCCAGACTGGAGCGGTCACAGGAGCTCAACTGGCTAAACTCCTAGAGAAAGAGCTCACGCTGAAGATCGATCAGACTATCCTGTGGACAGACTCTACAACAGTACTGGCGTGGCTGCACTCAGAGTCCTGTCGTTTCAAGATTTTTGTTGGTACCAGAGTGGCCGAAATACAGGACCTCACGAGTCCCACCGCCTGGCGATACATAGATTCAGCGAGGAACCCAGCTGACGACATCACTAGGGGAAAGACTCTACAGGACCTGACCAAGCCGAACAGGTGGAGCCATGGCCCCCCCTTCCTCCTTCAGCCTCCAGCTGAGTGGCCTGTCAAGCCCAACGTCGAACAGGAAGGCGATGCCTCCGAGCTACGACAGTCTACTTTCTGCGGTGTCACCTTAACAACACCTAGTACGCCAGACGCAGAGGTGAAGCAGTACGATACCTGGAAGGAGCTGCTAGTAGCTACAGTGCAGGAGTTACATGGGGCGGCGGGTAGCTACACTGCCGAAGACTATCGCAATGCTGAGACCCTCATATTAAAGCAAGCACAGTGCGAGAGCTTCCCAGAGGAGTTGCGGCTCTTGAAAGCAGGAAAGCCCGTACCATCCGGCAGCAGACTGCTCACCCTGTCACCGGAGATGAATGAGGAGGAAGGACTAATCCGTGTCGGTGGCAGACTGCGACGTGCTGTAGACATCGAGCAGACAACGCTGCACCCTATTGTGTTAGACCCTGGGCACCCCTCTACCAAACTCCTCATCCAAGATTTCGACAGTCGCTTGCACCATCCCGGGCCAGAGAGGGTGTTTGCTGAGATGCGGCGCTCATTCTGGATCCTGCGCGGCCGTGAAGCGATTCGCCGTTACCAACACACCTGCACAGACTGTCGACGTTGGAAAGCCAGACCTTCTGTTCCAAAGATGGCAGATCTACCGCCCGCCCGCCTGCGGTTCTTCAAGCCCGCCTTCTTCTCGACGGGGATGGACTGTTTCGGGCCGTTTCAAGTCAAAGTAGGAAGGCGTACTGAGAAGAGGTGGGGTATAATTTTCAAGTGTCTCACCACCAGGGGTGTGCACTTAGACCTTCTGACCACCATCGATGCAGACTCCTTCTTGATGGCTCTCAGGCGATTTATCGCTCGTCGAGGAACACCAGCCAAGCTGCTCTGCGACTGTGGGACCAACTTTAAAGGAGGAGAAAGAGAACTGAGGGAGGCTTTCTCTGCCCTGTCACCAGACCTGCAACAGCAACTCGCCAAGCAGAAAATTGACTTCCACTTCAACCCCGCTGCAGCACCTCACTTTGGAGGAGCATGGGAAAGGGAAATCCGCTCCGTAAAGACCGCCTTGTACACCACAGTGGGAACTCAGTCAGTCTCAGAAGAAGTGCTGCGGACCGTGCTACTGGAAGTAGAAGGGATTCTTAACTCAAAGCCATTGGGGTATGTCTCCTCCAGCATCACAGATCTCGATCCTGTGACCCCCAATAGTTTGTTGATGGGGCGGCCAGACGGGTCCTTGCCCCAGATCGTATACCCAGAGACTGAGTTACTGAGCCGCCGTAGATGGAGGCATTCACAGGTGCTGGCAGATCGCTTCTGGTCCTGTTTCTTGAGAAACCATCTGCCAAGCCTCCAGACTCGCCAGAAATGGCACTCTACGCCAGCTGATCTCGCAAAGGCTCAGTAGTGATGTTGGTGGATCCCCAGCTTCCACGGGCCTTGTGGCCCATCGGTCATGTTACTAAGGTCCACCCTAGTAACGTCGGCCACATCCGTTCAGTGGACGTGAGGATCAGAGATCGTGATTACACCAGACCAGTTGCCAGGCTGGTTGTCCTGCCAGCCATGCCACCCGGCGAGGAAGAAGACAGCTCTACTGCCACCATCGCTCCTTCGTGAGAAACTAATAACTTTGTCACCTTTCTATGGAGCGAATGTACACTGTACATTCGGGGGCGGCTGTTAGAAAGGTTCCCAAACTCCGTCCACCTTAAGAGACTGTTATGAGCCGTCCACCTTAAGAGACTGCTATGAGCCGTCCACCTTAAGAGACTGTTATGAGCCGTCCACCTTAAGAGCGCAAGGCATTGTGGCGTGCTCATTCATTCTACCCACAACAGAGCACAGAGCGGTGAATGCACGTCATTTACATTTGCTGCCTATATATATATAAAACTTATAATATTGTACAGCACTGCGGTGCCGGGTGCGTCACTGACGAACGTAAGTTCATTATATAGTTAAGAATTCTAATGTACACGTTTAATTGCCTGTTTGACTTCTCTGCATTTGTTTGTTTCCGATGCTAGTTGAAAGTAATCCATTACTTACTTGCGCGCAGTGTGCCTTGTTTACAGCGTCTAGACAATGTAATTCATGTACCAATTCTTTATCTCTTTAAAGAGAGCATTTGCGGACATTTGTGCCTTGTACATGGAGGCAAGCACCTATTCTGCACGGCAGGTCACAAGTACCACGTTTACGTGCCTTCTGTAGCGTGCAGTGACACCTTGTGGTCTAGTTAAGACATTTAAGTTCAGTTAAATGTTGGGATGATGTTATTTGAGTGTTTGGTTTGATGCTATCCTGCTGTGTGTATGGCAGGGCTTACTGTTTACTGGTGAAGCTAATGTTTACTAAATGCCAATTATTACCGGTATATGCTATATTGTGTATCCATGATATACTATTGCATTAAGAACCACCAATACTAGCCAGTGTTGTACCATTCAACTAATCCATGCCTGTCAACCTGCCTACAAAAGAAGTAAACTGCCCTATGCCAAACGAACTGTCCTGTCCATTGTGTCCTGACCGACGCCCCGGGGGCGAATGAGACTACCTTTATAGAACCATACAGTCCTTTTATAACTCTCCACAACAGCTGGAGACGTAATGGGCTTACTGTACGTGTACGAGTAGCTACGTTCGGGCACTGGATCTCAGGACACGCAGGCTTATGAAGGCAGGTCGCTCATCACGGGCAGGTGTGTTGATTGCTGAGTCATCGCAACCGCAGCCGAGGGGGAACGCCCGGTGCGCTCAGCAGAGTGCACAGCAGAATAAGAGGCGTCAGGAGTATGAACCATAACACCTATAGTCTCTAGTTCCCTCTGTGTTTCATTTGGGTAGACTTTGGAGGCTGTTCCTTTAAACTATGTCGTTGTCTTCTGGATCGAAAAGAAAAGGTGTGGCGAGGAAGATGGTGGAAAACGCTACAAAAGGAGCCTCAAACCTGCTAATTGAGAACTGCCATGACTATTTTGAACAATTTCCCTTGTGGATCATTAAAGTTTGTCTAAGTCTAAGTCTATTACATCGGTGAGGACAGCATGAAAATATGTCTCAGGAATGAAGAATACTTTCCTTTCCTGCCAGTAACACCGGAGAAGCCTCCCAACAGAAAAGGAAACAATAGAATGGATATTAGCAACATTGTCGCTACGCTATCCGCGCTAGTTAATGCCCGCTTGGACGAGCTGAAGAAGTTGATCCAGGCCAACACCACTCAAATTGCCAGCGCGAGTGTTAAAGTGGAACAAGTCTGCAAACAAGTGAGCGAGGTTATGGGGAGAGTTTCTGGGCTGGAACTGGCTGTGGAGGAGGATAAGAAACTAATCAGTGTACGTCAAGAACACATCACCGAAATGGAGCGATATTGAAGGCGACGGAAACTGAGACTGCCTGGTGCCGAGGACAGAGATGTACGTGCAGCGGTTATCCGAATTTGCCAGGCACTGCTGCCGTCTGATGCTGAACGGCTCCCAAATGTTATCGACACCGTGCACCGCGTTGGAGTGAAGAAGCCAAAAGGTAACGGGTGTATTTTACTGCAGTTTTCCTTCCGGGTGCACAGAGCTGCAGTCTGGGCCGTTGCAAAGACTTCCTCTTACCTGCGAGGCAAGGGGCTGCGCTTCGCCGAGGTAAAGCCGACAGAGAAGAAAGAATGAAGTTATGGTCACTGTTGGATGAAGCTCACAAGGCAGGGGAAATTGCCTACTTTGTAGGTGGTCGAGCATTTATTGACAAAAAAGAAATCCTTCTTCCAGTCTGAAGATACACCTTTCAGACATTAACTTACTCCTGACTTTATTTTGTTAAAAGAGGAGGAATGGAGTTGCAACTTATGCACGAGCCAGTTTTTGCCCCTTTTTGAATATCAATATGATGACTTAGACTTAGACTTAGAAAATCTTTATTGTCCCCGAGGGGCAATTTGGTTTGCAGCAGTAGTCATTAAAAAACAAGGTTCAACAGTAAAATACAAGGTACAACAGTAAAATCAAGGTACAACAGTAAAACAAGGTACAAATACATAAAATACATACAACATACAAACCATCATGAAAGCATTGAGCTAAAAACTAAAAACATTTGTAGCACAATAAAAACTAATCATCACACCTCGCTTCCCACTAAAGTGACTGCATAGCAGCTAAGCTTGTTTAAGAAGCTCATTTATAAAGGAAACAGCTGAGGGAACAAAGGATCTTATGTATCTGTTGTTTTTGGCCTTTCTATTAGTAGGGGTGTTGCTGTTCCCGTAGCATCAAATTGCTTTGTTTCTAAACTCAAAGCATTTTTTAATTCATTTTGTTTCAACCTTGTCTTTATCTATAGTTTCTCTCAATGCCAGGTAGTTAACGCAGAACTTGAAGTGCGAGCTTTATTTTTTAATCTTCAGCAATGTAAAACCGATTCATGTTTTTTGGTGGAGTTGGTACACTCAAAAACAATATTACAGGGGTTTTATTGCACCATAGTAACTATTATAAAAATTGCCATTATATTTGCCAAGTTTTGTAGATTCAGAAAAAATAGAATTCCACATTGGCTTGCCAACTTTCCAAAGGTCTTATATACTTGTAGGAGGTGATTTCAAGACTTTCCTTGAGAATTGACTTGATAGATGGCCACCAGGCTCTCAAAATAGTGTCAGCTCAAATCTAAAATTATTAATGCACAGGCTTGATTTAACTGATGCATGTAGATCTAAAAATCCTGAAGAAACATCCTTTACCTGGTCTAATAAGTCAAGCTCTAGGAAGTCTAGAATAGATATGTGATGAATTTCTAACGCACTGCAAGACAATATTACTGTTAAAATTCTCTCCACTCCTTTGACTGATCATAAGTCTATACAAATTCACATCTCTCTACATCCGTTTCACTATTGTCCAAATAACTAAAACTGGAAAGTCAATAGTTCGGTTTTATGTTATGAAGCAGTTAAAATGAGGATTAAAGAACTACCGTATTTTTTGGAGTATAAGTCGCACCGGCCGAAAATGCATAATAAAGAAGGAAAAAAACATATATAAGTCGCACTGGTGTATAAGTCGCATTTTTTGGGGAAATGTATTTGATAAAACCCAACACCAAGAATAGACATTTGAAAGGCAATTTAAAATAAATAAAGAATAATGAACAACAGGCTGAATAAGTGTACGTTATATGACGCATAAAAACCAACTGAGAACGTGCCTGGTATGTTAACGTAACATATTATGGTAAGAGTCATTCAAATAACTATAACATATAGAACATGCTATACGTTTACCAAACAATCTGTCACTTCTAATCGCTAAATCCAATGAAATCTTATACGTCTAGTCTCTTACGTAAATGAGGTAAATATTATTATTTGATATTTTATGGTAATGTGTTAATAATTTCACACATAAGTCGCTCCTGAGTATAAGTCGCACTCCCGACCAAACTATGAAAAAAACTGTGACTTATAGTCCGAAAAATACGGTAATTGATTTTTTTGGGGAATAAAGCTAAGACCCAAAAAACGTATGGTAGTAATTGGGAACTCCTTAAATATGAGGTAAGTAAATATATTAGAACATATTGCAGTCTGAGGAAGAAATGTGATTTCTATCATTACTGCATTATCCTCTATACTGTATGTCCAGATAATATGTCAGCAGAAGAAAAAGAAAGGCTCTTAGAAAGTCAAAGTAAAGGACACAAAATGTATCAATCGAAAGCAGAAGAAGCCTTTGTAAGATCTAGGAGACAAGGGTTGGAGGAAGGTGAACACAATTTTGCGTATTTCTTTCGATTAGAAAAATCGCAGGCTCAAAATAATACCATTGGTCAACAGAAAATAAACAATATGGTTTGCAACGATGCAAAACAGTTTGCAAATAATTGTTCTCAATTTTACAAAAAAATTATACAATAGTCAATACTGTGAAATTGATGCTGTTTCAATTGTGAATGCCTTAACTGACACTACAGTAAATCAATCAGCACAGCTGACCAATAAATCTGTGACCGTCCAATCTGTCTCAAGGAAGTAGTTGAATCAATTAATAGCTTAAAATCTAACAAATCTTATGGAGTGGATGGTATTACATCTGAATTCTATAAAATAGTTTCAGAGGAGCTAGCTCCCGTCTTACTAAAAGTATTCTGTGACAGTATTGATAAAGGTGTTCTTACTCCAACTTTAACACAAGGCCTCATTACCCTTACACCCAAACCAAACAAAGATTTGCTAGTCATTGATAATTGCTGTCCAATTAGCCTTCTAAACAATGACTATAAGATTGTAGCTATTATTTTTGCTAAAAGTTTAAAACTCGTTCTGGATGACATAATTAACGAGACACAGTCAGGATTTATGAGAGGGAGGCACATATCAAATAATATCAGGCTTGTACTTGACATACTGGATTACCTACAGGTCTGCAATGATGAAGGCTTTCTTCTTTTCTTGGACTTCTACAAAGCCTTAGACTCGATCGAACATGAATTTATCTTCAAGAAACTTGACAAATTTGGCTTCTGAAGACTTTGTACAGCAATGGTAATAGCTCAAAGTTGAAAACTGGTACATCTCCAAGGGGATACGGCAAGGTTGTCCTATTTCTCCATATCTATTTTTGTTAGCCACCCATTTGTTATCTGTTCATATAAAAACTAGCCATTTAAAAGAGATCTCCATATTAGACAGATACATAACTATCAGCCAACTGGCTGACGACACAACACTCTTTTTGAAAGACTTCTCAAATTCCTCTTGCCTTGGATGTGATCGATGTATTCTCTTTGGCTTCTGGTCCCCATTTAAATGTAAATAAGTGTGAACTAACGGCTGTGAACAGATGTGAAACGCTGTCTGTATGTAAAATTTCCCTTAAGGAGAGTATTAATTACCTAAAAATAATTGTTATTAAAAATCAGAGTTCTAGATCAGTTTTGAACGTTACTCCAATTGTAGAAAAAACAAGAACATATTTAACCAATTGTTGCAGAGAGATTTGTCCTTAAAAGGCAAAACATTACTCTCCAAAGCAGAAGGTATCTACAGGCTTACATATGCAGCTATTTCTTTAGATGTTAACCAAAAAATAACGGCGGGCGTTTAAGAGCGCACTGCTGTGTTTCGATGGAGACAGGTGTGGACAATATTGGAGACAGACGCACTTGTCCCCACACCAAAAGTATACAGCAAAGGAGAAAACTATTTGATATTGCTTTTATTTTCTCAATACAGCGTCCATCAGCTGCTGTGACTGAGAGTTAATGAGGTGAGGAAACATGCAGCAGGCGATGTGTCGTGAACATTGTCACAACTTGTTTAGAAAGTCTTTAGTTTGTTTACTGGGATGCTCACTCCTTTATTTAACTGCAAACTGTATCAGTGTTCAAATAACATCAATACGAGCTAAAATGTTTTGTCATCGAATTGAACACAGGCTGTGAAGATTGTGTATTCGATGTGAGATGTGTCACTCCTGTTTATTTTTGTTGGCCAAAGTGTTGCACTGAACCACTAGGAGACGTTGTTGGAGAAGAACAAAGCTTGTTTATTAGACCTCATCTTCATTAGCCAAATTGCTTTGAGTTTTATATTGATTTCCAAAAGTAAAACACCGTGTTTTTTACATCACTTGTGATTTTTTTAATGTCACAAAGGTATTACTTTAAAAACCATTCATGTGACACAGCATTTTGTTAATGTGTTATTGTGTATAGTTAATTCCTATACGACATATTTCTGCTACAATTCTTAATGGATCTGTCCAGATTCAGCATCTACTTTTACATATAAATGTACATAACTTAAAAAATAAATAAGTAATAAAAAAAAAATACTTCCCTCTATCAAAATGTAAAAATAGAGATAAAGGCAACGTGATATTAATAATGAATAAAAAAAAACAGTTTCTATATATATATATATATATATATATATATATATATATATATATATATATATATATATATATATATATATATATATATATATATATATATATATATATATATATATATATACAGTATATATATGTATATATATATATATATATATATATATATATATATATATATGTATATATATATATATATATATATGTATATATATATATATATATATATATGTATATATATATATATATATATATATGTATATATATATATATATATATATATATATATATATATATATATATATATATATATATATATATGTATATATATATATATATATATATATGTATATATATATATATATATATATATATGTATATATATATATATATATATATATATGTATATATATATATATATATATATATATGTATATATATATATATATATATATGTATATATATATATGTATATATATATATATATATATATATATATATATATATATATATATATATATATGTATATATATATATATATATATATATACATATATATATATATATATATATATATATATATATATATATATATATATATATATATATATATATACATATATACATTGATACATATATATATATATATATATACATATATATATATATATATATATATATATATATATATATATATATATATATATATATATATATATATACATATATATATATATATATATATATATATGTCATACCAACTTTATTTATAAAGCCCTTTAAAAACAAGCACAGTTTAAAAACAAAGGGCTGTACACCACAAAGAAATAGAGGCAAAGGACAGACTAAAAAATAACATTTAAAACAGAAATAAAAATACACATTGAAAAAGCAAATATAAATTACCCTAAGAACAGTTTGTTGGATAAAAATAAAAACAGTTTAAAAGTTAAAAACAGTTAAAAAAGTTTAAAGCTAAAAACTGTTTAAAATCTCATGCTGGGTTAAAAGTTTTAAGAAGGGTCTTAAACATAGCCAAAGAAGGGGCCTGTCTCACATGGAGAGGGAGATCGTTCATATATACAGTATATATATATATATATATATATATATATATATATATATATATATATATATATATATATATATATATATATATATATATATATATATATATATATATATAATTATATATAATTTTAATGTTCAATCGGAATTGTTTTTAAATCGTCATTACACATGATTTGAACCCGCATGCATGAAAAAAAATATATATTTACTGTTGTTTTAATTATTCAGAAGGATACATTTTAGGTGACAATAATCCAGAAATTTGGATCTGCATCTAGGGCCTGATCCACTTAGATGCAAATAACAACTTTAAAAAGTGTTTGCAAACGATGCAATTGTGTGTACTAATAGTGATGCGGGTGATCTACTAAGACTGCATGTACAATTGATAACAAGTGCAATAGTGGTGCAGACCGCCATTTTTAAATGAGGTTTTTGCGTGTATTCCGGCTGTGCCTAAGGGGACACTAATTTCTTTCCACATTAATGACATCACATGCCCCAAAAGTCCAGCGTGTGCTGTTGCGTTATGTTGTGGAATATGCAGCACACACACCACCTTTTCTGCAAAAGTGTAATTTAGACAAAACAACCTATTTTCAGTACTCCGAAGGTGCGCTCTGGGAGGTGCGGGTGTTGTGATGGTGTGTCTGGAATGACTAAGAATGCATGAAAATACACGTTGCATGTTACTGTATCACCTAGAAAAAACGATTGCCTCCTTTCTCACAACCATTTGTGCTTAACTCTGCCAGTTTGTACGCACATTTCAAACGTGCTAAATATAGACGTAAAACAGAGGTCGCAGAACAGTTTTACTCCTGATAAATCATATTGCAAGCGCTAAATGATTATATTTGCTTTTCTCCTTTTGCAGTCAGCATGTAGTCCGCATATAAATGAAGACACACACACACGCTAATTGGCTTGCGCTCTCTATTTTGCTCAGTAGATCAGCTTTGCATGTGCTATCAAGTTTTCACAAAATGTAATAGAAGCATACCTTTCGAAGATCAGGCCCATAGACTCAATCAATGCAAGAAGAGACACAGTCTGGCATTATACAAGGGAGAGAGCTAATTGGCTGAGACACAGAAAGGTGTATGGTAAATGTAAGACCTATAACTACTGGCAATTAGCCAAAAAGAAAAATGCACTCTGAACTTGTCGCCTGTCACATGTGGACCACCATTCTCACTCACATTCACACTATGGACATTACAGTCTCCTATGTCCTAATTTGCTTTTTTTTTTTGTAGTGTGGGAGGAAACTAGAGTACCTGGCAAGGAGAAAAAACCCACAAAGATTTCTCCTGACTGTGAGACAGATGTGCTAACCACTACTCCACCATGCTTCCCATGGGAAAACACAGTAAAAACTACCGGTAAGTAGTGTAGATTGCATTTAGGATAGGCTCAAACTATTTCTGTGGTCCTGAACAATTTGAGCAGCACAGAAAGTGGAATTTTGGATCTGTATTAAGCTTGAGGGAGGCGTCTTGGCGGAGGTGTCCCTGATTGCTTTTACTTGGTGTGAAGGATGTTTTCCTGACATGTGGCTGTAAAAAGGCACACACCATTTGCTTGATCTCTTCATTGTGTGTGCATGCAGCGTGAGCAGTAAAAACTAGGAAAAGACATCGAAAAAGAGTACGGATAACAATTTTAAAGCATCAAACTATGTAACTATCTTTTTATTACAAACCCTGTTTCCATATGAGTTGGGAAATTGTGTTAGATGTAAATATAAACGGAATACAATGATTTGCAAATCCTTTTCAACCCATATTCAATTGAATGCACTACAAAGACAAGATATTTGATGTTCAAACTCATAAACTTTATATTGTTTTTGCAAATAATAATTAACTTAGAATTTCATGGCTGCAACACGTGCCAAAGTAGTTGGGAAAGGGCATGTTCACCACTGTGTTACATGGCCTTTCCTTTTAACAACACTCAGTAAACGTTTGGGAACTGAGGAGACACATTTTTGAAGCTTCTCAGGTGAATTCTTTCCCATTCTTGCTTGATGTACAGCTTAAGTTGTTCAACAGTCCGGGGGTCTCCGTTGTGGTATTTTAGGCTTCATAATGCGCCACACATTTTCAATGGGAGACAGGTCTGGACTACAGGCAGGCCAGTCTAGTACCCGCACTCTTTTACTATGAAGCCACGTTGATGTAACACTTGGCTTGGCATTGTCTTGCTGAAATAAGCAGGGGCGTCCATGGTAATGTTGCTTGGATGGCAACATATGTTGCTCCAAAACCTGTATGTACCTTTCAGCATTAATGGCGCCTTCACAGATGTGTAAGTTACCCATGTCTTGAGCACTAATACACCCCCATACCATCACAGATGCTGGCTTTTCAACTTTGCGCCTATAACAATATGGGTGGTTCTTTTCCTCTTTGCTCCGGAGGACACAATGTCCACAGTTTCCAAAAACAATTTGAAATGTGGACTCGTCAGACCACAGAACACTTTTCCACTTTGTATCAGTCCATCTTAGATGAACTCAGGCCCAGCGAAGCCGACGGCGTTTCTGGGTGTTGTTGATAAACGGTTTTCGTTTTGCACAGGAGAGTTTTAACTTGCACTTACAGATGCAGCGACCAACTGTAGTTACTGACAGTGGGTTTCTGAAGTATTCCTGAGCCCATGTGGTGATATCATTTACACACTGATGTTGCTTGTTGATGCAGTACAGCCTGAGGGATCGAAGGTCACGGGCTTAGCTGCTTACGTGTAGTGATTTCTCCAGATTTTCTGAACCCTTTGATGATATTACGGACCGTAGACGGTGAAATCCTTAAATTCCTTGCAATAGCTGGTTGAGAAAGGTTTTTCTTAAACTGTTCAACAATTTGCTCACGCATTTGTTGACAAAGTGGTGACCCTCGCCCCATCCTTGTTTGTGAATGACAGAGCATTTCATGGAATCTACTTTTATACCCAATCATTGCACCCACCTGTTCCCAATTTGCCTGTTCACCTGTGGGATGTTCCAAATAAGTGTTTGATGAGCATTCCTCAACTTTATCAGTATTTATTGCCACCTTTCCCAACTTCTTTGTCACGTGTTGCTGGCATCAAATGCTAAAGTTAATGATTATTTGCAAAAAAAAAAAAATGTTTATCAGTTTGAGCATCAAATATGTTGTCTTTGTAGCATATTCAACTGAGTATGGGTTGAAAATGATTTGCAAATCATTGTATTCCGTTTATATTTACATCTAACACAATTTCCCAACTCGTATGGAAACGGGGTTTGTAAATTATGCCACATATGTAAAAAAAAAAAAAATCATATGATGTTAGTGCACCAGTCGAGGAAAATGATCAAACTACATAAATAAAATCCTGTAATTTGTTCTTGATATTATTGTTTTATCTTGATGGATTGAAATTAACACCTATGAGTTGACTGATGAACATTATCACATAATTTATTCAGAAAGTATAAATAACGACAAATAAAGGTAGAATACTATTAACCGCAACATGTAAGTGTAAAAAAAAACCAATAACATTATGATTTGTAAATTTTCAGAATGTGATTTTTCTATTTTTAAACAAAGAAAACAATCTGAAGTTGTCTTTATTTTTAAGTTATCGTGCCGTGATTTTACCAGTCTGGCCCATTTGGGAGTATATTTTTCTCCATGTGGCCACGGTTCTAAAATGAGTTTGACACCCCTGTTCTACTGCATGTATTCTATATGATACAAAGTCTGAATGTGTAAAATACAATGAAATGAAAGAGAATACACAGAAAGTAAACTACAGTATATTATTTCATATAAATAACTTTTAAAATCAATAATGAGCAAAATATTCCTCGTAAATATTTATTTGTATTACTGTATTAACATTAAATTAATTTTAATACCACTAATTATGCAAAATGTAATTTATTAAATTGAGATTCTAAATGAGGTAATAACATATGAGAGGCTTTCATATCTTATAAATTACATAACACACATGCACTTCTGCTTGCCAAACTACATTAAATCCACTTTATTAGGCTTGTGAGTGTTGTGTCTCAGAGAAGGGAAGGAGGCGACAACCAGGGCAGGACTGCGGTTTACAAGGTTTATTGGAAAAACCTTAGATGAATACGTGGCGTGTGTATGCTACTCAAAGTGAGTGAGTGTGGACTATGTGTAAAATTATAATGTAAATGTTACCAAGGGTTGTTGTCTGTAAATGTTGGTTGTATCTTTCGTCGTATCCAAGGGGGCAAAGGCGAAGAGGCAGTTCATGGACAGGCAAGTGGTCGTGGGCAAGAGCAGGGCAGCGTGGTCTGGGTCCGAGCAGGGAGGTCGTGGATCGAGGTGGGCAGTTAGGAATCCGGATGGGTGTCGAGTGACAAGGCACGATCACGGAGGTCAGGAGAGTCACTGTGGAAATACAAAAGGGCATGAACCAGGGGGAAACACGGAGAAATAGAGCAAAACAAGGACGAGGAAATCACTGGGGAAAAAGGAATGCCAGACGTGATGCTTACTGGAAGGTTAGCGACGTTCTGGCAATGGTTTCTTGGGTCCGCTGGTCTTTATGCCGCTCCCCCTCGTCAAGTCCAGGTGTGCTAATCAGTGATTGCTTGCAGACTTGTTGCTGTGTAGGCGTGTTGTGCTCAGTGTGAGCAGAGGTGTGTTTGAGCGTCCTGCCAGCAGACGGGTTAGCAGAGGTGCCTGCAGCTCCAGCTGCAGAGGAAACCTGGGATCGACTCCGCGTCATGACAGTGAGGACTGTTTTTCTTCAGTTCAGCACATTAAACAGTGAGTAGAGCACTGAACCAGAAGCATAAATGTCACATGATTTACGGTCTGAACATTTTGTCTCATAAGGGCATGACAATAAAGGATTTAATAAAGATGCACCAGAATAGAGTTCCAACGGAAGCATTTCTCACATTCTGATCCTGCTTGGCTGCACATGTTTTGAAAGGCAATTTGGTCGTTGACTTTATGATTGCTTTTTTTTTTTAATGCAAAATGAAACAGTACAACATAGGTGGTTTTATACTGGAGGGATTGTTGTTTGGTAACTTTATAAATGAGTTTTAAACTTATTGAAACACAGTTGTAGTGGTGTGCGATATTATGATGTATATCCTACTACAACATAAAAAATAATGATTGACAATTGTGATTAATTATGATCTGAATCTCAATCAATCAATCTAACTTTATTTATAAAGCGCTTTTCATACATAAAAGAAATGCCACTCGAAGTGCTTTACAATGTTAAAAACAATACCCCGGTGACCCATAACCCCCATTATCACATACGTACGCATGGACACAGATACCAAACACAAACACACACACACACACACACACACACAACATACACACACATATGCAACTATAGGGACAAATGATTGCATGGCTGAGTACAGAGGAGACATGTGAGTAAATACTATCACTGGAGCCATCTGAACCAGGAGGTCATCAGACCATGGCCACCAGGACGCTGACACAAAAGTTCCCCCACAAGCACGGCCGATAACCCCTGAGGCAGATGACTCATCTAAGGAACGTTGGAAAATAAAAATAATAAAACTTGTAAAATAGTAAGAACCATGAGTAGAGATAAAGAATAAAATACAAGTAAGACATATGAAGATTAATAGAGAATGAAAAAATAAAATTAAAAAAAGATAAAAATGAATATACAGTAAATAAATAATAGATAAATAGAACTAAATAAAATATTGCGTAACTAATAGGATAAAAAGTAAAATACAAATGACTTCAGTAAAATAATTAACAAGCTGAGCCTTGGTTGGAAAAGCAAGCCTCGGTGAAAAGGCTGCAAGCGCTGAACCGCTGCTAATGGTTGGGGGGAAAAAAGTTATTTCGATCTCTAGCTATAAGCTAATGCTAGCAAGTAGGACCGGAAATTTCCGGCCACATCTGAAGGGGTTCACTTAGTAACGAGGGCGCTCGTAACGCAAATGTATACTCACAACTTAAAACATAACAAAAAGCTGAGATGCAGCTTTGATCTCAAAGTACTTGTAAGTTTCGGTACCACTGTATAATCGAGGGTATTGCTAATATTCCGTATGTCGCAGTAAAATTTGAGGGAACTCTCCTGAAGGAATCAATAAAGTACTATCTATCTATCTAAATCCCATTCCTGGTTCTGTGGTTATCATCTGTATCACACTTTTCTAATTCACTATGGCAGGTACCATGGAGGCGAGGATTAGTGATTTAGAAGTAGCTAAAGGACTGCCGACTGCAAATGGACGTTAGCAGCTGGCCATGTTTTAAAGCACCACATGGAGAGCAGCGCTTCAGTGTTTAAAACGTCACCTTTATTGTTAGTTTTCAAACCAAAATGAGTCCATTCTCCCTCTTCTGTCTCCACACTGTTTCTGCTTGTAAATACTCTGTGCGTGTGCGTTGCCTACCAAGCGCCTCTGCTCGTTTTACCAGCAATGTCACAAGATGACGACAGCATGCCGTTATGGCCGTAAAAAAAAAAAAGTACCAGTATTATTCAGAGGCAGTGTAGTATCGTTTTTGATTCATTAGTACCGCTGTACTTTATTATCTATCAATCAATCAATGTTTATTTAAATAGCCCTAAATCACAAGTGTCTCAAAGGGCTGCACAAGCCACAACGACATCCTCGGTTCAGAGCCCACATAAGGGCAAGGAAAAACTCACAACCCAGTGGGATGTCAATGTGAATGACTATGAGAAACCTTGGAGAGGACCGCAGATGTGGGTGACAGTATCGGTTTCAAAATTATCGGTATCGGTTTCAAAAAGTACAATTTATGACTTTTTAAAACTCAGCTGTGTACACGGACGTAGGGAGAAGTACAGAGCACCAATTAACCTTAAAGGCACTTCCATTGCGTGCCGGCCCAGTCACATATTATCTACAGCTTTTCACACACACACAAGTGAATGCAAGGCATACTTGGTCAACAGCCATACAGGTCACACTGAGGGTGGACGTATAAACAACTTTAACACTGTTACAAATATGCGCCACACTGTGAACCCACACCAAACAAGAATGACAAACACATTTTGGGAGAACATCCGCACCGTAACACAACATAAACACAACAGAGCAAATACCCAGAACCCCTTGCAGCACTAACTCTTCCGGGACGCTACGATATACACCCCCGCTACCCCCTGCCCACCCCCACCTCAAAACCGCCCACCTCAACCTCCTCATGCTCTCTCAGGGAGAGCATGTCCCAAATTCCAAGCTGCTGTTTTCAGGCATGTTAAAAAAAATAATGCACTTTGTGACTTCAATAATAAATATGGCAGTGCCGTGTTGGCATTTTTTTCCATAACTTGAGTTGATTTATTTTGGAAAACCTTGTTACATTGTTTAATGCATCCAGCGGGGCATCACAACAAAATTAGGCATAATAAAGTGTTAATTCCATGACTGTATATATCGGTATCGGTTGATATCGAAATCGGTAATTAAGAGTTGGACAATATCGGAATATCGGATATCTGCAAAAAAGCCATTATCGGACATCTCTACTATGGATGAATGGTAGAGAAGTCAATGTTCAACCTGCAGTGAACAAACTTGTACAAATGATGGCACAAACAGTAACACCTTTTCAGTGTCTCTGTTGGTATCAATCAATCAATGTTTATTTATATAGCCCTAAATCACAAGTGTCTCAAAGGGCTGCACAAGCCACAATGACATCCTCGGTACAGAGCCCACATACGTGGTATAGGAAACTAATTGTTGAATACTAAACATTATGGCTGTTAGCGAAGAAAAATCCATATATTAGCTGCACCGTTTTATAAGCTGTAGGGCTCAAAGCGTCGGAAAAAAATGCATACCGTATTTTTCGGAGTATAAATCGCTCCGGGGTATAAGTCGCACCGGCCGAAAATGCATAATAAAGAAGCAAAAAAACATATATAAGTCGCACTGGAGTATGAATCGCATTTTTGGGGGAAATGTATTTGATAAAACCCAAAACCAAGAATAGACATTTGAAAGGCAATTTTAAAATAAGTAAAGAATAGTGAACAACAGGCTGAATAAGTGTACGTTGTATGACGCATAAATAACCAACTGAGAATATGCCTGGTATGTAAACGTAACATATTACTTGGAAAAAGGAAAATCCTTATCTCTGCAGCTATAGCCGCCCTTAACAGCAGGCCCGGCCGACCTGTCTGACAGGCACGTAAATGTGTTGGTCATGTTTGATGTCTTTTTTGTTATTTTTGTTTTGTGATGTGTAATGTCTATTATTTAAATGTACGGCAGTGATAATGAATTTCCCCAACGGGGACCAATAAATCTAAATCTAAATCTGATATTATGGTAAGAGTCATTCAAATAACTATAACATATAGAACATGATATACGTTTACCAAACAATCTGTCACTCCTAATCGCTAAATCCGATGAGATCTTATACGTCTAGTCTCTTACGTGAATGAGCTAAATAATATTATTTGATATTTTACGGTAATGTGTTAATAATTCCACACATAAGTAGCTCCTGAGTGTAAGTCGCAACCCGGCCAAACTATGAAAAAAACTGTGACTTATAGTCCGAAAAAAACGGTATATAGTTTGAAAAGTACGGTAATAAACATTTTAAGGGCATAAGTATTCCCTTTCTTATTGAGTGTCTTTGCCCATGCAAAATGAAACAAAACTAATCTAGAGTGAAATGATTGCCATCATTATTGATTTAAAATGAATCCAAATGTTAAACGTCTGACAGCACACTCGTGCAAATGCAATATTCATCGTAAACACGTGGCTCACACCATAACCCTTGAGATGACATGTGTGTTCACTATTAAATGTGTCATCTGATCCGTGGAATATCTTGCGGTGAGCTTGTTGTGCAGCGTGCACCATAGTGGGTCTTAAAACCTTTTTTAAAGCCGATTCCGGCATTGAATTACAATGGCTAAATGGCCTGGCTGTGGGATAAGGAGTGTTCCCCGAAGACAAAAACCTAAATAAATACATGCTGCGAATCTTCATATCCAAACATAAATTGTCGTTAAAAAAAGGGAAATTTTTACGTCTATAGTCAATCAAACAAGGTGGTTATGTCTGGAGTTTAGTATTCCACCGCAAAACTTTGCCGGAGGCCACAGCCCACAGTTTTAATCCGATCGGAACCGTTTTAGTATCAAAATGTTAGGCTTGACCGGGAATAATAATGAAAAATATCCTAGATTACCCAGAAATTCCGGTTTTCCGGAACATGTTGCCCATTGAAAATGAATGGGCCATTTTTCGAACCTGCGCAATTCCCACATTTCTCAACCGATTCGAACCGTTCAACCATACACACATTCCACCCACCCTGGAAAATCAAACTTCCAAGTTTAAAAAAATTCCAGAAATTTCCAGAGTTCCCGGTTTTCAAAAGCCCTATTTTCACCTCTTTCTGGAAACCTTTCACAGTCATTGTTTTTCAACCGTTTTTGACCATTCCACCTTCAAAACATTTTTCTTAACAAAATCACCATTTTTATTTTTGTACAAATTTCCCAAAATTCCAGGAATTTCGACATACCCATTCTCTATTCAAACAGTTACCACATCAACATTTTTCAACTAATTCCAAAAGTTTCAACAACAACCCATTCATATCATCTAGGACAATTGCGCTGGGATCAATATTTGAAAAAATTCCCGGTTTCCCCGAAGTTCCCAAATTTCCAGGGAATCCCCATTAAAATGAACGGGAACATTTTAGAAAAATGTTTCGCGTTTTTTAAAGCCGATTCCGACCTTTCAACCATCCACCCACACTGCTCTTCCCATATATCGAACGCAAAAGGTGTTTTTACTTTCCCCAAAATTCCCAGTTTTCCCGGAATGTCCGGTAGTTCTCTCCCCATTGACAATGCATCGGATTGATTGATTGATTGATTGATTGAAACTGTTATTAGTAGATTGCACAGTACATTACATATTCCGTACAATTGACCACTAAATGGTAACACCTGAATAAATGTTTCTACTTGTTTAAGTCGGGCTCCACGTAAATGAATTATCCAATCGACTGCATATCCCCCACTTGTCATCCGATTTGATCTGTTCCAACATCCACACACTCCACTCACCTTGCACATTCAAGCCAGCATGTTTCCCGGTTCCAAAAGTTCCTTGACTACCCGGAATTACCAGGAATTTCCCTTCATTGAAAATGAATGGGCAATATACAAACCTCTCCATATCCCACCATTCTCAATCGATTTGAACGGTTCATAATCCACACACTCCACTCATCCACACACGTTAACTGTAAGCATATTTGTGAGAATGCTAATGTTAATGTTTTATGTTAGCTTTTTTTTGCTATTTGTGTATGTTCAAACATAAAAATCATGGTTAGTGATACTCGCTACTGCCAAACAAGTTAAGCTAATAGTTAACATGCACATTAAATGTTACCAAACTTGTGAGAACGTTCGCATGCTAACGTTTTATGCTAGCTTTTTTTTTTAATTGTGTATATTTAAACTTAAAAATGATGGTTTGTTATAATCAGAGATGATATAATCAAAAAAAACTTTTGACATTATCATTATGGGGCATTGTCTGTAGAATTTTTAGGACAAAATGTATTTAGTCCATTTCATAATTAGGCAGTAGCATAACAAAATATGGAAAAAGTGAAGCACTCTGAATACTTTAAGGATGCACCGGATGCTCATTTTAGTCATGCGCCACCATATTAATTTCTTAAACACGTCACAACATTCGCGTTTGCCTTCAACAACAGTGTGTGTCATGCATGTAGCAGTATTGCTAATTGCTAAACAAGATGCACAAATGACTAACATAATAAAACAATCTCTTACCATACAATGTCTGCTCTCACGCGGAAGACCACTGATGGGATCTTTATATCTTCCCGTTAAGATGAAGAATTAATCCCGATCTTATCGTGGTATAGGAGTTTGAGTGTCCAAATGATCCTAAGAGCTATGTTGTCTTGGGGCTTCCTGCCTCCTGGTAAGGACCACACAAAGAGCAGTTCGAAGATCGCTATGAAAATACAAATTCAAGGACCGAGATTTCCCTCACCCGGACGCGGGTCACTGTGGCTTCCCTTTGGAGCCAAGCCTGGAGGTGGAGTTTGATGGCGAGCAACTGGTGGCCAGGCCTGTTCCCATGGGGCCCAACCGGGCACAGCCCGAAGAGGCAACGTGGTTCCCCCATTCAATGGGCATACCACTCATAGGAGAGGGCATCAAGGTCGGGTGCAGTGTGGGCATGGGAGGAGTTTGTGAAAGCCATGGAAAATGACTAAGCAATTCTGGACCACCATCCTTCGCCTCAAGAGGGGGAAGCAGTGCACTGTCAACACCGTGTATGGTGGGGATAATGTGCTGAAAACCTCTACTCGGGGTGTTATTGATCGTTGGAGAGAATACTTCAAAGACCTCCTCAATTCAACTTAAACGTCTTCCTATAAGGACATCGGGGGAAGTGCCTTTGGATTGGCAGACCGGGGTGGTGGTTCCTCTCTTTAAGAAGGGGAACCAGAGGGTATGTGGCAACTATTGTGGGATCACATTCCTCAGTACGGTCTATTCAGATGTACTGGAGAGGCTCGTCGGATAGTTGAACCTCGGATTCAGGAGGAGCAGTGTAGTTTTGTCCTCCTCGTGAAACTGTGGACCAGCTCTATGCTCTTGGCAGGATCCTTGAGGGTGCATTGGAGTTTTTCCAACCAGTGTATACGTGCTTTCTGGTCTTGGAGAAGGCATTCGACCATGTCCCTTGGGAGGCAGAATTGGGTGTTGGATTTTTTGCAGATGATGTGGTCCTGCTGGCTTCATCTGGCCAGGATCTTCAGCACTCACTGGAACGGTTCGCAGCCAATGTGAAGCGACTGGGATGAGAATCAACACCTCCAAGTCCGAGTCTTTGGTTCTTGCCCGGAAAAGGGTGGAGTGCCATCTCTGGGTTGGGGAGGAGATCTTGCCCCAAGTGGAGGAGTTAAAGTACCTCGGAGTCTTGTTCACGAGTCAGGGAAGATTGGATCAAGAGCTCAACAGGCAGATAGCTGCAGCGTCTGTCGTGATGCAGACCCTGTATTGATCTGTCATTATGGAGAAGGAGCTGAGCCAGAAAGCAAAGCTCTTAATTTACCGGTCGCTCTACATTCCTATCCTCACCTATGGTCAAGAGCTTTGGGTTATGACCGAAAGGACAAAATCCATGTGTAAGCGGTCGAACTGAGTTTTCTCTATCGGATGGCGGGGCTCTCCATAGAGATACATCAAGAGGAGCCAGATAAGGTGGTCCGGCATCTGGTCAGAATGCTCCCTGAACGCCTCCCTTGGGAGAAGTTAAGAACATATTTTATGAAGGTTGAGAATTTACTTAGTGCTGCTTTAAAATATATGTAATTGCTTGCAGTGCATGCATTTCTTCTGTCAAAATTTAAAGAATGAGTACATTTGATAAAACAGATGACGTGCTTTATTGACACACAACATTTCCAGGCTTTCCAGGCTTCCACCTGAAATGATGTGGTGGGGTCAGAGTTTGACACCTGTGGTCTAAAGAATTACTTTTTACAGTTCACTGAGAGGTCATACATGTGTTTAGATGTATTTTTCTGAAACAGAAATATCTAGTTTTTGTTATTTTTTGAGGGAAAATTGTTTCTCAATCTGTATTTATTGGAGGTTGCCTAGCATCTTGGAATGGATTATGTTTACATATATGGTACCAGTGTAATTTAAAATGTGTTGCCAAAATACTGACTGACAAACAGGTCGATGCCAATGAATTACTGAAGCATTTGGCAATGCAGCCATTGAAGTCATGTTTCCAATTCAAATGTCTACTTAATTATGCGACAGGCATACAGTCTCATTATTCTGTTTTTTTTTTACATTTCCATGTTATTTGTTAGAAAGGGCTGCTATGCAATCAGGTTCAACGTTCCTGCAGTCTGCAACTTTGATTCACATACTTTTTCAAGAAGCGTTTTTGTGCAGTAGTCCCAAACGTGCACTGTCGAAAAACATCTTGAAAAGAGAAAGCCCTTAAAATTCTAACACGGCAATTCATCATGCATATCTCAATGCAGCAGTCAAGTCTGGTGTAACTCACACGGTTGATACGTTTTATTACCACAACGCCCAGTTGCTTGACCTGATGCTGGTTTGAACATCTGGTGCTGATTTTTTAATTATCATGTTAACAGCAGGTGCTTCAACAGCCGAAGATTATAGCCACAGAAGAAAAACATTAAACACTGATAAACACCACACAAACCATGATGCAAACTTCTTTGAGTCTGACTTCTTGTTTTACTGCTCCTTCCAACATCGCAAACAGAATGGGCTCTAATGCTTGACATGGGAGCATCAAATCACTTCAGTCCTTCGTTCACAAATTTTCTATAAACCAACGTGAAGAAGAACAACAATTGAGAAGTAGAATGCTCATCAAAATAAACAAACCCCATATTTAAAAAAATACACACTAAAAACATTCCGCAAAAAATAATTTAAAGCTGCACTGCTGTCGTGGGCTTTCCAAATTTCCAGTAAATGTTCTTCTTTTAAAGCCAAAAGAAAAAATTCTCTGATATTGACTGGAAGGATGCTTTAGCCCCTCGATATTTTCCAGATAACCGAGGACGCGCTCAGCTATAAAGTATTTAAGAATGGAGCAGAACGTTAGCAGTGTGTGCCTTCAGTACGTCTCTAAAATAATAAAGGTAATCTTGGCAAATGACTAATGACTTAAAGGCATACTGAAATGAATTTTTTTTATTCAAACGGGGATAGCAAATCCATTCTATGTGTCATACTTGATCATTTCGCGATATTGCCATATTTTTGCTGAAAGGATTTAGTAGAGAACATCGATGATAAAGTTCGCAACTTTTGGTCGCTGATAAAAAAAGGCCTTGCCCCTACCGGAAGTAGCGTGACGTAGTCAGTTGAAAGGCTCCTCACATTTTCCTATTGTTTTCAATGCAGCTAGACCGATTCGGACCGAGAAAGCGATGATTACCCCATTAATTTGAGCGAGGATGAAAGATTTGTGGATGAGGAACGTGAGAGTGAAGGACTAGAGTGCAGTGCAGGATGTATCTTTTTTCACTCTGACCGTAACTTAGGTACAAGGGTTCATTGGATTCCACACTTTCTACTTTTTCTATTGTGGATCACGGATTTGTATTTTAAACCACCTCGGATACTATATCCTCTTGAAAATGAGAGTCGAGAACGCGAAATGGACATTCACAGTGACTTTTAACTCCACGACAATACATCGGCGAAGCTCTTTAGCTACAGAGCTAACGTGATAGCATCGTGCTTAAATGCAGATAGAAACAAAATAAATAAATCCCTGACTGGAAGGATAGACAGAAAATCAACAATACTATTAAACCATGGACCTGTAAATACACGGTTAATGCTTTCCAGCCTGGCAAAGCTTAACAATGCTGTTGCTAACGACGCCATTGAAGCTAACTTAGCAACGGGACCTCACAGAGCTATGATAAAAAACATTAGCGCTCCACCTACGCCAGCCAGCCCTCATCTGCTCATCAACACCCGTGCTCACCTGCGTTCCAGCGATCGACGGAAGGACTTCACCCGATCATCCGTGCGGTTGGCGGCTAGCGTCGGATAGCGAGTCTGCTTTCCAAGTCAAAGTCCTCCTGGTTGTGTTGCTACAGCCAGCCGCTAAAGTAAAGTACTATCTATCTATCTATCTATCTATCTATCTAATACACCGATCCCACCTACAACTTTCTTCTTTGCAGTCTCCATTGTTCATTAAACAAATTGCAAAAGATTCACCAACACAGATGTCCAGAATACTGTGGAATTTTGAGATCAAAACAGAGCTTTTTTGTATTGGATTCAATGGTGTCCGAATACTTCCGTTTAACTATTGACGTCACGCGCATACATCATCATACATAGACGTTTTCAACCGGAAGTTTAGCGGGAAATTTAAAATTGCACTTTATAAGTTAACCCGGCCGTATTGGCATGCGTTGTAATGTTAAGATTTCATCATTGATATATAAACTATCAGACTGTGTGGTCGGTAGTAGTGGGTTTCAGTAGGCCTTTCAAATATTTAAATATTAATATTTTATGAAGATTGAACATTTACTTAGTGCTGCTTCAAAATATATGTAATTGCTTGCAGTGCATGCATCTGTCACAATTGAAAGAATGAGTACATTTAATAAAAACAGATGACGCGCTTTATTGACACACATTATTTCCAGGCTTTCACGGGCCACCTGAATTTTTTCAATATTTAAAATGACTTTAAAGCTGTGGCTTTAGCCAAACACAGTATTGAAAAAAATAAATGCAAATTAGTATTATCATTATTATTTTTGTGAGTATATGGTATGGTATTAATTTATTTTGAACACCCCCATAACCACAACACCAGGGGGAGCTCCACTAACCACGTTAAACCCAGATTCCGAACTAACAAAGGTCTTAACTCATTCTCTTTCTATGCCACATCAATGTGGAATGCGCTCCCAACAGGTATAAAAGAAAGGGCATCTCTATCCTCCTTCAAAACCGCAATAAAAGTTCACCTCCAGGCAGCTACAACCCTAAACTAACACCCTCCCCGGATTGCTAACAATCAAATGTAAACAATCAAATGCAGATACTTTTTCTTATGCCTTCTGATCTATCTCTCTCTCTCTCTCTCTCTCTCTCTCTTCTCTCTCTCTCTCTCTCTCTCTCTCTCTCTCTCTCTCTCTCTGTATGTCCACTACTTGATGTCCATATCCTACCCCCCCCCCCCCCCTCCACACCCCTGATTGTAAATAATGTAAATAATTCATTGTGATTATCTTGTGTGATGACTGTATTATGATGATAGTATATATGATAGTATATATCTGTATCATGAAACAATTTAAGTGGACCCCGACTTAAACAAGTTGAAAAACTTATTCGGGTGTTACCATTTAGTGGTCAATTGTACGGAATATGTACTTCACTGTGCAACCTACTCATAAAAGTCTCAATCAATCAATCAATCAATGCATACATTTAGAAGTTATACATCAAACATCTTGCAGATTCTCATTTCTCTTTACAACATGTCCGAAAAGGAGTAGAAAGGAGCAGGCCTATTTAATCATACCCATTTTCTACTTCATATTAATTTTTCTACTTCATATCAATTTCTAACACATATGTTCACTTGCTGTTGTCATCTTGTAATACATGTGAATGTAAGTGAACATATAAATAAACATTGATTGATTGATTGAACATGATATGTAATAATATACTGTCAAGTATAAAGTGATTATGTCAGTGATGGGCCGTCAGGGCCAGCAAGGCCTCCTCTACTGGCTTAACATAACCAGAAATCACGATCGTAATTAAAGATAAAAGCAATTTTTTATTTACTTTCCCTAAATATCTACAATTATTCATATTCTCTTCATGTCATATTATGCTCTTTGCAGTGCTGTTGTTTTTAGGTTACAGTTTGTATCCAATCAGAATTCAGCTAGCTTATGTTGCCATGCTGTACCAAATCTGCCCAGGGCCTTCAGAATCAACAATGCGGGCACATACAGGTGATAGACAGTTGCGATAGCCAATCAGATCACGAGTTGTTGTCAGTGAGGCCTTCTAGCTGACCTTACGCTGTGATTGGATACTCACTTGGGATCCAATCACAAGTTGCAAAAACAGGAAGTGGCACAGGAGCCATATGAGCCAAAGAAAGCCACAGAAAAACTTGCCGGTACTCACAAAGAAGGAGAGCAACATGTTGATTAAGTGGCAGATATATATTTGCAAGGCCATTTTCAAGAAGGATACTTAAGAGAAACTACATTTTGTGAGACGAGGTCGGCGATGAAATGGGGAAATGCCCGACATTTCCACTCAAATCAACCGACTATGAGGGGCTACAAATTGTGAGTTCAAATATTTAATTTCTTTATTTTTTCACGTTTAATATGTTTTTTGCAATTTTAAGTTTGACAGTAGCACATAAGATGTGTTTTAATTGCGGGTTTATTGATTTTTAAATGCGCCACAAAATAACATGTTTTGTACACTGTTGAGGCGGTTCAATGCCCAGTAGGGCGTACATGTGTTCCTGTATAGTATTTTTCCAGCAATGGTCATGTGGAGACATCAATTATGGTACAAACCCCGTTTCCATATGAGTTGGGAAATTGTGTTAGATGTAAATATAAACGGAATACAATGATTTGCAAATCCTTTTCAACCCATATTCAACTGAATGCACTACAAAAACAAGATATTTGATGTTCAAACTCATAAACTTTTTTTTTTTTTTGCAAATGATAATTAACTTAGAATTTCATGGCTGCAACACGTGCCAAAGTAGTTGGGAAAGGGCATGTTCACCACTGTGTTACATGGCCTTTCCTTTTAACAACACTCAGTAAACGTTTGGGAACTGAGGAGACACATTTTTTAAGCTTCTCAGGTGGAATTCTTTCCCCTTCTTGCTTGATGTACAGCTTAAGTTGTTCAACAGTCCGGGGGTCTCCATTGTGGTATTTTAGGCTTCATAATGCGCCACACATTTTCAATGGGAGACTGGTCTGGACTATAGGCAGGCCAGTCTAGTACCCGCACTTTTTTACTATGAAGCCACGTTGATGTAACACTTGGCTTGGCATTGTCTTGCTGAAATAAGCAGGGGTGTAGTGGATTGTCCGAAGCTAAGCAGGCAACAAAAGTAGTTTAGTACAACAAATGTATTTACCCATTATCAGAAGTGCAGGTTGCATTGAGTTGGCCGTGCAGACAGACCACATGTTACTCCGGAGCAAACAAGACACACACAAGCCAGAATCACTGTCGAGTTCCGGTCTTCTGCCATTTTTTATATGTCTCTTGTGCGTCATTGTTTTTTATCTAGTGCGTCAATGTCTTTTTGTTTTCCCTATCTGTTCCATAACAACTCGAATCCTTTAGACAGTCAACACATTCTGTAGACAGGTTGGCACGACTTAATATTCACTTTTGTCCCACTGGCACAGAATAGAAGAGAAATTAAATGAGCGTACATTCTTGACAGACATGCAATATAGGTCAAAGGTCAGAAATTCTACTACATACCCGCCTTCCAGGGTCTTAAGACCCTGGACCAAAACAATTTCTGATGTAGACCACTAAGTTAAATCTCTACCACAGATAGAGGCAAAAACCTCAATGTTTTTATACGAGGCAAAAATTCCGTCTATGACCCTCCTTCAGAGCGATCGCTGTTACCAGCCTCCAGTAAAACCATCTCACAGAACACAATTAGTGGCCTACCCTTTGATTTAGTAACGTAATACCAAAATACTTTGATCATGAACATCATTGAACATAAATAGATGAATGTATATAGACTTATGACTGTAAGACATTTGCAAAAATATTTTTCCCGGCATTTGCAATGAATGTAGTTACGAATATTGTTAATTATCAATTGATTTTGAACACACAACTGAATTTCGTATGAGTCCATGTTCGATTAGTGCTCGTATAGATGGCTCGGTGGTGCCTCAGGCTGGTGGCCTGCCGACACCTCGTTGGGCTTTTGGCTGCCTTGGTGAAGAAAGAGATCCACTCAAACAGTCTGTCTCTGTCTCTTCTTGGGGTGTGGTTCAGTCCATTGGGCAGACTGTGCAATGGCATGTGCGCGCTGGCCGCTTTGGGGAAAACTCAGGTAGAGTTGGAGCTATGGGGGCTTTGGTACAGGCCCTCGGCTTGCTTCAGGCCTCCTCGCTGCTTCTGCACTCCCGACACTTCTTTCTACAGCTGCTGGAGTCCCGGTGGACACATTGGCTGGCAACCTTAGTTGTTCTCGTCATCGCTGGCAAGGTGTTGTCTCTCCTCTCGGTTCCTTCCAGTCAGGTATTGGGTGTTGGTCCTGTATTGGCTTTGACCATGCCCCTCTTAGCGAGTGCAAGGGGATCTGGAGTGGTTGCTTTCATCCTCAAATCTGCACAGAGGAACTGGCACACAAATTCTACATTTTGCAAACATACCATTTTGGTCTCATGGTCTTTCCGCCTTCCTAGGAAGCTGCTGGTCCTGAGAAGTGCTGATCTTGTGACTGAAGACGATAACCTGTTTTCTTAAATTAGGTGCCGTTGTTTGACCTAATCTTTTTTGGGAAACCATGTCGGGATATTAGATAATTCACAAAACATTTAATTACTGAATTGGCACCCTCCTTTGAGGTTGGGGTTGCTTCCGCCAACCACTGCAATTGTCAATCTAAATCATTACGTTCCTTTATCCTTGTACCGGATTGATCATATTGATTAAATAAAACCTCAACACGCTCAAACTTGACCCAATCCAAACTCACCTCCCCCCTCTGTCCCTCTCACAGGGACAGTGTTAGTCGTAGTAATAGTAATAGTAATAGTAATAGTAGTAGTAGTATTAGTAGTTTCAGAAACATCCAAGAAAAAGAAAAGGCAGCTGATAGTCAAGTGCAGCAAGAACAGAGGCGGAGGACAGGTCATGTTTGAGGTCACTGTTCGCTTTTGCAATAGTACTTTGATATTTTACAACACCTAGTGAATTATTGTGGCCTCAATAATTCACTAAATAGTTGTATTTAATTTAGTCTATCTATGATGGGACAATGCACAGAAACATTAAGTTCAGAAACAGATATGTTCTGTACCTGATTATATCTAAATAGCTACTTTCCATCTGTAGTCCCTGGCTACCTAAATTAAAGGGATCCAAAAATCAAGCAATAAAATTATGACACTAATTAATCATAATTTATATACATTCATAATAATCAATAATTAATCAAAAATAATCATACTGTAGCATGTAATCAATTTTAAGAAAAGTCACCAAATGCCCCTTCATGGACACATACTTAACATACAATACAACCACACCTTATTTACATCATCACACAAAGACAATACATGCTCTTGTTCACATCTGTCATCATTCATAACAACAACCAAGATTTTAACAGTCATACCTACAACAAAAATGCTCTCATGGATAAATATACTACACATTAAGTTGATGTGTCAACATAATGCCCATCTTAGTGACCGTCTGAGCAGCCTTGATTGCTCCAAAGCCACTTTTTAACTTCAAATGTTCTATTCCTTTTGTTATAACGGGGAGAAGGCTAATTGGTCTGTACATGTTGTGGTCTTCTTTATTTCCTGCTTTATGGATTTGATTATTATAGCAGTTTCTCGACGTGGTAGGGAAAGTGTTTTCCGTTATTGATTTATTTATCAATTGTTGTTATACGAGCAATAATACAATCCGTATATGTTTTTAGGAAGATAGTGTCCAACCCATATATATATCTCTAGATCGTGAGTCTGATAATGCAGGGAAGATTTTGTTTAACTTTGTTTCATTTGTTAATTCTAAAATTAGTCCATCCTAAATAAATGACAATTATTTGCACTGATTTTGAGGGACTTTTTATTCAGGGTTTGTACAGACTGGATGAAATGTTCATTAAGATTATTACTTATGTCCAGACTGTCTGCGATAGTAGCGCCATTGATATTTAATGTTATAGTGTTGTTTCTTGTTTGCTCTCTTCCCGTAAGTTTGTATCTGGTTTTCCATAACTTTCTAATGTTCCCTTTTGCAGCTTTGATTAATTCTAAGTGAAAGTCAGCCTTAGACTTCCGCATAAACATTGTAACTTTGTTCCTCCAAACTTTTAAAATCATACGATCTGTATTTAGACCTGTTTTAATTGCTCTTTTGAGAGCTGAGTCCCAATGTCTTTATTAGAATCCAAATTGTTTTATTAATCCAAGGTATTTTTATTTTAGCACTCTTCTTTCTGGTTTTATATTAGTGTATTTACAGATGATCTCTTTGATTTTTGTCATCCAATTGTAGTTCTAGTAGGGCTGCTTATCCTTTATATCATTGTAGAAGCCGTTTATAATATCCTTAAGTTTCTTTCTACGCGTCTTATTTAACCAGTCCCGATTAACGTCCCCCATGACGTTACTTCTTTCATAATATGCTGTTTGAGGATGTCGGAAAATGAATCAAGAAAAATGTCTTTAGCTGTGGTGGGTCGGTATACTACAATTACCTTGAAATACATTTCTGAGGAAAATGTGATTTTAATTTCAACATACTCAAATTGATCTACTTTTAATGTTTTCCCTTTCATAAATCATAATTCCTCCCCCCTTTGTCACTCGATCTGTATTTTCTGTAATCTTGTCCCCCGGGACATTAATTAGAACGAAAGTTGTTGTGGGTTTTAACCATGTCTCTGATAGACAAGGTAATCCGGATTAGAGTCTGACAGTAACTGCTGTATTTGTTCAGTATGTTTCCTGTGGTAGAAAGTTTAATAATGCGGACACGTTTGTTACTGAATACTTTCTACAGACTTCTGTCTCTCTGCGACTTTGTGTATGTAATAAGCAACTACAATTATTTGATATGCTTAAATTTTGTTTTAGCTCAGCTGTTGTGTAGCTGCTAGCTCTTTGTAGCCTACAGCAGGAGTGTCCAAATTGCAACCAATAGCTTTGTTTTTAACAGACAACCGAAATAATTGAAAATGTGGTATTTGCGTATCGGTTCAATCAGCGGTAGCTACGCCCTGTTTTATCATTTGACCTAAATTTTTGGTTTCGTAGGCAGGACAGAGAGCAAAGGAACAATGTGGGTCATTAGTTGTCCATCTTATACCATTCTAATTGTTGTAAGGATAGTTCACATGAGCGGCCATACCTTGAGTCCCACCATATATAAGAGTCAAAAGGCTCCTATTATGAGTCGTCTAATTGGTGATCATACACTTTGGCGGTTTGGGTGGCAGGGCACACGGACGCACCTAAGTCAGCCAGTGCTAGGACAGTTGGAGCAGTCCCCGTCCTCCATTCGTTCCTGGGAGGCGTCCCCAGTAGTTGTCAGCTGATGTCGTGCTGTCAGGCAACATCAGGAAGTTCCTTCTGTGCGGTATTAAATTGTCAGGGCACAGTTCGTAAGCAGGTCATTACAAGGTGTGTGCAGGTTGACCACAAAGGAATGCTTCAAAGATTATGTTGAACATTGTCCGTTGACACTTATGTCCAGCAGGGGTCTGTTTGTATCCTGCTGTTCGTCCTGCTGTCACACCTGTATTTTTTGTGAGCATGTTCTGGCTACAACTTTGGAGCTTGTCTTGTTCAGAGAAGTTGGCAGTCCCCCGGCTGCATATCCTTTCCACCCTCGCTTGACCTAGCACAACCGTGGCTACCACCCAAGTCCGTCTGTATGGTTTTACGTTTTGTTGAGGTTTTTTTTTTTTTCCTCCAGAATTTGGAACTTAAAACATGTACACCCATCGTTTTCATATCCTCTTGGTTAGTTAAATTTTGCATATCACGTTTTAAAATTACAGTCTTAACTATCCCATTAAATGCTAATCAATAACCTTAATTCAAAGATTATACGTACTACTTCATGTGTATTTAAGTACCCTTTTAATTCACTTAAAGATTATCTATAAGTTAATTTAAACTATCATTTGTCTATCAGTAGCCGCGAGCAAGCTGTCATGCTTGCACTCTGACCTCCCGCTGTGCGTGATATTCTCCAAAACAAAAGAATGTTTTTATTCACGTTTCTCCTTATCTTTCAGCTAAATATTTTAATCTTTTAACTTTTAACGTCCGCACTGTGTTTATTTTTATTGTCTGCATTTTAATTGTGCTTTTATTTTCTTTCATTTCACTTTGTCGCATGAAAAACGCCACACAAACAAAGCTGCATATCCTTTCCTTGCCTGTCTCCGACTGGTTATCCAACCTAGTCACAACAAACACACAAGGCCATGCTCTAAGCGCCAGGCCTAATCACACTTCTCCTCTTTTTAACACTTTACATATCGGCTCTTATTCTAATTATTAATGTAGGCTGTTATTTGTAATTATTATTCAACACTATTCACAGCAAACAGTTGTAAAGTTATAGTTATTCGCATTATACTCTCAAAATCTGTAGCTAACTGAAAGCTGTTGAGATTTGGTTTGCCTCTTTCATCTCAGTGGCCTAGTGGTTAGAGTGTCCGCCCTGAGATGGGCAGGTTGCAAGTTCAAAACCCCGGCCGAGTCATACCAAAGACTATAAAAAATTTTGGGAGCCAAATCACCAAAAATGATTCCCGGGCGCGGCACCGCTGCTGCCCACCGCTCCCCCCCACCTCCCAGGGGCGACCACGGGGATGGGCCAAATGCAGAGGACAAATTCCACCACACCCAGTAGTGTGTGACAATCACTGGCACCCCAACTTTAACTCTAACTTTATTCTGTCATGCCATTATCCTCTTCTAGCTCAACATCCAGAAGTATGGTGTACTGCAATGTCTAAATAAAAATATAAATTACTCCAAACTAAAAATGTCAGACTGCACTTTAAAGTTACTTTTATTAAATTAATTTCCAAACTAACCACCACCACAGCAGACATCTTCCTCAATCCTATCCCAATACTCCCTTAAATTAAAAGTGTTTCACAACAGTGGTTAAGTAGTTATTTTAAGTAATAGATCTCAATATGTAGAAATTAATAAGACTACATCTTTACCAGAAAGAGTAACTTGACAGAGTATATGAACTAACTTCTTGAGAATAATAATTGATCATAAATATGTTGGAAGCCACATATTGAACATATTAAAGAAAAATATCCAAATCCATTGATATTCGGTATAAAGTAAAACACATGCTGAATAAGAAATGTCTGCACATGTTATATTATTCATTTATTTTTCCATATGTAATATTGTTTTGAAGTTTGGGGAAATGTTTATAGAAGAATTATAGACCCAATACTTAAACTTAAAAGGCTCATTTCAATATTACACAAAGCATTATTGTTATGAACATACCAATCTATTTTTATAAGTCATAATGTGTTAAATGTTCAGATAATTTAATTTTAAAACAATGGCAATTATGATTCCGAGTAAAGAACAACAGCCTTCCAGTTTGTATTCTTAGCTTATTTACATTATGAGGAGACACTATCATTTACGGGGGATATTGATTTTTAAAATAGGTCAAGTAAAATAAAAATAAAAACACAAATGTATTTCAGTTTTAGGAGTTAAATGATGTACCATCCTCAGTGATGAGCTGAACACATGTAGTTTTTTGTTATGGTTTTGGAGACCCTTGAAAAGTAAAGTTTTTTGAACATTATAAAATATAGTAACAATTACTTTCATCTTTTAACGTTGATGTTCCAGGTAATTTAATGTTCAGTAATTGTATATCATAGGCCAATATAAGCTTTGGCTTCCGCCTATTCTTTTTTCGGTCATTCTTTTTCTTTTCTTTTCTGTGTGTAAATGTGTATGATTGTTAATATGTCTAATTTACTGTTAAACTGCTCACACAAATTGGTTGATGGTTGATGGTTTTGATACCAAAATAAACTTATTTCATTTATTCATTCATTATCTATCGCACTCATAGTTTTATTCCATTTTGCATGTAATTATTCCTATTGATTTCTTCCCATTTCACTCAAACAACTAAACAAACAAACAAATAAACAAACTTGCAGCTAACCACAATCAACAGCATACCATTTACGAATACCTTCATTTGTCACTTTCTCATCTTTTCTTCACTTTCGTTTTCCTTTACAAACAACATCCTGTATCCATCTCTTCCTTACACTTCACACAATGTTTCTATTTTCTGTTCTCCTAGAAACCATTCACATAACGTAAGGTTATAAACATCCTTTTCCCATATTTTCTCAAACCATCCTCTTCACCCTCAATCCGTTATTTCACCTGCTCACTCTTCCTCTCTCTCTCACTTTCTCTCCTTCTCTCACAATACAAACACAATAATCCAAAATAATCAGTCTTATAAAATAATTTTAGCTTTAGATATGATTTAGGGCAGTGGTTTTCAACCTTTTTTCCCAGTAAAATAAAAAAATAAAATACAGCATAATGTCATCATTTTCTGATTTATTAAATTGTATAACAGTGCACCATATTGCTCATTTGTTGTGGTCTTAATTGACTTATTTGGACAAAAAAATATAAGAATAACTAAAACGTTTTAAAAATTAAACAAGTGATTAAATTATAATAAAGATTTCTATACATATAATCAATCATCAACCTTCTTTGGATATTGTAATAGAGATCCATCTGGGCTCGTGAACTTAATTCTAAATATGTATTTTGTTGAAGAATTATTCTTCTATAATTATATTTATAAAGGATTTTGAATTGTCGCTATTTTAAAATATTTAAAATCTCAGGTACCCCTTGGCATACCTTCAAGTACCCCCCTTTTTTGTCCGGGCGGAAACACCATATCCTCCTTTGAGAACTACTGGTTTAGCCTATAAAAAATCCTTTGTCTCATATATCATTAGACTGTACAACTCCTCTTTGGGGGGGCTAGGATGACAGGGAATGCAAAACAATAACAGTGCAATACTTTTTTATATCATGGTCGTTAATGCCTAGTTTCTCTTATTTTACTGTTCTATTTTTATTCTCCTTGTAATATTTTTCTATTTTGTTTCCATTTATACCCTTATTAGTTACTGTTTACTTTTTACTTCTTCTTCCTGAGGGAACTCTCCTGAAGGAACCAATAACGTGTTATCTGTCTATCTATCTATCTATTACTAACCCGAGCACAATTCATGACGTCATGCTCATCTTGCAGACAGTTGTTTCCATTTTGTTTTATTCTCTACTTGTAATTCTACACGCACCAATGTCACATAGAAATTTGCTTTCTTTGTTATTTATTTACATTATTATTTCTGGTTTACTTGCTGTCCGTTTACTTAAGTTCTCATTTTTTGGTCTGTCTTCCTTCTGATTAGAATTTGTTTAACGCTTCTCTACGTTTTGTTTTGATTATGGCGCTGAGTGTTGGCGACTCTTATCTGTACTTCTTCAGACTCTATGTTTCACAGTTTGCACAGATGCCCTTAAATGTTTTTAGAATATAAATTTAACTTTTATTTTATTGTGTGTTTATTCCTAAAAAAATTAAAATGTCAATGTATAATCAATTTATCTGCATCAAATTTAAATTCAATATTATTAATTTATTTGTTGTATAACTATTAATTCAAAGTTACAATGTGTCCTACTCTATGATGTGCGTGTGTGTGTTTGTTTGTCTCAACTTCCACACAGGAACTGGATGGATCAGATAAGCAACAAGGCTGTTCAATACAGTATATTACACACATAATTAATGACTAATGAATTTAACAATGCTTCAATGTCCCAGTCCAAATGTATGTGTTGATATTTAAATGTTTATTTATTCATATACAGTATATTTTATTTTTCCTATTATCAAAACCAACCTGTCAGCCTTCTCTTCGGATTTGAGTACAGCTGTCCACTATATATATATATATATATATATATATATATATATATATATATATATATATATATATATATATATATATATATATATATATATATATATATATATATATATATATATATATATATATACATATATATATATATGTATATATATATATATATATATATATATATATATATATATATATATATACATATATATATATATATATATACATATATATATATATATATATACGTATATATATATATATATATATATATATATATATATATATATATATATATATATATATATATATATATATATATATATATATATATATATATATATATATGTATATATATATATATATATATATGTATATATATATATATACATATATATATATATATATATATACGTATATATATATATATATATATATATATATATATGTATATATATATATATATATATGTATATATATATATATATATATATACATATATATATATATATATGTATATATATATATATATATATATACATATATATATATATATATATATATATATATATATATATATATATATATATATGTATATATATATATATATATATATATATATATATATATATATATATATATATATATATATATATATATATATATGTATATATATATATATATATTTTTTTTTTTTTTTTAAACTAGCTCAATGCTAATCTAATCCAATGCTATGCTAACTCAATGCTAACCTAGCTCAATGCTATGCTAACAGTGTCACACCTCTTCGGCCCACGCCTCACGCAGCTGTCACTCACACAGCCTCGCCACTTCTGACACACTCTTATCTCAAAATGTCTCCCAGCTGAGACTCCTTTTTTTTTTATTTTTTTTTTTTTTATATGCGTCACACAGTCACTCGCACACAGAGAATTTACCAGCGAGCAAGAGCCTTTTTTTCCCGTACTCAAAATCTCAGTGTGTAAAACAACTGTAATATCGCACAGTCACAATCACCAGTATAGTTAAAAACAAATTCAAATGACTGGAATTCGCTCGCAGCGCCAAAGAGGGGGAGCTTCCCTGCTTAGGCTGCTGCCTCCGCGATCCAATCTCTTGATAAGCGGAAGACAATAATTATATGGATGGATCATTCACTCATGTGTTTTCTGTACATAACTTTGTCTATTTTCTCACACGCACACACATTTTAGACAATTTCCCAACTTTTACAGATAGCGGGGCTGTGAGAAAAAGCGTGATGGGAGGTTGCGAGATGGGGGGGAAGAAAAGGAAGGGGGGAATTAAACCAGATAAGAAACCAGGTGCTACACAAAAGTTATTAAATTACGCATATATCTAAATGTACCAATATAAACTGACTCACTCAATACACACACATTTCAGCATTCATCATTATACACACACATTGTTAAATTACAATACCACCCCATTGTCCAGACAAATATAAACAACTAATGCACGCGTGCTTTTGTGGAATCGGCCGTCTCATATCACAAAAACCAGGTTCCATTATTGCTCATAAAACGGAGATTAACCCGTTTTATTGGAGCAGCACCTGCGTTATCCTTCCTGACCAACACGGATAATCGGCCTAAGGCGCTGTAGAATTACCGGGAATCACCCACCAATCCTACAGTACATCGTGTCTGGTCAGTCCATATAGTTTCACCAAGGCTCTACCATACGGAGCCCTTAACTCTATCCATCTATACTGCAGCAAATTTCCAAATTTGGGACAACTTGGCTCAGTTGATCTCCTTTACCGGAGTCACTGAACGATCACCTTATATCAGGCTTTTTACCCGGCTGCAGTTTCCACATAAACAGATACGTAGGACCTTCATAGACGTCATAAATTTGTGTGGGCCAAATGTCACACTAGTTAGCCAACCTTGCCTTAAATTTCGCTGTGTCCAACTCCGGCTAACCTAATGTACTTGCAGAAAAAAGCATCCTCTGCCAACAACGACAGAGGATGAAGAGGTTAAAAGAAATTTTTCGTCTCACATCGTCTATGCTTCTACACTCCAAACCACCAAAATTCTAATAACAATCCCCTTATGTTAAAAACAAGAGATCACAAGTTTTCAACAAACACACAGACAAATAATCACATATAAAACAACTCAATCCAACCATAATTTACCCCATTCCAGGTTGTTTTTGGAGAACCTGACTAAACCTATCTTTTATCAAAAATAGATTCAGCAATTAGTCTTATCGATCCGATTCTCTCCAGGCAGAAAATGTTTACACTTTAAGCAAAACGCTTACCTTGTGATGCGCGCGTGCAACACACTGTCTGCCTGACAGAGAGAGCGGGAGCGGCTGTCGACCTGTAGCTTCTGTGCCATCCTGTTCGTGACGCCAATTTGTGTAGTGGATTGTCCAAAGCTAAGCAGGCAACAAAAGTAGTTTAGTACAACAAATGTATTTATCCATTATCAGAAGTGCAGGTTGCATTGAGTTGGCCGTGCAGACAGACCACATGTTACTCCGGAGCAAACAAGACACACACAAGCCAAAATCACTGTCGAGTTCCGGTCTTCTGCCATTTTTTATATGTCTCTTGTGCGTCATTGTTTTTTATCTAGTGCGTCAATGTCTTTTTGTTTTCCCTATCTGTTCCTTAACAACTCGAATCCTTTAGACCAGAGGTCTCAAACACGCGGCCCGCGGGCCAATTGCGGCCCGCGAGACGTTATTTTGCGGCCCCCACCTTAATATGAAAGTTAAATGTTAGTGCGGCCCGCGAGTTTTAAATGAATGGCGCTTGACAGCGTTGTGTGCGGAGCTGAAGGAATCTACCAATCACGGTGTGGCGAGGGCGTGCCTTGATGGCACTGCCTTGATGGCACTGCCTTAAGTGTCCTCCAGAAACTGTCAACGCATGATCTTTTTCTCCATACAAACAGCGTGCCGGCCCAGACACATGTAGTATGAGGCTTCTGCAGACACACGCAAGTTATTGCAAGACATACTTGAGGAACAGCCATACATGTCACACTGAGGGTGGTCATATTTTATTTTCTAACACTGTTACAAATATGCGCCACACTGTGAACCCACACCAAACAAGAATGACAAACACATTTCGGGAGAACATCCGCACCTAAACACAACATAAACACAACAGGACAAATACCCAGAATCCTTTGCAGCCCTAACTCTTCCGGGCTACAAAAACACCCCCTACCCCCAACCCCGTCTCCTCCCAACCCCGCCCACCTCAACCCCCCCACATACACCTCAACCCCCCCCTATCTCCCCAATTCGGAGGTCTCAAGGTTGGCCTAGTATGCATTGACGTCACTTGCGTGATGCAAGCAGAGAAACATTTTGCCGCTTTTCCACGACACCCGTTCACGCTCTTCCTCCCTCCCTCCCTGCCTCCCTCGCTCGCCCGCCTGCTCGCTCCCGCCCCCGTTGTAAACAGTCCGGGCGGGGAAGACGAGCACTCCGCCGAAGGACTGAGCGACAATACAAAAGTGTGGTGCACTGGACCCCAGCGCTGATACTCCGACAGAGAGTCGCTGGGCGAATCAGACGTGTAACACGTTAGTGGTGATGTTAGCCCGTTCGGGGCTAATTGTGCTACCGTAACTGTAAACTCCACGGTGAGCCCCCCTCCTTCCCCTCCCGTTGGCTCCAGACAGAGACAATTTTTGATGCAATATTTCTTTGTTGAGCATAGGGGCACCCCAACGTGTCTTTCATTTCATTTCATTTTTATTTATCTCCTTCATTGATGTGCATCTTTGATCGATAGACAATTAAACCACAATTATTCAATTATACATTTACACACCAATGCCTGAGAAGGAGCAGGATGAAGAAAAATCGTATATTTTTCTGCCCCCTTCAACATAATACGTAGTCTTACTTAATGATATCATATAAACCAACAAATACATCCAAATATAACGAAAACAAACAAAAAAACACACAAAAAAACACAAGAAGTGCAAAACTTCATGATGTACAAACTGAACAAAAAAAACAAAAGTAATATACACCTCACAGGATGATACAAAACAAATACAAAACCAGGCAAAAAATAAGTAAAATAATAAATATAAAGCAAAATGTAAACACTTATGGCTGTCCATATGATCTTATTGTTCTGTCTTTATATAGTTTTTCAATTGGAATATATTTTTACAATCTTTTATCTCATTGTAAAGAGAATTCCATAGTTTAACCCCCACCACTGATATGCACATTTGTTTTAAAGTTGTCCTTGAATACTGATGTTGGAAATGACCTTTTCTTCTATGCTCTTCATTCTCAGAAGTGATGACAAACATTTTTTGTAAATTTGCTGGTAATGTTTTACTTTTAGCCTTAAACATGACACATAACGTCTGTAACTTTACTAGCTCCTGTAATTTCAATAAACCGGAATTAATAAATAATATGTTAGTGTGTTCTAAGTAATCTACTTTATGAATAATCCTTATGGCTCTTTTCTTTAGTTGATACAGAGAAAGTTGCGATGCACAAGGAATACAATTTGAAACATCATTATACAACTAGACATGCTGAGGAGTATGCAAAATACCAGGGAGATGAGAGAGTGAACCGGGTTGCAAATTTTAAAACCAGTCTACTGAGGCAACAAGATTTCGTCAAGAAAGCAAGCGAAAAGAGCGATGCAGCAGTCAAAGCTAGCTACATGGTGAGTGAGATGGTTGCTACGGCGGGAAAGCCATTCAAAGAAGGTGAATTCATTAAAAAGTGCATGATAGATTTTTTTTAAGAAATCTTTTTTTGCGGCCCAGCCTCACCCAGTTTCTGTATCCAGTGGCCCCCAGGTAAATTGAGTTTGAGACCCCTGCTTTAGACAGTCAACACACTCTGTAGACAGGTTGGCACGACTTAATATTCACTTTTGTCCCACTGGCACAGAATAGAAGAGAAATTAAATGAGCGTACATTCTTGACAGACATGCAATATAGGTCAAAGGTCAGAAATTCTACTACGGGGCGTCCATGGTAATGTTGCTTGGATGGCAACATATGTTGCTCCAAAACCTGTATGTACCTATCAGCATTAATGGCGCCTTCACAGATGTGTAAGTTACCCATGTCTTGGGCACTAATACACCCCCATACCATCACAGATACTGGCTTTTCAACTTTGCGCCTATAACAATCCGGATGGTTCTTTTCCTCTTTGGTCCGGAGGACACGACGTTCACAGTTTCCAAAAACAATTTGAAATGTGGACTCGTCAGACCACAGAACACTTTTCCACTTTGTATCAGTCCATCTTAGATGAGCTCAGGAGAGTTTTAACTTGCACTTACAGATGTAGCGACTAACTGTAGTTACTGACAGTGGGTTTCTGAAGTGTTCCTGAGTCCATGTGGTGATATCCTTTACACACTGATGTCGCTTGTTGATGCAGTACAGCCTGAGGGATCCAAGGTCACAGGCTTACCTGCTTACGTGCAGTGATTTCTCCAGATTCTCTGAACCCTTTGATGATATTACGGACCGTAGATGGTGAAATCCCTAAATTCCTTGCAATAGCTGGTTGAGAAAGGTTTTTCTTAAACTGTTCACAATTTGCTCACGCATTTGTTGACAAAATGGTGAACCTCGCCCCATCCTTGTTTGTGAATGACAGAGCATTTCATGGAATCTACTTTTATACCCAATCATGGCACCCACCTGTTCCCAATTTGCCTGTTCACCTGTGGGATGTTCCAAAAAAGTGTTTGATGAGCATTCCTCAACTTTATCAGTATTTATTGCCACCTTTCCCAACTTCTTTGTCACGTGTTGCTGGCATCAAATTCTAAAGTTAATGATTATTTGCAAAAAAAAAATATGTTTATCAGTTTAAACATCAAATATGTTGTCTTTGTAGCATATTCAACTGAATATGGGTTGAAAATGATTTGCAAATCCTTGTATTCCCTTTATATTTACATCTAACACAATTTCCCAACTCATATGGAAACGGGGTTTGTACTACGCCCCCTAGTGGTGTAAAGGCTCGTAACTTAAACTATGCTCGCAAGTTAATCATAAAGATGACACAGCTCAAGGTTGAAGTACCACTGTATTAGGTACCGTAACCTCTCACTGTTAAAGCCATTAAATGCTATTATTATTATTGTACTGGGAAAAACTTACCACAGGTGTATCCTTTCATCCCTTTTCAATTAATGTCGAATGCATTTGGCAGAAAAAGTCAGGTGAAGCAGACCATGAAGAACAAACTCTCAAGCCATGTTTGGGCTGTGAAGCTGACTGGTTGGGATGTCTGCACAAATAATACCCCAGGATTTAGTGTGGGAATGGGAGTGGATGATATTATAGGTGCTCTCTGCTCAAGTCTTAGACTGAAGCTCCGGGGTAAAGCTTAGTTAGACTTAGCGTGGCATTCCAGTGAAGATGGAATGGATGGTTATATTTGAGCTTCAAAGGAGCAGCCAGGCTCACACCCTGTCGTAGGAGGAAAACAAGCATGTGCAAGGCTCGATTTCAATCTTGTCTTGTAACGTTTGGACAGGTCATTGCATAGAATTTCACCAAAAAAGTCCCATACGATATGATGTTGATATTACCGGCACGTTGCTACACAACAGCTGAGTCAACACTGTGGGAAAACAGACTCTTTTTCATCCTATGTAGACAAAACATTCTCCCAGAAGCAAATCATAATAATGACTGGTAATTATTCTTGTCCTTTAATGTGTTTCCTGTTTTCCAATATTCCAATTTTCTCAGTTGGGGAAACATGTTACTCTCCTTTTAAAGTCAAATTCAGCTTAGCAAAATGCACACTTATACAATGGCACCTCTAAGATAGTACAATTCCAAAATGAAGCTTCTAAAGTTCGACAAATACTCGGGGTTTGAACTGCCGTCATGCATGACGTCATACCACAATACCTCAGTTCAGTCATGAAATGGGGTGGGATTAGAGGGGTCTAAAAATTTAAATCCCTTATACTTCTGGGAAATGTTAATTTTAAAAACTATTGTAGTCTGCTCAGTGGCCTTGTGGTTAGAGCAGGGGTGTCCAAGCTTTTTGACTGGGGGGCCGCATTGGGCTTAGAAATGTGTCCGGGGGCCGAAAGCCTGCATGCAAACTAACACACACACACATATATATATATATATATATATATATATATATATATATATATATATATATATATATATATATATATATATATATATATATATATATATATATATATATATATATGTATATATGAATACCTATTACTATAATAATATAATGGATATATCATTAATAATTATTATAATTGGATATGAAGAGTACCGGTAAGTGAAAGTTACTTCCATGACGACCTCCTTAAGGTTTTTTAATCAATCAGAAATATGAAGCAGCTAAAATGCACCAAACATGGATAAGTGTGGAGAAAGTGTTTTGCATTTTACCCATCCTCCCTTGTAATGGGTGTTACTTAGATTTTTTGAGTGTGTGTGTGTTTGAGTTTGAGTTTGAGTTTATTTCGAACATGCAAGCATACAACATGATACATCACCATTTCCAGTTTCTCTTTTCAACATGTTCGAAAAAGAGTAGGAAGAAGCAGAGCTTATTTAATCCTACCCCTTTTCTTTTACATAACAGTTGCTAAACTTTTTTGTTCACTTCCTGTTCTCAATTTATTCACAATGTACTCCATAAGTAATCACAATAAAAATAAATAGATAAATAATAATTGGTGAAGTAAGTTACATTTCATATGATGAGATAAGTAAGATTATTTTGACAGTGAAAGAATGGATTAATTAAATAAATTCAGAATGTTTATCATGGTTCTCCTTCTTTGTACTTTGTAAACACTTTAAGTTTGAAGAGTTTCTTTAAGTGGATCATATTAGTACGTTGTTTGATTGCTTTGCTTAATCCATTCCATAATTGAATTCCACATACTGATATACTGAAGGTCTTAAGTGTTGTACGTGCGTACAAATGTTTTAAATTACATTTTTCTCTAAGATTATATTTCTCCTCTTTTTTTGAGAAGAATTGTTGTATATTCTTGGGTAGCAGGTTATAGTTTGCTTTGTGTATAATTTTAGCTGTTTGCAAATTCACTATGTCGTGGAATTTCAGTATCTTTGATTCAATAAATAAAGGATTTGTATGTTCTCTATATCCAACATTATGTATTATTATAACTGATCTTTTTTGTAACACCGTTAATGAATGAAGTGTACTTTTGTAATTATTTCCCCATATTTCTACACAGTAACTCAGATATGGTAACACTAGTGAGCAGTAGAGAATATGAAGTGATTTTTGTCTAGAACATGTTTTGCTTTATTCATTATTGACGTGTTTCTTACACGTCAATAATGTGTGTGTGTTGATTAGACATGTTTCATAATATTCACAAAGTTCAATGAGCAGGTTGGTGGATTTTTTTTTCCCTGCACCATGACTAGGGAAGGTTGTTTGGATTGGGTCAAATTAATAAATGATGTGCTCATTGTCCCTGCAAGTACAATTAATGGTTGCGTATATTTCGTTGGCCAACAGATGGCGAGGAAAAAGCAGCTATTAGAGCACTGGCTATTTGTATACACATCTCCCGACCATATTACTTATTGAACTTGTGCCGTCTCAAGGGCCAAATTGAAAACGCAGGCGGGCTGCATTTGGCCCGAAAGCCGTAGTTTGGACACACCCGGGTTAGAGTGTCCGCCCTGAGACTGGAAGGTCGTGAGTTCAAACCCCGGCCGAGTCATACCAAAGACTATAAAAATGGGACCCATTACCTCCCTGCATGGCACTCAGCATCAAGGGTTGGAATTGGGGGTTAAATCACCAAAATGATTCCCGAGCGCAGCCACCGTTGCTGCTCACTGCTCCCCTCACCTCCTAGGGGGTGGAACAAGGGTATGGGTCAAATGCAGAGGGTAATTTCACCACACTTAGTGTGTGTGTGACTTTCAGTGGTACTTTAACTTTAACCTTAACATTTTATCAGTGTTAACAGACTCATATTATCTGTACTGAAGCAACCCACTAGAGTCAGGATCTCATTTTACAATTCCAGAACCACCAAACCTGTCAATGATCGGGATTCATAAAGGTTGTACAATGGTTAATGATGATCGTTTGATGGACTGAGCTTTTTAACATACACGTTGGGTTACACGCTATCATTCGAAATTAAGACAGGTATGAAATAGTTACTTATTTAGCATTAATATACTTTGTTTCATTGACTATGTTTACACCGTAGGCCAAAGTAGCCCAAATCGGATTTTTCTAAATCAGATTTTTTTCTAGCTGTTTACACTGCCTGTAAAATATGATCTTTATCAGACTCCAGTGGAGACGCACACAATGTGGCCCCAATGTGGCCTCGACGTCACAGCATGCACAGTTAGATAAAGCGAGTTGACCGGGTTCAGTTAATGAACAAAGAATTTGCTACTACTACTAAAAAATTTAATAAAAGTCGCCACACCTTAAAAATGAGTGTTTTTTAGGTGAAAATAAATTAAAGTAATATAATGTATATAAAGTTTAATATATCTGGGAGGCTTGTAATCTTTGTATGGCTGTTAAGTGGAGGAGACACGGTGGATCTACTATTTTTCAACTCACTTACGTAAACAACTTACGCAAAGTACGTAACATGTCGCCATTTCTTCGGAATCAAAATATCAAGCCTATTATTTGCGCACTATTGACTAGTGATGCATTCAAAATTTGTCTGTAAGACTTAAGCTGTAAGACTTTGCTCACCGAAACCGGATGTTGTGATGAAGTATTCACTTTTGCTGGCGGGCCGCGTCTTTCTCCATGCACACGGGTGACGTAGCTCGCCTAAAGCTGACGAAAAGGTCACATACAGGACGCATTCAGGTCGCATTGCCGCTTAGACTGGTCAGATTTGAATATATCAGATTCCAATCGGATTTTGACTACCTCCTGACTACCCAACTTTTCCTCTACAAAGGGGCTCGTGGCCCACTCAAATATTAACACTGAACTAGTAATTTTACTTTAGTTTGAATCATACTCAATTATTATATCTTATCTACTTACAGTTTAACAGAACAAACCTAAATGATATGAAATCATATATTAATCACAAAGAATATTATCAAGGCTTAGCCTTAAGATACTTTGTTTCATTGACTATGTTTACACTGCAGGCCAATTCAAAAAATAAATACTCATCAAATACTGTATACTGCAAAAGAAGGCAATCATAAAAAACTGATGAAAAATAAATGTACATACAATCACAAAGTGCTAAGATAAATGCATCGCATCCATCCATCCATTTTCGACCGCTTGTCCCTCTCTGGGTCGCAAGTTTAACTAAATTGATGATAATAATAATAAATATGTTTCTTAACTGAACTGTCAATAATATTCAAGTACAAATGAAAACGCGGCTCCACCACTTAAGTCATGATTTTTGCAAATGAGAAACTTCACTCTGACTTTAGCTCCAGACTTCTTCACATAGTCCACACTTTTGATGTGATAATGTTTACGTTTCTGCGGAATTCCCTTCAACATTGTGACGTGTCTTTGCATTGTTGCCTTGAAACCTTCTAAGTTAAAAAGTTAAGTTAAAGTTAAAGTACCAATGATTGTCACACACACACTAGGTGTGGTGAAATTTGTCCTCTGCATTTGACCCATCCCCTTGATCACCCCCTGGGAGGTGAGGAGAGCAGTGGGCAGCAGCGTAGCCGCGCCCGGGAATCATTTTTGGTGATTTAACCCCCAATTCCAACCCTTGATGCTGAGTGCCAAGCAGGGAGGTAATGGGTCCCATTTTTATAGTCTTTGGTATGACCCGGCCGGGGTTTGAACTCACAACCTACCGATCTCAGGGCGGACACTCTAACCACTAGGCCACTGAGTAGGTTCTCGCACGTAAAGCAGCCAAGTCTCCCAAGTGTGACCAGAGGTGGGTAGTAACGCGCTACATTTACTCCCTTACATCTACTTGAGTAACTTTTGGGATAAATTGTACTTCTAAGAGTAGTTTTAATGCAACATACTTTTACTTTTACTTGAGTATATTTATAGAGAAGAAACGCTACTTTTACTTTTTCCATTTATCTACATTCAGCTCGCTACTCGCTACTGATTTTTATCGATCTGTTAATGCACGCTTTGTTTGTTTTTGGTTTGTCAGACAGACCTTCGAAGTAGGATCTATCTCATACCTGCGTTTAACCAATCAAATACAGTCACTGGTGACGTTTGACTCCGTTTCACCAATCAAACAGAGCCAGGCGATCACATAAAGTTTCAGCGGCAAAACAACAACAAGCTTAAGCTTACATGAACTCAGCGTCAAATTTGAGGAAGCACATTGCGGTAAGTAACATTAGTAGATATTTTGGCTGTCACAGTAGGCTGATGTTAACTTCCCTGCTATGAATCACTGTCAAATGTACATCGTGTGGGGACATTTATTAACGCACTGCAGCCTCATAGACATGCACAGTCGCACGCACGCACACACACACACGCATGCATAGAAACATCAATCAGAAGTGCATGGTGTGTTCCCAGGTTTAGTTAGTTTAGTCTTTATTTGAAGGGACAATGCACAGAAACATTAAGATCAAAGACAGATATGTTCTGTACCAGATTATAGCTAAATAGCTAATTTCCATCTGCAGTCCCTGGCTACCTATATTAAAGAGATACAAAAATCATGCAATAAAATTATGACAATAAAATCATAAACAAGTATTAAGAAAAAAAGTCATAAAATTCCCTTTCATGGACACATACTTAATTTACAATACAACCCTACCTCATTTACATCATCACACAAAGACAATACATGCTCTTGTTCACATCTGTCATCATTTGTAAAAACAACCTTGATTTTATCAGACACACCTCACAATTTACAACAAGAATGCTCTCATGGATAAATATAATACACATTAAGTTGACATGTCAAACAAGGTGCCCACCTTAGTGACCGTGTGAGCAGCTTTGAATGCTCCAAAGCCACGTGCAGCCCACACCTATCAGTTTATGGTTTGAGTAAAGGCTAACTTGTTATTTTCCTTTGTAATCTCTGCCTACTGAGCCTATGGTGCTGTTAAGTTATTGTGGCTCAATTTGCCTTTTATGTTAATGCATTATTATTTAATATATATTATTGTTTTAGTTGCTTAAGAGATATTCCTGGCTCTGAATTTGCTCATTTGCTATTTTTATGTGTTTGTGCATTATTTGTTGCCGTCATCATTAAACGAACAGTTTACTCATCAGTTACTCAGTACTTGAGTAATTTTTTCACAACATACTTTTTACTTTTACTCAAGTAAATATTTGGGCGACTACTCCTTACTTTTACTTGAGTAATAAATCTCTAAAGTAACAGTACTCTTACTTGAGTACAATTTCTGGCTACTCTACCCACCTCTGAGTGTGACATGTGGGGGGGAAACATGGTATAGGAGAACAATTAAACTGAAAAGGTAAATATACAAACAATCAGCCGTAGGGATTGTTCTGGCCTCTCCCTCCCTGTTGCACCTTATTTGAAGCCTTATAAATCAGGCTTCCACCCGGAGACGGGGTGTTGGTCGGTCTCCGCGACACACATGTACACTTAGAAAAGCACACAGGCCTGCCGCTCATTAAACCCACCATCGGACCCTCGGTTGTGTGGTGAAAGGGAGTGGTACCCAGAAAAGTGTGTCCTTTACCACGCCTTATCACCTTGAAAAAGTCTTCGTGTTCACTAAACATGTGCAATAGCTCTCACACTTCCCCTGCAAACCCTTTGGCCAGTGCAGTGTGCAGAAAACATGCATAAAGCAAAGGTGTTGGTGTGCATGCATGGCTTCTACATGTTTAGGCGGAGGGGCGCTTGGTTTTTAGTGTTTTCACACACTAAATACAAAGCCTGGAGTCAATCAGGCAAAGTGTTAAAGTCGTAAAGTGCAAGCAGAAGAAGCAGTAGCTGTAGATGTGGACTGCGAGTAGTGAATATGATTTTTGTCGTCATGGTATTTTGTTTTATTTTTTTACCATTAACTGAACACATTGTAATGGTCATGCCTGGACTGAATTGTATGAAAACCAAAGCGATTTTTCCCATAAGAAATAAGACAAATGGGTTCCAGTCACTCAAAAATATTCAGACGAAACACATTTTATGGAATACACGGGATTCTTATTTAGTCGGGTTTTGAATCAATTAATGGTTTACAAGAATTGATTAAAAAAATTTAAAACGGTTTTGAAAAAAATCTGGATAAAATAACAACATTTTTTAAATGTATTTTTCTACTCACTACACGAATACATCGCACACCAGCAAGAAGAGCTTTTGCAAGCTGTCATTTTTAAACCAAATAATTTACAGTTCTCCCTCGCCACATCGCACTTTAAATATTGCATCTTCACCACATTGCACATTTTTGGGGGGTATTAAAAATAAAATTAAGTATATTTTGCAATTTTTGGGTCCTCAATTAAGCATTTTCAAGCGTTAATAGACTGAAAGTATCATGATCCGTTACCCGGATTTAGTTTTTGAGTCCCTCAGTTCTGTTTTCAGCACCCCTGGGTTTGTGTTTTAGTTGTCATGGGTGCTGATTAGTTTCACCTGCCTCTGATTAGTGTTTGGGTGGCTCACCTGCTCCTGGGCACTAATCAGAGAGCTACTTATTCCTGTTTTTCGGCACACACTGTCTGGCTGTCTTGTTTGCCTTACGCAACAGTTACGTTTGATGATTTCTCACTTCTTTGCTCAAGATTCCTGTGCTAAGTTTTGCTTAAGCTCCCCGTGCGATCGGCATGCGTCTCTTTTGTTGTGTATCTTGTCTTTTGGTATTTTGAATGATTTATGAGGAATAAATAATTTTCTTACCTTCGCCTTGCCTCCGGAGTTCCTGGTGCATTTTGGGAGAATGATTCGCGCAGTACAATGCGACCCAGACGGGACAAAAAGTATCATTGAGTAGGATTGGCCACTCGAGGAAACCCAACCAATCAGAGGGTGCTGTTAAGTATCATGGCCACTGATTGGCTCAGCCTCAGGCAGCATTACAAAATGGTATTTAAAGAGTGTAAATGTGACTAAAAGGTGTTCTTTTGTGTCTAAAGGGCTCTAATAATGTTGAAAAACGTATTTAGAAAGTGGTAAACATCTATTGTATACTCTCACTCAGTGGTTCTTAACCTGAGTTCGATCGAACCCTAGGGGTTCGGTGAGTCGGCCTCAGGGGTTCGGCGGAGGTCAAAACACACCCGACTAATCGTGTAAATAAAAATTTCTCCCTATCGGCGTATTACGGATATGGCAACAGCAGTAGTCAGACTGATTTGCAGGTGTGTAATTTGTTGTGAGTTTATGCACTGTGTTGGTTTTGTTCTTTGGACAAGGTGATGTTCATGCACGGTTCATTTTGTGCACCAGTAAAAAAACACGGTAACGCTTTAGTATGGGGAACATATTCACCATTAATTAGTTGCCTATTAACATGCAAATTAGTAACATATTGGCTCTTAACTAGTCATTATTAAGTACTTATTAATGCCTTATTGCGCATGGCCTTATTATAACCCTAACGCTCTAACCCTGGCCCTAACCAAATAACTCTAAATTAAGTCCTTGTTACTTAGAATATGTTCCCCATACTAAAGTGTTACCAAAAACATATAACTTTGTCTTGAATTTAAACATTTATTTTTTTTATTTTTCACTAAAGAAGGGTTCGGTGAATGTGCATATGAAACTAATGGGGTTCGGTACCTCCAACAAGGTTAAGAACCACTGCTCTAACTATAAAACTAGTTGATTTATAGTTAATTATACCGACTTTGCAGAAATAATTTATTGCGGCCATGTCTGGAACAAATTAAAAGCGATATATAAGTATTGTGAGAATCAGTTTGAACCAAGGATCGTGTTGAACCCCAAGAATCAGAATCAAATTGTGAGTTGTAAGATTCCCGTTTTCTATAAAGGTATTTTTATATGCAGAAAACAATGTGAAATACATACAGTATGAATAATGAATGAAATGGATAACATTTAGCATTACTTTTATGGAAAACTCCTGCAGGCAAAGACGGCGATGAGGGAGGACGGGGAAGAGAAGAGCCTTGCAGACGCCACCTTTGTACTTTGCTACAAGTTCAAAAGTGTTTCTCACCTTCTTTATCACGGACACTTGCAACTTTCTTTGGCCCCGTGGTGGCTTATTTTGCAGTCGTACTCAATAATAAAAATGAAATAATTTGTTGGGGCACTTAAAGGCCTACTGAAACCCACTATTACCGACCACGCAGTCTGATAGTTTATATATCAATGATGAAATCTTAACATTGCAACACATGCCAATATGGCCGGGTTGGATTAGTAAAGTGCAATTTTAAATTTCCCGCGAAATATCCTGCTGAAAACGTCTCGGTATGATGACGTTTGCGCGTGATGTCACAGATTGCAGCGGACATTTTGGGACAGCATGGTGGCCAGCTATTAAGTCGTCTGTTTTCATCGCAAAATTCCACAGTATTCTGGACATCTGTGTTGGTGAATCTTTTGCAATTTGTTTAATGAATAATGGACATAGCAAAGAAGAAAGCTGTAGGTGGGAAGCGGTGTATTAGCGGCCGGCTGCAGCAACACAAACACATAGTGGCTACGTCGTAGCCGGTGTTTCATTGTTTACATTCCCGAACGATGACAGTCAAGCTTTACCATTGGCCTGTGGAGAACTGGGACAACAGAGACTCTTACCAGGAGGACTTTGAGTTGAATACGCATGCTTGTGGAGATGGGACAACAGAGACTCTTACCAGGAGGACTTTGAGTTGGATACGCGCTACCGTGAGTACGCAGCTGTGGCTTCCAAACATTTGATCGCTTGCCCGTACGTGCGTGCCGCTATGTGCATGTCACATACGTAACTTTGGGGAAATATATGTGCTGTATGAACTTTACGGAGGTGAACAGTACTTTGGGCTGTGGGATTGAGTGTGTTGTGCGGGTGTTTGATTTGTATTGGCAGGTTATATGGACGGTAGGGGGGAGGTGTTTGCTATGCGGGATTAATTTGTGGCATATTAAATATAAGCCTGGTTGTGTTGTGGCTAATAGAGTATATATATGTCTTGTGTTTATTTACTGTTTTAGTCATTCCCAGCTGAATATCAGGTCCCACCCGCCTCTCACAGCATCTTCCCTATCTGAATCGCTTCCACTGCCCTCTAATCCTTCACTCTCACTTTCCTCATCCACAAATCTTTCATCCTCGCTCAAATTAATGAGGAAATTGTCGCTTTCTCGGTCCGAATCGCTCTCGCTGCTTGTGGCCATGATTGTAAACAATGTGCAGATGTGAGGCGCTCCACAACCTGTGACGTCACGTTACTTCCGGTACAGGCAAGGCTTTTTTATCAGCGACCAAAAGTTGCGAACTTTATCGTCGATGTTCTCTACTAAATCCTTTCAGCAAAAATATGGCAATATCGCGAAATGATCAAGTATGACACATAGAATGGATCTGCTATCCCCGTTTAAATAAGAAAATCTCATTTCAGTAGGCCTTTGAATCCACCAAATGATAGGTGCGGAAAACATTTGTTACACGCCGTTGTTGGCCGTACCATGACCAAGACGATATACGAAAACTGGGGCAAACGTTTGGCAAAAAATAAGTGGGGCGTACAAAAGCTGAAGGTACCACATTATTTAAAAGATTTATAATCAAACTTGAATTTGCATGTTTTGTACAAAAACTAATTCATGAGAAACAAATTGTTTTTTTCGTACAAAATAACAAAACTCCCTGTCAGCCGCACGTCAAGAACATTCACACTTTTACGAGCCGGAAAAACAACTTGCCTTTTTTGGGGGGTAAAACGCTGCCAGAGTTCATGGACCGCATGCGCATCTAAAAACGTCCAGCAGTTTGTTGGTTCTTCTCTATTACACCTTGATTTCCTTCATGCAGGCTGCGATCAGGAGCATCACGCTCACTGCTAAGGGGGGCAGGCGACGCCTATCGGCCAGGCTGATTGGGAGTTGAAATTGGCCCTGTTGCTCTGTCTCCAGAGGATACACACGTGTGTGCTGTTACACGCAGCGTGGGGGTGAAACTGGAGCGTTGGGACTATGGCTTGGTGGAGCATATGAGCTTGGGAAAAAAAATAAAATAAAAAAAGTAGGGCTAGGCCTTCCCTTTTTTATCTTATTGATACGTTTGTTTGATATTGTCTACACTGCCACAAGTGGTGGAAAAGTGTATTACAACTAAGTACCGCTGCGGCCCTTGAGGACCACAGCTGAGAAACCAAAATTTTAGGTAGCCCTCTAGAACAGTGTTTTTCAACCTTTTTTGAGGCAAGGCACATTTATTTCATTAAAAAATACGGAGGCACACCACCAGCAGAAAACGTAAAAAAAAGAAACTCCACCAGGTCGTCGTGCCTTATTTTGAGTTTGTTGGTGTTTTCCCGTGTGTAGTGCTTTAGTTCTTATCCTGCGCGGTTATTTTGATGGCCCTTCTTGTTTTGTTGGTGTTTTCCTGCAGCAGTTCCATGTCTTCCTTTGAGCGCTATTCCGCGCACCTGCTTTGTGTTAGCAAGCGAGGCTATTTACGTTGTTGCTATCCTTCTTTGCGTGAACAAAGTTAATTGTCATGTCATGTACGGACGTAAGTTTTTGCTGTCCTCCAGCATTCTGTTTCTGTTTACTTTGTAGCCAGTTCAGTTTTACTTTCGTTTTGCATAGCCATTGCCTTTTCCTGACACTTTCCCTTCAGTTCATTTTTTGGTTTAAGCGTTACACACCTTTTTACCTCCACACTGCATATTGGGATCACAACAAATCATCCTCATCTCACCCGACACATTCGCGACTTTTACAAAGCAATTAACTACCTGCTGCCACCTACTGACGTGGAGTATTACGTGGTTACCCTGCCGAGTTGTACGCAGCACAGACACTTAGCAACGGCACATTATTTGCAAATTATAATTATTGATTTGCAAAAAATATTTTTTGGACCAACTAGGTGAAGTTGCATAATTTCCCTTGGCACACCAGACAATATCTCACGGCACACTAGTATGCCGCTGCACAGTAGTTGAAAAACACTGCTCTAGGAAGCGATCGCGGTCCAACAATGGGCCCTGGCCCTATGTTAAGAAACACTGACTTAGAATATGATATGTTTTTATTTATTTTACGATAGCATCTGGCCCTCAAAGTGCCTGCTAAGAATAATTCTGACCCATGTTTAAAATGCATTTGATGACCCCTGCTCTAGGAGCAATTGGTCAGATAGATGGCTCCTGTTAAATCATTGTATGGTGTGATTCCTTTGCATGATTCAAACTTGACCAATGTTTAGGACTGCATGTGGAAGCACGTTCATTTTGTGTGTGGGGGTATGGGGGAGGTCCAGGGCACCGGAGTTCACGAGCAACAGCCTCAAGAAGTTTGTCATCTGAGCCCGCAATTTAGCCATAAGAAGGGTTAAAGGCCTGTCGTTGACCTTGTAAAAAAGGCCAAAAGACAAAAAAAAACCCTGGCTATATAGCCAGCTGTGTCGCACACAGAGCCTTCCAAAATAAAAGGAAGGTACTTCATTATCTTCCAGACAGGTAGATCAAATGTTCCCTTGAAAGACGTATTATTCACTGCGGTTGTTTTGTCAAATCTACGACTACTTTATAACAGATGACAGTAGTCAAGTACAAATCATGATGGTGAACAAATAGTACTTTTATAACATGGCAGATGTTTAGCAAAACTGCAGAGATAAAAAATGACAGTGAATTAAAACAGCAAAAACAGATGCCAGGCTGGATTGAATGTTCAATTACATAATATCAAATATCTAATGTACTGTATTTTTCAGACTATAAGTCACCGTTTTTTTCATAGTTTGTCCGGGGGTGCGACTTATACTCAGGAGCGACTTATGTGTGAAATTATTAACACGTTACCGTAAAATATCAAATAATATTATTTATCTCATTCACGTAAGAGACTAGACGTATAAGATGTCATGGGATTTAGCGATTAGGAGTGACAGATTGTTTGGTAAACGTATCGCATGTTCTATATGTTATAGTTATTTGAATGACTCTTACCATAATATGTTACGTTAACATACCAGGCACGTTCTCAGTTGGTTATTTATGCGTCATATAACGTACACTTATTCAGCCTGTTGTTCACTATTCTTTATTTATTTTAAATTGCCTTTCAAATGTCTATTCTTGGTGTTGGGTTTTATCAAATAAATTTCCCCCAAAAATGCAACTTATACTCCAGTGCGACTTATATATGTTTTTTTCCTTCTTTATTATGCATTTTCAGCCGGTGCGACTTATACTCCGGAGCGACTTATACTCCGAAAAATACGGTATGTACACAATTTACTTCCGGGCCCACCTCTCTTGCAATGACCAAACATCTGAAACAATCTGCTCGTGCCCTATTTAAATGCATTATAAGCAGCTAGCGAAACAAGAGATGTCTGACAACATCGGGAAGCAGCAACTGAAATGAAATGTTTTTATTTAAACGGGGATAGCAGATCCATTCTATGTGTCATACTTGATCATTTCGCGATATTGCCATATTTTTGCTGAAAGGATTTAGTAGAGAACAACGACGATAAAGTTCGCAACTTTTGGTCGCTGATAAAATAAAGCCTTGCCCCTACCTGAAGTAGCGTGACGTCACAAGCTGGAGCGCTGCTCACATTTCCCCATTGTTTACACCAGCAGCGAGAGAGATTCGGACGGAGAAAGCAACGATTACCACGTTAATTTGAGCGTGGATGAAAGATTTGTGGATGAGGAAAGTGAGAGTGAAGGACTATAGTGCAGTGCAGGGCGTATCTTTTTTCGCTCTGACCGTAACTTAGGTACAAGGGTTCATTGGATTCCACACTTTCTCCTTTTTCTATTGTGGATCACGGATTTGTATTTTAAACTACCTTGGATACTATATCCTCTTGAAAATGAGAGTCGAGAACGCGAAATGGACATTCACAGTGACTTTTATCTCCACGACAATACACCGGCGAAACACTTTAGCTATGGAGCTAACGTGATAGCATCAGGCTCAAATGCAGATATAAACAAAAGAAATAAACCCCTGACTGGAAGGATAGACAGAAAATCAACAATACTATTAAACCCTGGACATGTAAATACACGGTTAATGCTTTCCATCTTGGCGAAGTTTAACAATGCTGTTGCTAACGACGCCATTGAAGCTAATTTAGCAACGGGACCTCACAGAGCTATGATAAAAACATTAGCGCTCCACCTACGCCAGCCAGCCCTCATCTGCTCATCAACACCCGTGCTCACCTGCGTTCCAGCGATCGACGGAAGGACGAAGGACTTCACCCGATCATCCGTGCGGTCGGCGGCTAGCGTCGGCTAGCGCGTCTGCTATCCAAGTCAAAGTCCTCCTGGTTGTGTTGCTACAGCCAGCCGCTAATACACCGATCCAACCTACAACTTTCTTCTTTGCAGTCTTCATTGTTCATTAAACAAATTGCAAAAGATTCACCAACACAGATGTCCAGAATACTGTGGAATTTTGAGATGAAAACAGAGCTTTTTTGTATTGGATTCAAAGGTGTACCAATACTTCCGTTTAACTAGTGACGTCACTCGCATACGTCATCATACAAAGACGTTTTCAACCGGAAGTTTAGCGGGAAATTTAAAATTGTACTTTAGAAGTTAACCCGGCCGTATTGGCATGTGTTGCAATGTTAAGATTTCATCATTGATATATAAACTATCAGACTGCGTGGTCGGTAGTAGTGGGTTTCAGTAGGCCTTTAAAGGGGATCTGCTTTTTTTTTTTTTTAATGTTGCCTATGGTTCGCTATCATTAAGCAAGACATGACGACGGATGGATTTGTTTTGAATGCATTGTCAATATTAAATAATCGTAAACAAAAGTCTGATTACAGCGGAGCCAATGGGAGCGCTACAATTCCGCCCAGGAAATCAGAAAAATGACCATTCAAAAAGTGCCAACAGTACTCCATTTACATGTCGTGACTTGAATATTAACCAAGTATTAGTGATAATGTTATTAAAAGTGCTAGCACAGACAGACTATGTATAGTGGTGACATGAGTGTGACAATGTTGACATCATCGAGTGGTCTGTTAAAGTTAAAGTTAAAGTACTAATGATTGTCACACACACACTAGGTGTGGCGAAATGATTCTCTGCATTTGACCCATTACCCTTGATCATCCCTTGGGAATTTAGGGGAGCAGTGAGCAGTAGCGGTAGCCGCGCCCGGGAATCATTTTTGGTGATTCCAACCTTTGATGCTGAGTGCCAAGCAGGGAGGTAATGGGTCCCATTTTTATAGTCTTTGGTATGACTCGGCCGGGGTTTGAACTCACAAGCTACCAATCTCAGGGCGGACACTCTAACCACTAGGCCACTGAGTATGTTGTGTCCTCGCATCCCTGTAGGTCATAAATCATGCCTCTCACCTCAAAAGTAGATGGCTGAGGAGATAATCCAACAAGTTGAGACACTTTGACAGCCTTTTAGGACCTGGAACTGGCGAGAATGACACGAAAAACGCTTGTGCCCCACCCCACCTTGTTTCTTCGCAAGGATTGTGAGACAGTTTACATCTGAATGGGAATATAAGAACATCCTAGCAGAGACGCCTTCCTAATGACAGCAGACCTTGCACATGTTTTATTATGTTTGTTGGCTCTCTTAAAGTCTGCAGTGAGTAGTAATCAGTGATCTTGTAAAAAAAAAAAAAAGGTGAACGTCGTGATGCATTTTTGAAATTAATGCTCCGTATGTGCTTAAAATGATGACAATATGTAAATATTAAATGTTATTATAAATGTGCCCGCTACCACATTACATATATACTTACATTGTGTATATAAAACCCTAATAGAGGTCTTCGGATGTTGTTTTAGGGACTCTATTGGCAGAATTGAACGGCTCCCATAGGCTCCATTGTAAGCAGACTTTTGATCGAATCTACTTAATATTTAGAATGCATTAAAAAAACAAAAGAACATGTATCAGTAGAAGCATTTAAGTCTCATCTTAAAACTCATTTGTATACTCTAGCCTTTAAATAGACTCCCTTTTTAGACCAGTTGATCTGCCGTTTCTTTTCTTTTCTTTTCTACTCTGCTCCGGGGTGGACCGCTAGCCTGTCCATCAGATGGGGACATCTCTACGCTGCTGACCCGTCTCCACTCGGGATGGTTCCCGCTGGCCCCACCATGGACTGGACTTTCGCTGATGTGTTGGACTCTCACAATATTATATCAGACCCACTCGACACCGAGGATGTCGTTGTGGCTTGTACAGCCCTTTGAGACACTAGTGATTTAGGGCTATATAAATAAACATTGATTGATTGATTGATATTTCATAATGATTGTGAACAATAGACAAAATTCCCCCAAAAATGTAGTTCCCCTTTAAGTAGACTATAAATTATAATGACCTAATATTATGTATTAATATACATATAATACATCCTGAAAAAAACGACATAGGTAATTTGGCACTGACTGAATACTAGGGATGGGAATCAAAAACGGGTTCCGGTTCAGCACCGGTTTCCAGTGTATCAATTCCTTGGAATCGATAACGGGCGACCGGTGCAATGGACGTCGAGTGGATCTAGTTAATAGTGTGAGAGTCCAGTCCATAGTGGGGCCAGCAGGAGATCATCTTGAGTGGAGACAAGTCAGCAGCACAGGGAGACGTCCCCAACTGATGCACAGATGAGTGGTCCACCCCGGGTACCGACTTTGAACAACTAGCGCGTCATCTGTGGTCAACTAATCTCTCCACGAAGGAGAGGGGGGCAGAGCAGAAAAGAGACGGCAGATCAACTGGTCTAAAAAGGGGGTCTATTTAAAGGCTAGAGTATACAAATGAGTTTTAAGATGGGACTTAAATGCTTTTACTGAGGTAGCATCTCTAACTGTTACCGGAAGGGCATTCCAGAGTACTGGAGCCCTAATAGAAAACGCTCTATAGCCCGCAGACTTTTTTTGGGACTCTGGAATTCACTAATAAGCCAGAGTTCATTGAACGCAGATTTCTTGCTGGGACATATGGTACAATACAATCAGCAAGATAGGATGGCTCTAGACCGCTTAGTATTTTATACGTAAGTAATAAAACCTTAAAGTCACATCTTAAGTGCACAGGAGGCCAGTATAGGTGTAATATGATCAAACTTTCTTGTTCTTGTCAAAAGTCTAGCAGCCGCATTTTGCACCAAGTTTCGACCCTTACATGGCTTGTTCGCTACACGTCTTAAAATAATGCCTGCAGCACTGTTATCTGTCAGTTAACTACAGGTATACAATTTTATTTTTTTCTTCAATGAATAGCTAATCTCGCACGATAAAATGTAAATGTAATGTTAACCCTGTAGCTAACATACCGTATTTTTCGGACTATAAGTCGCAGTTTTTTACATAGTTTGGCCGGGGGTGCGACTTATACTCAGGAGCGACTTATGTGTGAAATTTACATTACCGTAAAATATCAAATAATATTATTTAGCTCATTCACGTAAGAGACTAGACGTATAAGATTTCATCGGATTTAGCGATTCGGAGTGACAGATTGTTTGGTAAGCGTATAGCATGTTCTATATGTTATAGTTATTTGAATGACTCTTACCATAATATGTTACGTTAACATACCAGGCATGTTCTCAGTTGGTTATTTATGCCTCATATAACGTACAGTTATTCAGCCTGTTGTTCACTATTCTTTATTTATTTTAAATTGTCTTTCAAATGTCTATTCTTGGTGTTGGGTTTCATCAAATAAATTTCCCCAAAAAATGCGACTTATATATGTTTTTTTCCTTCTTTATTATGCATTTTCGGCCGGTGCGACTTATACTCCGAAAAATACGGTAGCTATGCCAGTGTTCCTAACGTGTGTGTTACAGTTTTGTATATGATATATGACATATATTACTTTGGACAAGAACACAGTTACAGTGTGTATGTAAAAAAAGAGGATACAGTGCACCATAACGCTACCTGTCGGATATACAGCAAGTGTGCACAAACACAGTTCATAGACAAACCTCTAGGATTGGATCAGGATAAGGCACTGGCTTTCTAAAACAGCTATTGTGGGTGCACATCCAATCAAGGATGATCATTCATCGGTTTGGCTGCAGACAAAAATGGATGTTGGATAGTTTTGTTGTCGAGATGTTTCCTGGCTACTGTCGATGTCCTTTACAGCAAGGCATCTGTTCTTGCCTGCTTGCATGTTTGTGGTCGAGTTCTGTGTGGTGCGTAACACAACATATGTACAGCAGGGTGTAAATTGCATTTCCACTTTATTATTGTCAGATGTTTGCGCTTTTATTTCATTCCAGTATGCATGTTTAGGTCCAGTTATAATCCATGCTGAGGGATGCAAACAAATCCAAAAGTAAGCAGCTGGTTTCTTAGATCTGTTTTATTATTATTATTATTATTATTATATAACTCTCTCTGCATTATATTGCACTGAATATGTTTCCAAATGTTTGGATGAAACCTTGGCAGGAAATTTGGCAAAATGATCATGAATACACAACAAGACTGTAACCCCAATATAAGCTTGAGGACCCAATAAAATAATTTTGAGTGCTCCTTCTTCTCTCTCTCTCTCTCTCTCTCTCTCTCTCTCTCTCTCTCTCTCTCTCTCTCTCTCTCTCTCTCTCTCTCTCTCTCTCTCTCTCTCTCTCTCTCTACATATCATATTATTTGGAGCACAGTTAATTTACCCAGCACAAATAAAGATACAACATACAGTTCAAATTCTCAGCACTTTAGTATTTGAAGATAAATAAGTGTATATTGCTTGCTCTGTGTTTGTCAATGGGCTACTTGTAAAAGTGAACAAGGCAGACATAGTAGTAAGACCTAGTGGAGGAAGGGTTTGATTACCGGTCAGTGAGAGAGGAATTCTGCACCCGGAGGCTAAAGGGAACGTATCCACTCCACTTTCCTGTATGTTACTTTTGTCCTCTGTGGGTAGGCTCGAAACTTGGAGCTCAAAACTCTCGTACCGCAGTCTGTTGAGGCCTTAGGCAACACATTTTTTTCCAGCCTCCGAGTAAGATTCCATCTTGACTGTGACTTATTAATAATGCCCTCCAGTAAATCAACACACATTGCACATACAAGCCCCTGCTGGTGTCCTACCATGGTTTTCTAAATCTTTTGCACTCTTCGGGCTTATTCATAATCAAATGAAAATGTGCATTTCTAATTGTTACACATTATTTGGGAAAGAAGACCCTCCGAGGCCTGTATAAATGTGCCTACTTACATACTATAGACATCACAGGGCCACAATTTTTAGTCAATGCAGAATCATTGCTCGAGTCAGCTATCCCAATGTTGAACTTGCAGACTAGAACATGTCCCATGTCGCTCAATTCAAATAAATCAGTAGTTCTACAGTATACACAGCTGAACGTTAATGTGAGTAGCACAGTGCGTCCGTAAAATATTCACAGCGCTTATCTTTTTCCACAATTTGTTGTTATAGTCTAATCCCAAAATGGGATAATTAATATTTGTTCATTTAAATTTTGCAAATTTAATAAAATAAAAATAAATCACATGTACATAAGTATTCACAGCCTTTGCTCAATACTTTGTTGATGCACCTTTGGCAGCAATTACACCCTCAATTCTTTTTGAATACGATGCCACAATCTTGGCACGCCTATAATGCGGAAGTTTCGCCCATTCCTCTTTGCAGCATCACTCAAGCTCCATCAGGCTGGATGGGAAGCGTTGGTTTTCATCCAGGATGTCTTTGTACATTGCTGCATTCATCTTGGTCTAGTCAGGGGGGTGACCAAGAACTGGATGGTCACTCTGTCAGAGTTACAGCATTCCTCTGTGGAGAGGGATTAACTTTCCAGAAGGACAAACCATCTCTGCAACAATCCACCAATAAGGCTTGAATATTATAGTGGCCAGACAGAAGCCATTTCTTCAAAAACGTTTCCCAAAATGCACCTGAAAGACTCTCAGACCATGAGAAACACATTTCTCTGGTCAGATGACACAAAGATTGAACTCTTTGCTGTGAACCAAGCCGATACCGTCCTTACAGTGAAGCATGGTGGTGGCAGCATCATGCTGTGGGGATGTTTTTCCAGTGACAAGAACTGGGAGACTAGTCAGGATTAGGGTTGCCAAATTCCGGGAATATTCAAAGTTGGAAACTGTCCACGGGAATTAACGGGAATATATGGGAATTAACAGGAATTAACGGGAATAAACATTGAATGCAACATGCTCGATCTTGCAGCATGATTATTAGCTAAAACAATCTGATTTAATGCAAATTCAGTAGAATTTCAACCCTGCACTGTGCATTCCTCCATCACATGTGCAGTGCGTTCTTCCATCACATGCACAGATAATTCCCAGCATGCTACACACTACAGCAGGGCTATTGAGGCCACACTAGTATTTGAGCCCAAGGACTTCATCCAGTCAGGTAAGTTTTGATGATATTACTGGGGTAAATATATTTGATCTATGGAATTTAAGTTTAATAGAGGTGTAATTGCTTGTTACTGTATGACTGTAGACTACTCCAGCAGACTTCCACTCAAGCTACCTAGCTGTTCCTGTACTTGTTAAAAGATTTTGGGGCCAATATCTCTAGCTAGCTAGGTTTATGTACCACCACAGTCTCATAATGAACCGAAAATATTTCTCCGTTAGCCGTGATGCTAATTTTCTCTATGTTAAATCCCATTCATTTATGCTAACAACGTTAGCGATCCGAATTTACCTTTTTTGTGATCTGTAAAGTTCAACTAGCAAATACTAAATCAAAACGTGTAGTTTCTTCTGCCTTCTGTTCTGCTGACCATTCTGTTGTCATACAAGAATGTAGGTTATAGTTTGATTTAGCATGCTGATTGAGTGTTAATTTATTAATCTAGTCTATTTGTATTAATTTGTCTATTAGTAAAATATTTTTAAAGACTACTCCAATTGTTTAGCTGACTATTTATATCTGTGTGTGGCATTGCATTAGTGTTTTACAAGAATAAATAAATACAAACAGAATAATGCCACGTACACCATTTGATGTGTGGAGACATTTCACCCCAACCAATGTAGGCGGAAAGGCTGTGTACATTTGCAAATACTGTGCAAAGAGCTACGTCAAAAATGCCACAAAGATGCAGCAGCATATAGACAAGTGCCCAATAATATACAATTATTGTAGATCCCCTTAATTCCCATGGACGGTGTCCAACTTTGAATAATCAAAAAATTGTCAATATTTCCAAACTTCCCGAGCTGAACTTCCCGTGGTAAATTTCCGGAAAGTTTCCGGAAATTTACCGGAAACTTTTTACCCCTTCGCCACCCTAGTCAGGATAGAGAGAACGATGAATGCAGCAATGTACAGAGACATCCTGGATGAAAACCAACGCTTCCCATCCAGCCTGATGGCGCTTGAGTGATGCTGCAAAGAGGAATGGCCAAAACAGCCCAAAGATAGGTGTGCCAAGCTTGTGGCATCATATTCAAAAAGACTTGAGGCGCTAATTGCTGCCAAAGGTGCATCAACAAAGTATTGAGCAAAGGCTATGAATACTCACGTGCATGTGATTATTTTATACATTAGCATTTCAAAAAACAAACAAACAATCTTTTCACATTGTTGTTATGGGGTATTTATTTTCTGAATAATTTTGAGGACAAAAATTAATTATTTTATTTTGGAATAAGGCTTTGACAACAAATTGTGGAAAAGGGAAACGCTGTGAATACTTTCCGGATGCACTGTATATGTTACCCCTTACATGTAGATCACATTTATCTTGCAAAAAGAGCAATATTTTGTAACAAATAATATAATTTATATATTTTTTTATTGTTAGTTCTGTGTAAAAAAGGTCATCAGAGAACACAGCGATATATAAGATTGCCTTATTGTTATTTATATTAAACAGTGCGCCCTTTCCCCTCACTACTCAGCACAGGCTGTTATCCACCATCTACTGTACGTAGAAATGTCGTCTTTGTACGTCGATATACTGTCGCTCGGAGTCTCAGAGTAGTCCACAATATGATAGCAGGCATGAATACAAAGAAAGAGTCTGAAGTAACCTTGCATAAGGTCACAGGATATTTTCAGGGTGAAGGTAATCCTTTTGCCGCTCCGATGAGGAGGGGGGGAAACAATAGGATAGCCTCCAGGGATCTGTATCGAATTTGCTGGAGTTCTTAAAACCACTCAACTTGATGGAACTTGCTCCAAGAGTTATTATGCTCAGGAATGTCGGCAGTGTCAAACTCCAAAGTTCTTTCCTTGACTGTGAGTGTACCTGTGAAGATGAGTGTGCCAAACAGAGAATAATGGGTGTGAAGACGAGGGAAGGTTCCGCTCCCTAGAGAAAACAGTAGGATGTTAGGAGGAGTCCAACTGTCAGCCGGGCCCTGGGTTTCTGTGAAGACTCCTGTTTAGTCCACTCTGCGGGGAGCTGGGATGGAAAGACATATCAATTAAATCAGGACCATATCTAAATAGTTTACAATCTCTTTGGACATGAAAAGAAAGCGATGATGACATCACCTAAGATCACTTAACGTCTCAATGGTTTGATGTCATCGCCCTCTGTGATTCATTTGTGTTGAGAAGAAAATCGTCATGTCAACTCAGGTCTACATATCCCCGATGAACTAATATCAGTGTACAGCTCTGGTAATGGGTACATTCGCACCCACCTGCACAAATGTACTTCAAAATGTAACAATCAAAATAAATATGACTTTTTTTTTGTTTACTAGGGCATGCATATATAATATGCATTAGTTTGACCATTTAAAATCAACGATAATAAAAAGGAGATGCTTGGAAATAGCATAAAAATGCCCCAAAAACTTGGAAAAACGCAATTCATAGCGTTACTTTTTGGTGTAACCATCATGAGCGTTCTGTTCAGGTATATTTCTTTTATATTTTGATAAATCATCACATTTATCTATAACTAAATTTAAATAGGTATTGATCAATCTTTAAGCTGTGTGTATTTGATTTCAGTTTGCTTTTGACATCTTATTTAGAATTGTAGTTGAAACTTTTACAACCTTGTGTTGCGCTCATGATGGCGTAACCAAACTAGATTTCATTTAATGATCTTATTTTGAATATTTATTCCCTTTTTTACATTTAGTATATTTAAATATTCATTTATAAACATTGAATAGATTTCAAATATCAATAAAATGCAATTGCCTTAATCTTATAGGGTAATGTTTAGTTACACCAAGTCATGAGCGTAACACTAAGCTTCATCACTTTGACTTGTAATATCTCTAATTCTGGTGGTGTTTTATGCTTTTTTCTTTTTGGAACATGTACTATACATATAATACAATAAAGTCCCATATACAATTATGTTTCTAGCAATACTTTAATTTTGCCTTTGAAAGTAACACTCCAATGTCCATTAGTGGAGCTGTATACATCAGCTTGCTAGAGACATTATAACAGTAATATGTCGTCCAGTCTCTTTATGACCACCAAATGTGAGAACATTTGATCATCTCAATTGTTGAGAACAACTTTTCAGAGAAGCTCAAACAGTTGATTTTGAATTTATTGTTTTTTTTATGAACAATACATCTCCTTCCTCTTGGACGCACCACTGGATAGATGAACTAAACCAGTATGTGCCCAGAACTTTGCAGAATACAAAAAAAACAGACTTCACCACACGTCCTAAGATAAAGCCAAAATCTGCAAACTACTAATTCTAGGGATGTAATGGTATGGTAAATATTGCGCTATTTCGGTTTTAAAATGCTGGCAGTAAAGCCGTGGTATGAGTACTTGGAGTTCTCCCGTCAGTGGAGTTTTTTTTCTGGAACCATTTAGTAGGTCTGATCTAACCTGACTCTCCTTGTAGTTCGCTGAGCTCCACACAAGGATCTGGGACTTCTCGATAAGAGATGTATTTCAGAAGGCGGGGCCTTGTAAAAAAAAGTCATTCTATGTCAGGGGTCACCAACCTTTTTGAAAGCAAGAGCTACTTCTTGGGTACTGATTAATGCGAAGGGCTACCAGTTTGATACACACTTAAATAAATTGCCAGAAATAGCCAATTTGCTCAATTTACCTTTAACTCTATGTTATTATTAATAATTAATGATATTTACACTTAATTGAACGGTTTAAAAGAGTAGAAAACACGAAAAAAATAACAATTAAATTTTGAAACATAGTTTATCTTTAATTTCGACTCTTTGAAATTCAAAATTCAACCGAAAAAAAGAAGAGAAAAACTAGCTAATTCGAATCTTTTTGAAAAAATTAAAAAAAGAATTTATGGAACATCATTAGTAATTTTTCCTGATTAAGATTAATTTTACAATTTTGATGACATGTTTTAAATAGGTTAAAATCCAATCTACACTTTGTTAGAATATATAACAAATTGGACCAAGCTATATTTCTAACAAAGACAAATCATTATTTCTTCTAGATTTTCCAGAACAAAAATTTTAAAAGAAATTCAAAAGACTTTGAAATAAGATTTAAATTTGATTCTACAGATTTTCTAGATTTGCCAGAATTTTTTTTGGAATTTTAATCATAATAAGTTTGAAGAAATATTTCACAAAAATTCTTCGTCGGAAAAAACAGGAGCTAAAATGAAGAATTAAATGAACATTTATTTATTATTCTTTACAATAAAAACGATTAATTTACTTGAACATTGATTTAAATTGTCAGGAAAGAAGAGGAAGGAATTTAAAAGGTAAAAAGGTATATGTGTTTGAAAATCCTAAAATCATTTTTAAGGTTGTATTTTTTCTCTAAAATTGTCTTTCTGAAAGTTATAAAAAGCAAAGTAAAAAAATTAATGAATTTAATTAAACAAGTCTTTAAAATATTTTCTTGGATTTTCAAATTCTATTTGAGTTTTGTCTCTCTTAGAATTAAAAATGTCGAGCAAAGCGAGATCAGCTTGCTAGTAAATAAATAAAATTAAAAAAATAGAGGCAGCTCACTGGTAAGTGCTGCTATTTGAGCTATTTTTTAGAACAGGCCAGCGGGCTACTCATCTGGTCCTTACGGGCTACCTGGTGCCCGCGGGCACCGCGTTGGTGACCCCTGTTCTATGTGATTGGATAAACCACTTGTCCGTTATCGTGAATGACGTGCTACTTCAACCACGCACATCGAAATCAACCTGTGACGCTGATGAGAGCGACGCTGGGAAATCCAAAACAGAACAGCCGACATATTGGGTAACGACAGAGCGAAAAGTTAGAGAACTTTCACTGAAACAACGCAGCAATGTCAGTAGACGATCGATGTCGTTTGTGCAAAGAAAATAACGTCCTTGGAGGATTTCGTTTCTTCCTCCCAGCTGCATGCCTGTTACCCCCAATAATCCAGCCTCACGGATCTGATCCTCTACCAGAGCAATCAGCGGGGAGACAATTATAACGACTGGGTTCAGCACTCGTCCCATTTCCTTCACCACCAGTGGAGCGATTTGGTAAATCAAGCTCTTGCCAAACCCGAGCCAAAACATCCTTGCCACCAATAGATGCCTTCAGAACCGTTCTGTTCATCTTTTAAACAAATAATATTTAAATAGATTCGACAAAACAGTTACAATAGCAGAATCAATGTCAACACACGACTCCTCGCCGCGTGCCGCCATTGTTGTTTGAGTCAAACAGTCGCTTCGGCGCTACGTCACATCTATGAAATCCCGCCCGGCGATCCTGATTGGTTCATTGTTTTTTGCTATCTTTAAGGAGTTTGCAATATCCTCGATCCCAGATCCTTTTGTGGAGCTCAGCGAACTACAAGGATCTGGCGAGAGTCAGGTTAGGTCTGATCTGGGAAGTGAACAACATCTCCCGTAATCCTTTGCACAGTGCGGGCAAGCAGCTCGGAACCTCCTGCCAAGTTTCTATTTTAAAGCTGTGTACATTTTTCGTTGTTTTTCATCTTTGTGTCATTTGTTGTCTATTTTATTTTCAGCTTCTGTAGACAGTCACCCAACAAAATGTTTTAGTGGTTTTTACAATGACTATCTGTTTAAACCAGAAGTATGGTCGCATACGATCGGGGAGAAAACATGTTGTTGGAGTCTCTCGTCGGTCCGAGACAAGCAGTTATTTTCTTTTGGTGTAACTCCTCATGTGGAGGCACGGATGTGCAGAAAAAAAACAAAGGTTTGCAGACAGCGCACACCGAGACGTCTACAATGAGTGGGGGAATACGAGTAATGTGAGAAACCACGACCAGGAAATTATCCTTAGTGTGAAACCAAGAAGCCAGTGAGGCCAAACATTAATTTGTGAGGTATTTACATTATTAAAACTCAAATTGTCAGTTAAGATCCTGAAAATCAGCATTCTTCTAACTAATACAAAAATGTCCACTGCAGAGAACACTGCTTCTCGGAAAGTTAAAAGCTGAAAGACACTAAACTGAGCACTGTTGTTTTTCACTGTTTTACACACTGGATGTTTACATTGTTACTTTAAAGACACTCAGTTGACAGTTTTTTGTTTTTTTTGTGACTTGAAACACTGGATGTTCCGGCACTTCTTTGCACTTACACTACCGTTCAAAAGTTTGGGGTCACCCAAACAATTTTGTGGAATAGCCTTCATTTCTAAGAACAAGAATAGACTGTCGAGTTTCAGATGAAAGTTCTCTTTTTCTGGCCATTTTGAGTGTTTAATTGACCCCACAAATGTGATGCTCCAGAAACTCAATCTGCTCAAAGGAAGGTCAGTTTTGTAGCTTCTGTAACGAGCTAAACTGTTTTCAGATGTGTGAACATGATTGCATAAGGGTTTTCTAATCATCAATTAGTCTGAGCCAATGAGCAAACACATTGTACAATTAGAACACTGGAGTGATGGTTGCTGGAAATGGGCCTCTATACACCTATGTAGATATTGCACCAAAAACCAGACATTTGCAGCTAGAATTGTCATTTACCACATTAGCAATGTATAGAGTGTATTTCTTTAAAGTTAAGACTAGTTTAAAGTTATCTTCATTGAAAAGTACAGTGCTTTTCCTTCAAAAATAAGGACATTTCAATGTGACCCCAAACTTTTGAACGGTAGTGTAAGTAATAAATATGATTAAAATGTTTGAGCATTAACTTAGTGTTCCATTACAGTAAGTGTGTTTATCATTATCATTTTTCACACCATGGAATTTTTACCAAGTCTTCTTTATTTTTTTGGACAATACCGCAATAATATCTTACCGTGGCCTTAATACCAAGACACTGTTTTTCTGTGACATGTTGATATCGTTACATCCTGTGGCAATTGCACATAGCTGCTGTTGGCTTTATCCCAGGATGCAGAGAAGGTAGGCAAAAGTGCAAGCAGGAGGTATTAGGTTAAGTTAGTAGTAGGTTGTTAGGTACCATTCAGAAGAAAAGTACCACAGGTCGAGTAGGAACTCAGAAAGCAACAGAACATTTGGATATGCAGAAGACCAGGGGTGTCCAAAGTGCGGCCCGGGGGCCATTTGCGGCCCGCAGGTAATTTTTTAACGGCCCCACGGCACATTCTAAAAATACGATGAAAAAAAAAAAAAAAAAACATAAAAAGGGGTATAAAAGAGCAAACAGGTGAAATGTAACAAGAAAATGTTGCATTATTTACTCTAATAACACAAATCTGCCATGCAGGCTGTTTCTTCCTTTAAAAAATAATAATGAATCAAAATCAATGCCATTATGAATTATTGACCTATTCAAGGCTCCATTTACTTCAAATTAAATATTCCACTTTGAGATATTTTGGGGGGGAAATGTTGCATATTTTTTGGTTGCCATTTAAAAAACAACGTTTTTTAAAGAAGGGCCTAAAACGAACAAACAAAAAACATAAACAACAATACAACGTATAATTGACGGATATATCTGAAGTTGATCTTGAGACTATTGTGGTAAAAGTTAAAAAAAAATGTTGGATTTATTTTTTTAAACTTTACTGAGCAGTACCCTTTTGGATCCCCAATAATTTTTGTGGGACTTTTTTTTTTTTTTAAGTGTCATTGCTCAAAAAAATAATGAATTAAAATCAATGTTGTTATGAGTTATTGACCTTTTTAAGACTCCAATTATTATATAATATCAAATATTCCACTTTAAAATGTTAATTGGGGGAAAATATTGCATATTTTGTGTTTTTTTCCATAAAAAAACACGGTTTTCCTTGACAAAAATGGCATACAACTTAAATCTTTAAAAGCGTTTTATTGACAGATAGACCTAATGTTGATCTAGAGATTTAAACCTTGAATAATAATAATAATAATAATAATACTAAATAATGACACATTTGTAATATTTGTTTTGACCAAAACCTTTTGGGGTCCCCGGGATCAAGTCTGAGTGGAAGCCTAAATGTATCTTTTTTATACATATATTGTATTGGTTTTTAAAATAAAAAATATCAAAATGGCCCCCGCTTGCTTAGATTTTTCAGTGTGCGGCCCTCAGTGGAAAAAGTTTTGACACCCCTGCAAAAGACGAACCAGCCCTTAAAGAGGGAACAAGGTGGAACTAAATAGAACTAATTAACAAGGTGGAAGATGTGTTGTGGTAGGGGCAAGGAACAGAAAGTAAATATGCTCCAAAACAAAGGCCAAACAGTAAATGATACCACAGGAAAATAAAGAACAAAGTCCAAACTGGGATCATAACATCTTGGGGTAATTAATTCTTATTTTGGTATTTCAGCTCCGCATCTCTCAGCACTCACATTGCAGTTTCCTAATCCAATTGCTCATAATAGCATAATTATTTATTTTTTGATAAAAAAAAACAATTTTTTTCTGCAAAAGGATATAAGGCTTTAGACGCAAGTTGTATGTACTGGTGTATGATTGTGATTATAATCTGTGATGTATTACAAAACAGAGTGCTCACTGAATGACTGAATATGGTTTATTTCTTTGGCATTTACGATTGCAGGGAACATATTTCAGTATTCACTCGCAAATGTGCATGTGTGGTTTTGGCAATAAGATGATCTTTTTTGTCTCAAAACAATAGCAAAGAACACCGACTGGTAAGGTTTTAGTACACATGTGCAGTTATTGAAGCTTCAATACACTGTTTTGATAGAACTCCTGTTTCAGTAGTGTGTATGTAAGAGGTACTTCTGAAAAATGTCCCTGAAGGCCCCTCCTAATGTACTGTGTAGAATACATTGGTAAGTTAGCGCCCTCTAAGAATCAGTGTAAATGTTGCAAACATCTTCTTTAAAGGCCTACTGAAAGCCACTACTACCGACCACGCAGTCTGATAGTTTATATATCAATGATGAAATCTTAACATTGAAACACATGCCAATACGGCCGGGTTAACTTATAAAGTGCAATTTTAAAATTCCTGCCACACTTCCGGTTGAAAAACTCCTTTGGATATGATTTATGCGTGTGACGTCACAAAATCCACGGAAGTGGTTGTACCCCATCTGACCCGATATAAAAACCTCTTGTTTTCTTCGACAAAATTCCACAGTATTCTGGACATCTGTGTTGGTGAATCTTTTGTAATTTGTTTAATGAACAATGGAGGCTGCAAAGAAGAACGTTGTAGGTGGGATCGGTCGGTGTATTAGCGGCTAAGTACAATACTTACAGCAACACAACAAGGACTACTTGTTTTTATCATAGTTCTGTGAGGTCCGGTTGCTAAGTTGCTAAATTAGCCTTAGCGTCGTTAGCAACAGCATTGTTAAGCCTTACCAGGCTGAGAATTTTTAACCGTGTAGTTACATGTAAATGGTTTAATAGTATTGTTGATCTTCTGTCTATCCTTACAGTCAGGGATTTATTTCTTTTGTTTCTATCTGCATTTGAGAACGATGCTATCACATTAGCTCAGTAGGTAAGTGTGTCATCGATGTATTGTCGTGGAGATAAAAGTCACTTTAAATGTCCATTTCGCATTCTCGACTCTCATTTTCAAGAGGATATAGTATCCGAGGTGGTTTAAAATACAAATCCGTGATCCACAATAGAAAAAGGAGAGAGTGTGGAATCCAATGAGCCAGCTTGTACCTAAGTTACGGTCAGAGCGAAAAAAGATACGTCCATCACTGCCTCTCAAGTCCTTCACTGTAACGTTCCTCATCTACGAATCTTTCATCCTCGCTCAAATTAATGGGGTAATCGTCGCTTTGTCGCTCCGAATCTCTCGCTCCATTGTAAACAACGGGGAATTGTGAGGAATACTAGCTCCTGTGACGTCACGCTACTTCCGGTACAGGCAAGGCTTTTTTTTATCAGTGAGCAAAAGTTGCGAACTTTATCGTCGATTTTCTCTACTAAATCCTTTCAGCAAAAATATGGCAATATCGCGAAATGATCAAGTATGACACATAGAATGGATCTGCTATTCCCGTTTAAATAAAAAAAAAATCATTTCAGTAGGCCTTTAACA
>NC_084737.1:69820422-69985422 GCF_033978785.1 Entelurus aequoreus
GTGGAAGTGCTGTTTCTCACGTTACAAGGTAAAATGTTGAACACTCATTTTTTCCCCCTCCCAGTGCTTAAAAACCCGGTGTGGAATTTGAACTGGCTGCACACAAACACACAAGGGCAAGGCATAACAAAACCACTTGGAAGAGATTATTCATTCTTGATGGAAATGTTACATTGTTCACGGCTGCTGTCTGGATCCTAAAGGTGTTTAATTCATCACATTTTAATTGTGATGCTCAAAATACAGACGACCGTATCATCAACCGTGCACCGATAGACTCCATATCCATTCTCATCCTCAAACGTAAAACCTTTCATTTGGCCTGACATACTGTATAAGTACTACATGTCCTGTGATCAGTACATTAATGTGTTCCTTTCTACGCGCTTTTTGTGCAGAATCTTATTTTGTTCACTTGTTTGCACTTTATGATCGCACTCTGCAATGACATATATATTTTAGTTAGCCCTTTGTCTTTTGCATATTTTATTTTATTATTAATAAGTTATTTTTTTAGTTTCATTTTAAATGAAAGCCACATTTTCATAACATGGTCACTACTGCCAAGTTTCTCTTGTTATATTTTTATTTATGTTATATTTTTATTCTTATTGTTGCTTTTTATTTGTATTCTTATTGTTATATTTTCTATTTTATTTCCATTTATACCCCCGATTTTTATTTTTTACTTTTTACATTTGTTCTCAATTCTGTACACTGCTGCTGGAATTTAAATTTTCCTGAGGGAACTCTCCTGAAGGAATCAATAAAGTACTATCTATCTATCTATCTATCTATCTATCTATCTATCTATCTATCTATCTATCTATCTATCTATCTATCTATCTATCTATCTATCTATCTATCTATCTATCTATCTATCTATCTATCTATCTATCTATCTATCTATCTATCTATCTATCCATCCATCCATCCATCCATCCATCCATCCATCCTTCCATCCATCCATCCATCCATCCATCCATCCATCTATCTATCTATCTATCTATCTATCTATCTATCTATCTATCTATCTATCTATCTATCTATCTATCTATCTATCTATCTATCTATCTATCTATCTATCTATCTATCTATCTATCTATCTATCTATCTATCTATCTATGTTTACATACTGTTTGTTTGAAATAGAAAGTGCAATAAAACATGTTTTAATTAACAGTAAATAATCGTGATTAAGAATCGTGATTCTAATATTGATGAAAATAATCGTGATCAATATTGATGAAAATAATCGTGATCAATATTTTCACCATAATCGTGCAGCCCTATTTATAAGAATAAAAGCTAAAACTATTGCCTTGTCTGAAGGCACTAGGGAGCTTACTGAGGGAGCTAGTTATCATCCCCAACCAGACATAATTTATACGATGATTTGAGGCCAGCTGGTTATCAGTATCTCCAGACACAGAGATCTTAACCTCGACAACTTAGGTCGAAACAGGTATTTGGTTAAAAGCCTGTTCCTCTTAGTCCAGTCAAGTTGGAGTAGCATGGACTGAGTGGAATACTGAGAGGATATGTCCAGCGCAGCCACAAACTGGATGAAATCTTACCTTGGGGATAGAGAACAGGTGGTCGAGGTGAACGGATCACTGTCCTCTCCCCTCAAGGTGAGCTGTGGTGTCCCACAGAGGAGCATTCTGGGACCATTGTTTTTCTTGATTTACATTAACGACATGAAATCAGCATGTAACAGCAATTTGTTCCTGTTCGCGGACGATTCTACGATCCTGGCCTCGGACAGGGACAAATTGAAGGTTGAAAGTGCACTCAGCACCGAACTAAGTACGGTAATCTCTGTCTCTGGCTTTCCGATAACAAACTGTCACTACACCTAGGTAAAACAGAGTCCATCCTATTTGGGTCCAGGCACAACCTAGGTAAATCCCCGGGCTTTACGATTAAAGCAGGTGATACCTTAATCACCAGCAAAGACAAGGTAATTTACCTAGGTTGTATATTGGACAACACTCTCTCGAGTGAAAGAATGGCATTAAAAGCAATCACTAAGATCAATAATAAAACTACATTTTTGGGCAGGATTTCTGCGTTTATCAACAGGGATATACTTAAGACCCATGCCGGTGCCCTCATACAGTGTCGTTTTGACTACGCTTGCACCTCATGGTTCACCAGTATCCCCAAGCCACTAAAAACAAACTCCCCAAAACAAGCTGGTGAGACTTCTGCTCAACCTCCCATACAGGACTCATCTAACTCAAGCCCACTTTACCAAATTGGGATGGCTTAGAGTTGAGGAAAGAGTACACCAAATTGCAATGCGCCTGGTATTCAAAATATACTCAGAGAAACTTTCCCCAAGTACCTGTCGAACTATTTCACCAAAGTAAGTGATCCTCACAGGTGCTACACGAGAGGGAGTTCCTCAGACCTCATCCCCCACAAATTCAAGACTCTCATGGGAAAAAATGCATTCTACTATTTTGCCACCACACGGTGGAATGCACTACCAACGGACCTTCAATTTTGAACTTTCCTACTAAATTTTAAAACTGCCATAAAATCATGGCTCAGCTCAACCTCTACCTGATCTGAACCAAAATTGATCCCCAGCAACTTTCCGATGCATCAGGTTTATATGTGGTTATAGTGTATATATCAGTCTGTTTTGCACACTCTTGGAGTCAACATGTGCATAGTCAAGTACATAGTGTATATATACCCCCCCCCCCCCCTCTCCCCCGCCCGCCCCCTATTTTTTTGTATATATTGTTTTTTAAATCACCTGACATGTATACTGTGTACAAACATATATGGACATCATTTATCCATTTTTTAACGTAATATTTTATATACATGTTACAGGTTATATATCTTTTATTATTGAATGTATCAAATGTGATGAATATTTAATGGGCCACAATGGAAACAAGCCTTTTGGCTTTTTGTGCCATCCATTTGCCTTTTTAAAGCATTTCATGGATTAAATTCTTTAAGATGTCAATAAACTTCTCAATCAAACTCAGTCAATCAATCCAAGTCTTTAGCCCATAACATGAGAAGTTGATACAAGATAGCAATTTAAACAAATTTTAAAGGTCTCATATTATTAAAAAACATTTATTAGCTGAGCTTATTCGCTGAAGAAAATTACCATACCTACACCCTCACTTATGGATACATGGTAGAGCTGCAGACTATTTTAGGACGTGTAGCAAAGCCTGATTTTTTTTTTTTTTTTTTTTTTTTTTTTTTACAAAGCCGTCCTCTGTGAAGCGGTGGCCATTTAAACAGGGCGGTGTCATCTAAACAGGAGTGGGTCAAATGGCTATCATGTCCATTAGGAATGTAAATCTTTGAACGACTCCCAATTCAATTCTGATTTTTAGGGTGCCGATACAACACGATTCTCTTAGTGAATTATATGCTATACAAGCAGCTACTGATTATTTTAGTAATCAAGGAATGTCATTGGTTAATTTGTTCGATTAACCCGATCAAAAAAAACAACTAATAGCCCCAATGTGTATTTTAGGTAAAATAGTTGACATAAACAACTATTTTCTGCTTGCCATAATCTTAAGTCGTTTTCCTAAAGATGTACATCATCAACATTGAAATTACATTTTTAAAATGCGCGTATTAATGAAAAACAATTCTCTCTCCCCGCCTCACAAATCATTGCACCCATATGCCGTGGACATTCCAAAAAAACACATATTTGAAGTTCCAGGCACTCCATGCGGTCAAGATTTTATAAATGTTTCTTAGTTACACTGAAACGATTATTGGAGCAGCGGAATATAATTTAAGGCTTTTTACTAATCAAATTAATTGATTATTCGTTGCAACCTTAATACAAATCATATAACAAAAGCTTTTCAAATCAAGTTACAGTTCTTTGTTTTATATTAGTTCTTAGGGCTGTGAATCTTTGTGCACCATATGATTCGATTAAATTCAATTCTTGTTCTTGAGGGTAACCATTCGATTCAAAATCGATTCTCGATCCAAAACGATTCTTAATTAAAAATCAATACTTTTGTAATAAGATTGGGTGCCAGTTCTATGAATAACTACATTACTCCATTAAAAAAAATACACAGCTGTAATAAATTTCTACTTTACTAAAATGAAAACTGGTTATGTTTAATAAATTGATACCCAAACATTTAACAAAGTCAAATATATTTATTTTATCTCAATTAAATCTGTACAGCAGATATGGGCATCTACATCAACAATATTATTTGCCTGAGTGGCTAGACAGGACAGATAAAACAAATAATAATAATAAATAATACAATTAAAATAAAAAAATAAAAATAAATAAATAAATAAATAAATTTAAAAAATTTTTTAAAAAAATGTAAAATATATATATATATATATATATATATATATATATATATATATATATATATATATATATATATATATTTATATTTATTTAATCGATTAAGAACATCTATTTTTTTGACACTCCTATTGATTTTTAATCGATCCAGTATCGTTCTAAATAAAAAACCTTTCTCATTGTAGCCCATTGGGTTGAGTTTATTCTTGCCCTGATGTGGGATCTGAGCCAAGTATGTTGTTGTGGCTTGCGTAGCCCTTTGAGACACTTGTGATTAAGGGCTATATAAATAAACTTTGATTGATTTATTGATTGATTGAATGATTGATTCGGAAGTGAAGAGATATTTTTGGCACCCCTAATGTCAGTGTTTTTATTCTTCAAAACCAATCCTTAAGATACTTTTTCTCTCAAAAGTGTAGCAAACACGCGGATGTTTCCATTTTTTTGTGACCACATTTGACCACAGACTCTGGGGACACATATAACTGTTAAACATCCTTAAAATGTCAATTTTGCACAATAGGGGACTATTAAATTCCAACTTATTTTTGCCAAAAATGATCAGTTGCCTAAATAAGCCTTTGAGGGGTTATGGTTTTAGGTTTTAGTATTTTTAACCACACACTGTAGCATTGTACAGTGAATCATTGTGTGGGTGTGATGGAATCCTATAAATGCCATGAAATGCATATGCAATGGTAGACAATGCCATCCCCACACATGTCTCTGAGGCTAAAGTAAATTTAGAAATTAATCATGGAGCAAGCCAGGGCGCGCTTAAGATTGGAACAACCTTGGCACCTTTTGCAGGTGCGCAGACGGCATTGTGCTTAAAGACATACTTAAAGACAGAACATGGTAGCAAGTTCAATGGGGTGTCACATTTTAAGTTCTACCCATACAGCCAACAGAGAAAGAGCACTGGCTTTTTCTTTAACCTCAACTCCAAACCACAGGGCCCCCGCTTCACTGACACACATAGCTGGGACAAAGACAAGTCAGCATATATATTCTATTTTCTTAATGCACAGGGCGAAACGAGAATGTTAACTTATTTTGCAACTAAAATTTCAATAAAACAATCATTACTCTTTGTAATGAGTTTAAAACAATATGGTAACACCTCAACTTAAGAGTGTTCCAATTTACCAGTGTTTTCAGATAAAAGCTGTATCTTGGCTAATTGTCATGCTTCATCCAGGAAGCAAAAAATTAAGTTCCAAACGGCGGACATTTATCCATGAAAATATGGAAAAGCTGTTGATGGTGTGTTTGACAGAGAGCAGCTGGAAGGAGTAATCTTAGAAGTCCACTCTCCAAGGTGAATACTGTACTTTATTATTACATTACTTCATACAACTACTGTAGATGTTAGAAGTTAATTCTAGCGTATTGTTTTTTTTATACAATATGTCTTATCTAAAAGGTACTTTTCTTTTTGAAAGGCATATAACATGTTGATTATAATGTTATAATAATTTGAATAGGGTACATAGATTTTAGATATGAGTGTTTTGATGTAAGCGTTCCGTCACAGAACTGATTAGACTCCTAAGTTGATGTACTATATTCACATGTATTTCATCATTTTCACCACTGACTTAAAGGCCTACTGAAACCCACTACTACCGACCACGCAGTCTGATAGTTTATATATCAATGATGAAATCTTAACATTGCAACACATGCCAATACGGCCGGGTTAACTTATAAAGTGTAATTTTAAATTTCCCGGCAAACTTCCGGCTGAAAACGTTTCGATATGATGACGTTTGCGTGTGACGTCAACGGTTGAAGCGGAAGTATTCGGAGCCTATTGAATCCAATACAAAAAGCTCTGTTTTCTTCTCAAAATTCCACAGTATTCTGGACATCTGTGTTGGTGAATCTTTTGCCATTTGTTTAATGAACAATGGAGACTGCAAAGAAGAAAGTTGTAGGTGGGATCGGTGTATTAGCGGCGGACTACAGCAACACAACCAGGAGTACTTTGAGGATAGCAGACACGCTAGCCGAACGACCTCACCTTGACTTCCTCCGTCTCCGGGCCGCCAACCGCATCGGTGATCGGGTGAAGTCCTTCGTCGTACCGTCGATCTCTGGAACGCAGGTGAGCACGGGTCGTGATGAGCAGATGAGAGCTGGCGTAGGTGCAGAGCTAATGTTTTTAGCATAGCTCTGTCCAGGTTCCGTAGCTAAGTTAGCTTCAATGGCGTCGTTAGCAACAGCATTGCTAAGCTTCGCCAAGCTGGAAAGCATTAACCGTGTAGTTACATGTCCAGAGTTTGGTAGTATTGTTGATCTTCTGTCTATCCTTCTAGTCAGGGACTTATTTGTTTTGTTCCTATATGCAGTAAAGCCCGATGCTATCACGTTAGCTCAGTAGCTAAAGAGCTTTGCTGATGTATTGTCGTGGAGATAAAAGTCACTGTGAATGTCCATTTTGCGTTCTCGACTCTCATTTTCAAGAGGATATAGTATCCGAGGTGGTTTAAAATACAAATCCGTGATCCACAATAGAAAAAAGAGAAAGTGTGGAATCCAATGAACCCTTGTACCTAAGTTACGGTCAGAGCGAAAAAAGATATGTTCTGCACTGCACGCTAGTCCTTCACTTTCACGTTCCTCATCCACGAATCTTTCATCCTCGCTCAAATTAATGGGGTAATTGTCGCTTTCTCGGTCCGAATCTCTCTCGCTGCTGGTGTAAACAATGGGGAAATGTGAGGAATACTAGCTCCTGTGACGTCACGCTACTTCCGGTACAGGCAAGGCTTTTTTTTATCAGAGACCAAAAGTTGCGAACTTTATCGTTGTTCTATACTAAATCCTTTCAGCAAAAATATGGCAATATCGCGAAATGATCAAGTATGACACATAGAATGGATCTGCTATCCCTGTTTAAATAAAAAAAACATTTATTTCAGTAGGCCTTTAATGGATTATGATTGAATTTTTAAAAGCAAATTATTTGGTCAGATGGGCTACTGTAGTGTCTACAATAGTTAACGAATATAATTATGATGCACCGGTTTTAGGTTGGGTGCTTTATTTGATCAAATCCGAAGAAAGGACACACTGTATAAGACCTCGTCCCTTAAAAACCTTTAGCGACAATTGCACATACATCCAAATTAGACATGTTTATTACATAATGATAATAAATCAAATTAGTCATGCCCAGCAGGCACAAGACAAAAAACAACGTTGAGAACTTGTTGGATTAGGTCCTGACGTTGAGCATTTCAAACCTAACATTGAGACAACATGCCCTTTGACGACATATATTCAGTGTCAGGTTGCGACGTTCATTTGACCATTGAAAATTGACCATTGCCCAACCAACAACGTGGATCCAATGTTGAACATCAACGTTGTCTCATTTTACAAATACCACTATTTTGCAACGTCGTTTCAAAGTTAGTTTTTTAAAGGACGTGTTGTCACGGCGCATGCCGCTGCGCATTCCTCAATGAGCTCCACGGAGCGCGCCTCGGGACACGCCCACGGGCACTCATCTCCTGCTGCAGCCGATGTCAATCAGCGCACCTGTGGCTGATCAGAAGACCTGCCTTCTTATGCCAGTGCAAACCTGCATCCTGTGCCAGAACGTAATCATCTGTTCCTGTACAGTAAGCGATCATCTAGCTATATGCATTCTCTCTCTGTGTTTCTCCCCCGTCGTGTTGATTGTCTCGTGTCCTCCTTATCGTCCTCCCTGGAGCCTGCCCTCGTTCCTACGTCACGAGCTGTGTGACTCGTCTTCCCGCGTTCCCTTTGCTTCCCTGGCTGCCTATTAGATCTCAACCACCCGCTTGGACACAGATCTTTGACGCCTCTTTATCGCAGCGACTTCCATCCGAGCCTGCTCTGCCCCTATTGGACTTCCGTCTCTCTCGTTCAACACTTACGGTAACACTCAGCAGTTAATTCCCACACATAGTCACACACAATATATCTTGGATTTAGTCACATTCCATTCTCTTGTTTATTAATATAATTATTTATTGTTTTTATATATATATATATATATATATATATATATATATATATATATATATATATATATATATATATATATATATATATATATTAATAAATAGAGCTTAAACTACGACCCTCCTGTCTGTGCCGTCTCCTCCTTCCTGTACACCAGGGGTGTCCAAAGTGCAGCCCGGGGGCCATTTGTGGCCCGCAGGTCATTTTTTTAACATGGCACATTTTAAAAATACGATTGGAAAAAAAATTAAAAACATAAGTGGTATGATAGAGCAAACAGGTGAAATGTAACAATACAATGTTGCAATACGGAATACAATTATTTGCAAATCATTGTATTCCGTTTATATTTACATCTAACACAATTTCCTAACTCATATGGAAACGGGGTTTGTAGTTATTCAGCATTTTGAGCAATACATCTTAAAACAACAAAGGGGCCCTTTGGAAAGTGACCTGAGGTCACATGTGTCAAACAAAAGGCCCAGATCTGGGCCACTAAATCATTTTACGTGGCCCATGAATAAAAACGATAATGACTTTTCTGTTTTGTTTGATCCGCCGTTTTACTGCCGCGTTATAGGCAATGTTTGGAAACAATTAAAGTATGTAAATAAACATTTCCAAAATCTTCTCTGTAAGTAAGTATTTGTAAAGCCCTTTTCACAGATAAAATCACAAAGTGCTGTACAAAACATAGGTGAAGTAAAACAACAATTCAATTAAAACAACAGGGGCAACATCATAAAAAGGATACAAAGTGGATTAAAATTGATAATTAAAAGGTGCATTAACTGAAAGCTTTACTAAAAAGAGAAGTTTTCAAATGTTTCTTAAAGTTTCAACACAGTCGTCAAGATTACGGAGGGACTGGTGCAAATTGTTCCATAGTCTGGGAGCTATAGCCTGGAATGCCAGGGGCCGTACTTATCAAGCTTCTTAGAGTGCCATTTTACACTTAAGTCCTGAGAATTTGCGAAATTTAGTCCTACTCTCAAACTTAAGAATAAAAGCTTTTTATCAACGTTCTTAAGTCTAAGAATCACTCCTACTCTCCACGATATTTAAGAGACCTTCAGAGGTGTCTTAAGTGGTTAGGAGTTGCCAGCAGGGGATGTCACTGAGGCGAGAGAGACGTGCGCGAACGTTCAGGGAGCGGAACAATGTTTTTTTTTTTTTTTTATGACGAGCAGCTGATCAAACGGTATCGTTTAGACAGAGCGGATATTATTTTTGTCACAGATTTAATACTTTTCGATTCCTTGTTGATTTCTGCATGTGTCTGCAGTGGGCTAGTATCTATAGAGCCACCCACACCAGTTTCAAATTAGTTGCCTAATTAATGAATTGGAAAGAAAATGTTATGAGAGTAGCGTATGTGTGTGGTCGTGAGGTGAGTGACGTCTGTGAGTGTGTGGGCGATAGAAGAGAGGGAGCGGTAGCGTGAGTGCCGGCGGGGACTAGTTTGTTTTGTATTATTTTGTAGTTTTTTGTCAAAATATACACTCCCATTGTCCACTTAAATATTTCCAAGATATTTCTTTATTCTTAGACAACGGATTCCCTTCCGTGATTGGTCATTTCTATGGACACAGAAATGACGTCACCTAAAATTCCGTTTACGGCACATAGTAATGTCGTAATTCAGCTCTGAGTGTGACACTTAAGATTCAGTCCTACACTTCGCTGAAAGTGTGAGTAAGACGCTTGATAACTAACTTTTAAGTGCAGCTTTCAGCGAAGAATTTATTTACTCTTAAGTCAACTCTTAGCAGACTTCTTAGGAGTAATTCTAAGAAGCTTGATAAGTACGGCCCCAGGTCTCCACAGGTTTTAAAACAAGTTTTGGGGATCTTTAGAAGACCCTGGCCTGAAGACCGGAGGCTGCGCCCCGAAGAGTAGGGGCATAGCAAGTCAGTGATGTACTGAGGGGCCCCACCATGCAACGCACGGAAAGTCAGGACTAAAATCTTAAACTCAATGCAAAATTTAACTGGAAGCCAATGAAGACTGGATAACATGGGGGTGATATGGGCTGTTCTGGGTGTGCCGGTCATAGGTCTGACAGCCGCATTTTGTACAGTCTGAAGTTTCTTTAACGTTGACTTGTTGAAAAAGGTAAAAAGAGGATTGCAATAGTAAATACGAGATGAAATGAACGCATGAATGATCATTTCCATTTGGCCACCTGCCTTTACTCACATATGAACTTGAAGTGCCATCCCATGGAATTGTCCAAAATGTTTTGGTATCCTGGAGCACTCAAAGTTCCTTTCGCTGGAACTAACGGGCCAAGCCCAACTCCTGAAAAACAACCCCACACCATAATTCCTCCTCCACCAAATTTCACACTCGACACAATGCAGTCCGAAATATAGCATTCTCCTGGCAACCTCCAAACCCAGACTGGTCCATCAGATTGCCAGATGGAAAAACGTGACTCATCACTCCAGAGAAGGCGTCTCCACTGCTCTAGAGTCCAGTGGCGACGTGCTTTACACCACTGCATCCCACGCTTTGCATTGGACTTGGTGATGTATGGCTTAGATGCAGCTGATCGGCCATGGAAACCCATTCCATGAAGCTCTCTGCGTACTGTACGTGGGCTAATTGGAAGGTCACATGAAGTTTGGAGCTCTGTAGCAACTGACTGTGCAGAAAGTCTTTGCACTATGCGCTTCAGCGTCTGCTGACTCCTCTCTGTCAGTTTACGTGGCCTACCACTTGGTGGCTGACTTGCTGTTGTTCCCAAACTCTTTACTTTTCTTATAACAACGTTGACTTTGGAATATTTAGGAGCGAGGAAATTTCACGACTGGATTTGTTGCACAGGTGGCATCCTATGACACTTCCACGCTGGAAATCACTGAGAGCGGCCCATTCTTTCACAAATGTTTATAGAAACAAGTCTCCATGCCTAAGTGCTTGATTTTATACACCGGGCCAAGTGATTAGGGGACCCGATTGTCATCATTTGGATGGGTGGCCAAATACTTTTGGGAACATATTGTATCTGTGGCTTCTATTCCAGTGTGGCCAATGTATGAAGAAATATGTTTTTCTTCTCAATTTTATTGGGTATGGCTTATATACCAGTGCAACTTATAGTCCATAAAGTTCGGTAATTTCAATTAATTTTATAAATGTGCCCCTTTTAAGGCAGCCAACACTGCGATGTGGACCTCAATAAAAACAAGTCTGAGACCCTTGCCTGAGGTGATCGGGGAAAAAAGAATGATGAACTGTGGTCAGTGCTTTGAAAGCTTTACTTGAGTAGGAACAAATTATTTCTGTTCAGCAGGCTTCATTTTCGAAGGCACACTCTGTGCTGTAACATGAGTTTGGAACTTTACGTCTATATCCACAAAAGGTGTGAAATATGTCAGTGTGTCCTGACTTGCTAGACGGTGAAAAGATGTGTTGTTTAGCTAAAATAGCCCACAGCAGTCTTGGCAAAAGACAAGAGAACAGAAAAAGAAACCTTCTTCCTTTGTGTTCTGCTGAGGAAGTCTAGCATGGAGTTGAGCTTGTGTTACTACTGAAGCGTGGTAAACAACCGTGGTTCCCTGTGTCCAGCAATAATGGACCGACTGTCTCCAATATCTTGTAATCGCTACTTGGAATCAGCCTCTGCCAACTGAGATGTTTTCAAGTCCTTTATCTGAGTTATTAACCACGTAACTGATTGACTGCTGTGGTCCACCAAGTAATTATGTCTGCAGCTGGGACCTCTTTATTTGGAAATAGAATCCGTTTTAGGACTCAAAATACCTTTTGAAGTTTTCATGTTCACACTCTGTGGACACCACAGGTGTTCTGTATCACCCTAAAACCACCAGGTGATCTTTTGAGAGAGACCCCTACAAAGTTTACATCCAACTGTGGTCTAAGTTGTGATGTAAAAAGGCTTTACAGGGTTTTTAGGGCACACAATTGTCACTATTTATAAACGTAAGTACGGTAGTACGTCAACTTAAGAGTGTTTTGAGTTACCGTATTTTCCGGACCATAGGGCACACCGGACTATAGGGGGCACTGCCGATGAATGGTCTATTTCCGATCTTTTTTCATATAAAAGGCGCACCGGATTATAGAGCAGCATCTCCTCATCTGGAAACAACAACAAATGTGTCCCGTGAAAAAACGTCTGACCGGAACTCTAATAACTAAAGTTCCTTGGGTGAATAATGTCAACTCACTACACCGGTATGTTTTAGCGTTTTAATGGTGAGTTTACTGACAGATATAAGTAAGAACTTTACACTACTTTATATTAGACATGGCAACAGCGGAAAATTAATGTCCCATAACAAGAAGATAGAAAAAAAGAAGAAGCCTATCGACTACAAAGGCGGACGCGCACAATTTTTCAGGATATGAAGATCTCAAATACAGATCAGCAGGTATCAGAAGGTAAGAAAAGTTGCTTTTGCATAATAGTGCGAAACACAACGCCAGATAACATGTCTCACCTTGTACACACACCATAATAATACTCCTATGTTTACCAAAGTCGTACTAAAACATTTTGATAGATTTTTAAGCGCCGTGTGTAATGTTCTATATTTTCAATGGAACATATAAAAGGTTGGTGTTGTTTACTTTAGTGATATTGCCATCATACCTCTTACCACGTAGCTCTTATGTTTGACTGCCATCTACTGGTCACACTTATCATTGCACCAAATAATTTTAAGTGCGCCTTATACTCCGGAAAATGCGGTACATTAAGAGCCGTCTCTAGCCTAGGGCTGGGCGATAAAACTATATAATTATGTATCGCGATAGACACGTATCAATAGCAATAAAAAATGCGATAAAACATTCTATATATTTGTATCTTCTATGTCGGAAAAAAGCGGAAGTTGCAAAGCAAGTTTGTTTGCATGAACAAAAGCTACTCGCTCTCTGCGAACCGAGCAACCCAGGAAGAAATCAGTGATCAGTGGGAGTGACACGCTAACAAAACATTATCAGCTATCCATGTGGTTGCGCCATCTTGTTGTCTTGCGGTTGATTATTTGCATGAAGTGGGAAGACAAATAAATAATGAGTGCTGCAGAGAGCAAATAAATGTCACATCTGCAGAATGGCAGTTTTTAGGATTTTTTTCCAACGGGCGGTCGTCAGACCAAGGTGGTGTATAAATTATGCAAGGCGCTCGCCCCCACCACACCACCTTCAAGCACACCCATAATTTCACGGAACTAAACTTGTAGTAAATGTTCTTCTCAGCTTTCTCTATGTCAGGGGTCAGCAACCTTTACCACTCAAAGAGCCATTTTGGCAAATTTCACAAATTAAAGAAAATGATGGGAGCCACAAAAAAAAAATTAATTTAAAATGAAAAACACCGCATATAAATTGCTTTGTGCTATGTTAACCAGGGGTCTCAGACACACGCACCGGCACGCACTTTGATATGGAAAATTGATGTCAGTGCGGCCCGCGAGATTTGAATCAATGGCGCTTGATAGCGCCATACTTGCCAACACTCTCATTATTCCCGGGAGACGCTCGAATATCAGGGAGCGATGGCACTGCTTATGGTGCCCTCTACAGCCTGCCCAAACAGTGTACCTGCTCGGCCACATGTAGAATGCAGCTTCAGCTTACTTACGTAAGTGACAGCAAGGCGTACTAGGTCAGCAGCCACACAGCTTACACTGACGGTAGCCGTACCGTATAAAACAACTTTAACACGGTTACGTTACAAATATGCGCCACACTTTGAACCCACACCAAAAAAGAATGACAAACACATTTCTGGAGAACATCTGCACTGTAACACAACATAAACACAACACAATAAATACCCAGAATCCCATGCAGCACTAACTCTTCCGCTAAACCGACGCACGGAGGGGGGGGTTGATTTGTGGGGGGGTTTTGTGGTAGCGGGGGTGTATAATCTAGACCGGAAGAGTTAGGGCTGCATGGGATTCTGGGTATTTATTGTGTTGTGTTTATGTTGTGTTACAGCGGGATGTCCTCCAGAAATGTGTTTTTCATTCTTTTTTGGTGTGGGTTCACAGTGTGGCGCATATTTGTAACGTAAGAGTGTTAAAGTTGTTTTATACGGTACGGCTACCGTCAGTGTAAGCTGTGTGGCTGATGACTAAGTATGCTTTGCTGTCTCCTACGTGTGCAAGTAAAAGCTACATACAACATATGGCCGGGCTGGCACGCTGTTTGTAAATGCTATAGAGGACAATTACTGCGGTGCAATCAGGGCACGCCCTTAATTTAGTAATTAGAGTGAAAATAGGATTATATTTACCCTGGGAGTTATCTAGGAGAGGCACTGAGATCCATAAATCTCCTGGTAATATCAGGGGGATCGGCAAGTATGCAGCTGAGCCGCATCAGAGTGGTCAAAGAGCCGCATGCGGCTCCGGAGCCACGGGTTGCCGACCCCTGCTCTATGTAAACATTTTTTCTCTTTTCACTATTTTGGTACACAATTTTACACTTAATTACTTACATGTCCCTTATCTTTACACCTTCATTTAGGTTATTAATAAGTGTTTATTGTGATTTTAGAATGTTTACATTGAGTGTTTTTTATGCTTGTATTGACATTTCCTTTCCTTTCTGCCTTGATAGCTAAGGGGATTATTATTAAAGGAAGGTTGAATTTTAAATGTTCACATGTAATACATTTGTCTTGTGGTCCCTATTTTCCATAGGTTATAAGCAATATCAATGATAATCGATGTTGACCTTTATAAAACACTTATATCACAATTTTCAGCCATATCGTCCAGCCCTACTCTCGGCTGATTCTTATGCTTTGAGTTGCAGGCAAAATTTGAGTTGCAAGCATCCATGCCTTTAGTTGGTGTAGCAAATGTAAATGTCACAGTAAACCCTTCATAAACATCTGGTCTTACTCACGGGCATTAGCTTATAGCCGAAGATGGACATAACTTTGTTTTTCCAACCATGGGATGGAAGAAAGCGGGTGTGACGGACTCTACTCAGAAGAAAAAAGTGAATGATTTTCATAGAATTAAAGAAATAATTATTCAACAACATGACAGTGTGTCTCCAACATGGCAAAGCAATACGAGGGTATCACTGCAAGTCTGCACCCCACGGAAGCAGAAAGTGTCTAATGCAAGCCAGGAACGTTAAAAAATATACAAACAGCAAACAAGTATCCATGAAAATATAGAGAAGCAGCTGGAAGAAGATAACGTAGAAGTCCACTCTCCATGGTAAATTCTGTAAATTATTATTACATTACTTCATAAAACTACTGTATTTATTTGTAGTACTTTGTATTTTTACAATATTTATTATATATAAATTGTTGTTTTCTTTTTAAAAGGCATGTTACATGTGCTGTTTTGGGTAAACAGCAATAAAAAAAATGATTTGAATTAATTTCTATAGAAGATTGACCGTTTATTTGGCATTTTGACTTATATCGGTATCAGCCCTTATTTTTGGTATCAGCCTTTTTATTTTACAACTATAACAAAACTACATCAGCAGATATAATATATACACAATCATATGATACTAGTATTTAGTATTAAGTATATATATATAATATATAGTATTATTAAATTAAAGCTCACTAGTGCAATAACAAGTCAGCGGAAATGTGTCCCGTAAAAAAACGTCCAACCGGAATTCTCTAATAACTAAAGTTCCTTGGGTGAATAATGTAAACTCACTACACCGGTATGTTTTAGCACTTTCATGGCGAGTTTATTGACAGATGTAGTAAGAACTTTACACTACTTTATATTAGAAATGGCAACAGCAAAGGATGAATGTCCCACAACAAGAAGATAGAGAAAAAGAAGAAGCTTATCGACTACAGTGGACGCGCGCACATTTTCAGGACTTATACAGGTCCCAAATACAGATCAGCAGGTACCAGAAGGTAAGAAAAGTTTCTTTTGCATAATATTGCGAAACAAAACGCCAGATAATATGTCTTACCTTATACACACACCATAATAATACTGGTATGTTGAAGCACAGTACAATCCATCAAGCGGTGCGGCTTCATAGCTTACCAAAGTCGTACTAAAACAATTTAATAGATTTTTGAGCACTGTGTGTAATGTTCTATATTTTCAATGGAACATATAAAATGTTGGAGTTGTTTACTTGAGTCATATTGCAGTCTACGCGTATCTCTTATGTGTGACTGCCATCTACTGGTCAAACTTATCATTTCACCATGTACCCAATAAAATATCTTCAAGGTCGGTAAGCACAACCAAAATGATTCCATATATTATATTGCACCGGGTTTTAAGGCGCACTGTCGAGTTTTGAGAAAATTAAAGGATTTTAAGTGCGCCTTATAGTCGGAAAAATATGGTACCTTAGTGCACTTTATTTGCTAACTCAATGTCACATTTTTGGTGCCTACTGTGTTGTTTGTCAGTGTAGACATGACTGGGACTGGGCACAATTTAGTTTTTCTTATTTTTGCATCAGCAAATCTTTTTTTTTTTTTTTTTTTAGTTTTACCACATTGCATTTTTGTATTCTGTATATATTTAATGTTTGCATCGTTTTGCCATGACCCAGCCTAATGTAACAGCGACGTCTGGCGGGTGTGGTGTGAGGTTTACCAGTTTTAATTGCAAAAGGCTTAATAATCCTATAAAACGAAGAAGGAAAAAAAAAGATATTACATCATCGCTGTCATCTGGACGCCCAGGTAATCTTCTTGCAGGAGACTCATTTTAAAACGTCTGATAACTTGAGGCTGAGGAGAGGATGGATAAGACAGGACTACCACTCTTTATTTCCGGGCAAATCGAGGGGGGTTGCTATATTGCTACACAAATATGTTCCTTTTGTGCACTCGAATAGTCATTCTGATTATTATTATTATAGAGGTTTATTTGAAATAGGGACAGATACAAAAACATAGACATCTGAAACAGTTATCCGATGCATGCATCACAGTGTTTGTAGCCAAAGCTAATTTACAACACTTGTCCCAAACAACAACAACAACACAGATCCAACATCATTAAAATGGGAAAACAAAAAATAGAATGAGTTGATAATAATGATAATAGTAATAATACAAAGTGCAGACTAGATAAAAGCCAATAATAATAATAATAACACAGACAAAGTGCAGACTAGATAAAAACCAATTAGTAAAAATGAGTAAAAACTAAATATGAGAACACGATTGTTGCTCAACTAGCCATAATTTTGTTTGTTTTTTGAAAGTGACAAGTGCAAGTATACTTTCCATAGTTGTGGTCCTTTTATTGAAAAGGCAGTCTGGGCAAAAGATGTTCTACGGAATGGAACACAACAGTTGCCTTTTGACACTGCTCGGGTGGTAGATCTGGTACCACTTTGCAGTCTTGTAATTGCCTTGCAGAGCAATTGGGGAGCAGAGTTATGCAAGCATTTAAAAACCAGTTTGACTGTGTGTGACAAAATAAAATTGGTAAAACATAAAATATTGTATTTGGTTAAAATTTGGCAATGATGATATCGTATACTCTTCTTGTCTAGAACTTTCAAGGTGCGGTTATAAAGACACTCAAAGGTCTTGATTGATGACTGGTGTGCCTGGGACCATGTGGTTAAGCCATCCCAATGATCCCAATGGGAGGTTTGTTTTTGTCACAGGCTAGATTCCCTACACCCCAGTAGCCCTTGTAATTGTTTATGCTCCCAACTATGGTGATGACACCTTTTTCAAACATATTTTCTTAATCCCCCTGACTTTTCAATGCACTATTTAATACTAGGAGGAGACTTAAACTGTTTGGCTCGATCCCCAGCTTGATCCGTCATCAACCAAACCTTGCCCTCCTTCAAAGTCTGCTAAGGTAATCCAGTCTTTCATGAAGGTAATGTTCTCTTTCAGATGTCTGGCGTTTTTTTAATCCTTCCAGAATGTCTATCACACTTTCACCCACATTGACTACTTTCTAGTTTATAATAAATTACTTTCATCCATATCTATATACAAATATGACACAATTGTTATCTCTGATCATGCTCCAATTTCAATGGATTTACTCTTTAAAAACCTGTAAATCCCACGTGCGCCATGGTGTCTAAATAGACAATTACTTTTAAATGTGGACTTTGTGTTGGGCGTCAAATAGATTGTTTTTGTGCTCTTGAACAAGACTCCCGGGATGTCGGCCTATGTACCATTGGAGGCGCGAAAGGCATACATTAGGGGGGAGATAATAGCCTGTACAAGTTATGAGAAAAAATCAGGAAGAGAAAAAAATGTAGTAGTTTGACACAACACATGCACTATTTTGCCAAAAGTATTTGGCCACCTGCCTTGACTCACATATGAACTTGAAGTGCCATCCCATGGAATTGTCCAAAATGTTTTGGTGCCCTGGAGCATTCAAAGTTCCTTTCACTGGAACTAACGGGCCAAGCCCAACTCCTGAAAAACAACCCCACAGCATAATTCCTCCTCCACCAAATTTCACACTCAGCACAATGCAGTCCGAAATGTAGCGTTCTCCTGGCAACCTCCAAACCCGGAATGGTCCATCAGATTGCCAGATGGAAAAGTGTGATTAATCACTCCAGAGAAGGCGTCTCCACTGCTCTAGAGTCCAGTGGCGACGTGCTTTACACCACTGCATCCCACTCTTTGCATTGGACTTGGTGATGTATGGCTTAGATGCGGCTGTTCGGCCATGGAAGCCCATTCCGTGAAGCTCTCTGCGTACTGTACGTGGGCTAATTGGAAGGTCACATGAATTTTGGAGCTCTGTAGCAACTGACTGTGCAGAAAGTCTTTGCACTATGCGCTTCAGCATCCGCTGACCCCTCTCTGTCAGTTTACGTGGCCTACCACTTGGTGGCTGAGTTGCTGTTGTTCCCAAACTCTTCACTTTTCTTATAACAAAGTTGACTTTGGAATATTTAGGAGCGAGGAAATTTCACGACTGGATTTGTTGCACAGGTGGCATCCTATGACAGTTCCACGCTGGAAATAATAATAATAATAATAATAATAATAATACCTGGGATTTATATAGCGCTTTTCTAAGTACCCAAAGTCGCTTTACATGTTAAAAACCCATCATTCATTCACACCTGGTGGTGGTAAGCTACTTTCGTAGCCACAGCTGCCCTGGGGTAGACTGACGGAAGCGTGGCTGCCAATTTGCGCCTACGGCCCCTCCGACCACCACCTATCATTCATTCAACATTCATTCACCGGTGTGAGCGGCACCGGGGGCAAGGGTGAAGTGTCCTGCCCAAGGACACAACGGCATGGTAAGAGGCGGGGAGCGAACCTGCAACCCTCAGGTTTCTGACACTGGCGCTCTACCCACTACGCCACGCCGCCCCAAATCACTGAGAGCGGCCTATTCTTTCACAAATGTTTGTAGAAACAGTCTCCAAAGTGCTTGATTGTATACACCAGGCCAAGTGATTAGGACACATGATTCTCATCATTTGGATAGGTGGCCAAATACTTTTGGCAATATAGTGTATCTCCGTTAGATAACTTGAACTGTGCCTCCCAAACCCTTGACACTTGTAAGTAACTTGATATCCTTGCAACAGACCGTCTTACTGAACCAATTCTCTATGGTTCTTTGAACATGTCGATAAAGCTGGTAAACTATTAGCTAATCAACTCCGCCAGATATCTATTTGTGTCCCTCTAGTCATCTGCTTATTGTTCTACTCCTGAGCATGTGTCTGGTTACAATTTGAACTTGGGGAGAAGTGAAATATTTCCTATAAATTCTGCTGCTAAATTGCCTCGAGTCAAGTCTGGGGCTCAACTACTATAAAGATTTATACATTGCCAACATTTTTGCCTCTTTCCAGCAACTTTGTGATACATTTTAATCCTTAATATTATCTTTTTTAGATATCCCAGTTTTGTTCGTGATCCTTTTTTTTAGAACCTGGTTCAGTTTAAGCGCAATTTTGGCTTGCAGACTATATCTAGTCTTGCACCCATCACTGCTAATCATACTTTCCCTCCCTTATCATGCTTTTTAGGATGATCAAGTCTGAGGATCAACAACATTAAGATGTATACATTTCCAGCACCTTTGTGATACATTTTCACTCCTCAATAATCACATTTTCGATATCCACAGATCCGCAGTTTTGTTCGTAATGCTTTTCCCAAGGTTTCCAGATTTGGGGCAGGGGGGGGAGAACATTTGATTTGTATTTTATTGTATTTCTGGTAACTGTGTAAAAAAAAATTTTATGAACAAATGTTTTTTAAAAAATTATATCAATTGACGTGAACATGTGTCGCCATGGTGATGTAAGTGTGTGTATGCACGTGACAACAGCTTCTTCTTCCTGGCTGAGTGCTAATAATAAGCCGTGGATTCAACTTTGTTTCACTTTTTATAAAGTGAAACAAAGTTCAAACCTGATGTTATCTATAATATTAAGAGTTCTGTTTAGTTATGCCGTGACGCGTCAGAGGGGCTTGATAGCTGTGTGTGTTTGTGTGTGTTTTATGTTAACTGTCGAAGAATCAATCTAATCAATTGATAAACACTCAATTATAAATGTAGTTTCTATTAAATAGTCACATAGGTCAGTAAGCATGGTCCAAATGCATTAAAGGGATCATACTATGATATATTTTTTACATTTAAAACACTTCCTTGCGGTCTACATAACATGTAATGGTGGTTCTTTGGTCTAAATGTTGTATTGGTTTTGTTTTCCAGACCCTTTCTGATGTGCTGTTTTGTGGGCGGTCTTATTTACGTGCCTCCACTTCGACTGTGTCTTCTCCCCGTCAGCCATGTTGTAGTTTCTAGCGCTTCCATATAAGGTCCACTGACAGATATAAGTTCTATCTCCATGTATGGTAAAGTTTTACCTGAAAAACTATGCACGAGTCCGCCATTGTAGTCTAAGGCTGTAACCACTAAGCGCCTTCTTTTTTGCTATCCTCTTGTTGTGGGGCAGACTGGCTCGTACATGCGCATGCATCCTCCGCTTACAATATAACGATATGCTCTGCGCCCACTTTTGCTTCAAAACAAACCTCGATGGAACTTTAGATAAAACTGAGGTAATTAGTTAGTATTGCAGGGACAAACTTTCTTATCATTGGCGCACAAGTTTAAAATAGCATCTTATAGCGAAATATGAACGTGAGGATGGCGCCGCTACCATAAATGCAACTTAAATAGGGTTTCCAAATGTCCCTTGAAACACAGAATCATCCCGTATTCAGAAACAAAAGTATGCATTCTGTATTGAGCTGTTAAGAGACGCACTTTGTCTAGTCCGATTATTTTTTGTTTTTGTGTTCCCGGGTTGATGCGCTCTATAAAAGAGAAAGGTAAATCGTGACTTCACACGCCAGTTTTAGACTTGGACTTAGACTTAGACTTCCTTTTTATTGTCATTCAAATTTGAACTTTACAGCACAGATAACAACGAAATTTCGTTACATAAGCTCATGGTAGTGCAAGATAAAAAAGCAATAAGGTGCATATATAAATAAATAAATATATATAAATAATATATAAATATATATATAAAATAAATAAATATATATCAGTATATATAAATAAATAAATAGATTAATGTACAGATAAATATATTGCACTTTTTCACATGTGTCCACGTTTATGGATGTATGTTATATTGTCTTTTTTATTCCAGCGAGTTAATCCATTTTGGGGGAAGTTGAGGGGATAATTTAATTAAATTTTGACTCGGTAGTTTCACCACAGTTGCCAAAACAATACACGTGTTCTGCTGTCTGTGGCTGCAATAAGCTAAATATTTATGCGAGCATGTTTGTTTGGTCCTTCAGTGTAGTTGGTTCAAGGTCATCTTTCAATGAGGATATTACACATCCAGTTTGCTCCCTTCAGTAGCAGACGAGAGGTATTTGGCTTAAAACTATTAAGGGGATAGCAGATCCATTCTATGTGTCATACTTGATCATTTCACGATATTGCCATATTTTTGCTGAAAGGATTTAGTATAGAACAACAACGATAAAGTTCGCAACTTTTGGTCGCCGATAAAAAAAAAAGCCTTGCCTAAGTAGCGTGACGTCACAGGAGGAAGGATTCCTCACAATTCCCCGTTGTTTACAATGGAGCGAGAGAGATTCGGACCGAGAAAGCGACGATTACCCCATTAATTTGAGCGAGGATGAAAGATTTGTGGATGAGGAACGTTAGAGTGAAGGACTAGAGAGGCAGTGCAGGGTGTATCTTTTTTCGCTCTGACCGTAACTTAGGTACAAGGGTTCATCGGATTCCACACTCTCTCCTTTTTCTATTGTGGATCACGGATTTGTATTTTAAACCACCTCGGATACTATATCCTCTTGAAAATGAGAGTCGAGAACGCGAAATGGACATTCACAGTGACTTTTATATACACGACAATACATCGTTGACGCACTTTAGCTACGGAGCTAACGTGATAGCATCGGGCTCAAATGCAGATAGAAACAAAATTTTAAAAAACCCTGACTGGAAGGATAGACAGAAGATCAACAATACTATTAAACCACGAACATGTAAATACACGGTTAATAATTTCCAGCTTGGCGAAGCTTAACAATTGAAGCTAACGTAGCTACGGAGCTAACGTGATAGCATCAGGCTCACATGCAGATAGAAACAACATTTTAAAAAACCCTGACTGGAAGGATAGACAGAAGATCAACAATACTATTAAACCATGAACATGTAAATACACGGTTAATGATTTCCAGCTTGGCGAAGCTTAACAATTGAAGCTAACTACGGAGCGGTGGCGGGCGTTGTAGCTTTCGACGACACCCCGGCCGCCATCGGTCGGCAAGAAACATATATTTCCCCAAAGTTACGTACGTGACATGCACATAGCGACACGCACGTACGGGCAAGCGATCAAATGTTTGGAAGCCAAAGCTGTACTCACGGTAGTGCGTCTTCTATCCAACTCAAACACAACACAACCTCCTGATTGTGTTGCTGTAGTCTGCCGCTAATACACCGATCGCACCTACAACTTTCTTATTTGCAGTCTCCGTTGTTCATTAAACAAATTGCAAAATATTCACCAACACAGATGTCCAGAATACTGTGGAATTGTTCGATGAAAACAGAGCAGTTTGTATGGTGACACATTGGGTACGAAAACTTCCGTTGCCGTCGTGACGTCATGTGCATATGTCGTCATACATAGACGTTTCCAACCGGAAGTTTAGCGGGAAATTTCAAATTGCACTTTATAAGTTAACCCGGCTGTATTGGCATGTGTTGCAATGTTAAGATTTCATCATTGATATATAAACTATCAGACTGCGTGGTCGGTAGTAGTGGGTTTCAGTAGGCCTTTAAAATAAAGCAAATGATGCAATTTTTCTTGGTCCCCTTTATTTAGAAAAGTACCGAAAAGTATCGAAATAATTTTGGCACCGGTACCAAAATATTGGTATTGGGACAACACTAGTAGACTCCATATGGAAGCGCTAAAAACAACAACAAAGATGACGGGGAGAAGATGCAGCCGAAGTGGAGGCACACAAATAAGACCGCCAAAAAAACGGCGTATCCTGAAAAGACTGTCAGAAAGGGGTTAGAAGATGGTCTGTAAAACAATCTATGCAACATTTTGGACCAAAGAACCACCATTACATGTTATGTAGACCACAAGGAAGTGTTTTTTGTACAAAAAAAAATCATAATATGACCCCGTTAAGTTGATGAGAGAATAAGCCAAGGCCAGATTTGACAAGGAACGCCCACATGTTATGGTTGCTCCACCCAGAGTGTGTATCTCCGATGAAAGTGCGCACTGACAGGCTTAAGTTAAGGGCAAAATTTGTGCGCAACCAAAATCCGCACAATCGCTCCGCTTTTTCTACCGAAGCACATGGGACAATAGGGCCCGTAGTCAACAGTATTAGGTGACCACAGATGAAGCGCTAGCTGTCCAAAGTCGGGACCCAGGGTGAACCACTCATCTGTGCATCAGTTGGGGACGTCTCTGAGCTGCTGACCTGTCTCCGCTCGAGATGATCTCCTGCTGGCCCCACTACGGACTGGACTCCCACTATTATGTTAGATCCACTACGGACTCGACTCACACTATTATGTTAGTTCCACTATGGACTGGACTCTCACAATATTATGCTAGATCCACTCGATGTCCATTGCACCGGTCGCGTAGGGGCGGGGGGCGGGGGGGGGGGGGCGGATGTTCCCAGATGTTCCCACATCTGCGGTCCCCTCCAAGGTTTCTCATTGACATCCCATTGGGTTGAGTTTTTTCTTGGATCCGAGCCGAGGATGTCGTTGTGGCTTGTGCAGCCCTTTGAGACACTCGTGATTTAGGGTTGTATAAGTAAACATTGATTAATTGATTGATTGAACAGTATACCATCTACTTCAGGGGTGGCCACACTTTTTCTGCAGGTGAGCTACTTTTGAATTGACCAAGTCGAGGGGATCTACCTCATTCAAATACATATTTTATATTTATTTATTTATGGATACATTTTTGTTAACAAGTTAAATGTGTTTTATGATAATACAAGCATGTTTAACACATATAGATTATTTTCTTTCATGAAGACAAAACTATAAGTTGGTGTATTACCTGATTCTGATGACTTGCATTGATTGGAATCAGACAGTAGGGCTGATAACGTCTGCATTTTCAGATGGAGGAGAGAAAAAAAAACTTCTTTCTGTCCAATACCACATGAAAATGGTTGGTTTTTGGCATCTTATTTGTCCAGCTTCCATACTCATTTTTATACACTTTACAAGAAATACATTGGCAGCAAACTCCGTAGCTTGCGAGCTTGTGCACGCCAGCTTTCTGAGACTCTTATGTTGTTAGCGCAGGCAGGATGAAGCAGCGCTTTTATTCTGAAGACAGGAACTGTGCAGTCGGTCTTTAGAGTTTTGACGGCAGGAACGGCGCGAGAATCTATTGAAATAAAAAGTGTTTCTCGCCTTCCTGTCTGTCATTTTTTTCTTAATAATGAGCTCGCAGCAGTCAGCGTCATCTGACAAGACCCTCGGGTGCCGTGAATGTCAATCAAGTGACAAAAGTGACGTCATAGTGAAGATTGATGATCGCTAATTTTGAGGTCTATTTTTTTAATGCCTGGCTGGTGATCGACCGACACACCCTCCACGATCGACTTTTGCCAGTGTTTGGTAATTCCATAAAACACATTAAATGCCATGATAGTGCCATGATATCAACATGATATTGGTTCAAAAGGTTATCCTGAATATTGTAAAACCATTAACTTATATATGTAATTTATCATTCCAGACTGGCTGCTTTCCAAGTCAAATGAAAATCGCTAAAGTAACTCCGCTCTTCAAAAGTGACAGCAAACACGCTTTCACCAATTACAGACCAATCTCTCTTTTGCCTCAGTTCTCAAAAATCTTAGAGAAACTATTTAACTCTCGACTTGAATCTTTTCTTGAGAAGCATCATATAATCAATGACGGTCAGTATGGCTTTAGGTCCAAAAGAACAACTTCAATGGCAATAACTGAATCTATTGATGAAATTACTAATGCACTGGAGCATAAAAGATATGCAGTTGGTATTTTTATTGACCTAAAGAAAGCATTTGATACCATTAATCATTCAATTCTACTAGATAAAATGGGAAGATATGGAATTAGGGGGCTGGCTGGTGACTGGTTAAAAAGTTATTTAACAGGGAGGGTACAGTTGTTAAAATGGGTCAATTTTTATCTGATACTCTTGGCATTGCTTGTGGTGTCCCCCAAGGGTCCGTGTTGGGGCCAAAACTGTTTAATGTATATATTAATGGTATGTTTAATACATCCAAAATACTGAAATTTATACTTTTTGCAGACGACACAAATTTATTCTACAGTAGTGATGCCTATAATGAGCTCATAAATACAGTAAACACAGAACTAAACATAGTAAAAAAAAAATGGATGGACACAAATAAATTATCTTTGAATATAAATAAAACTAAGATAGTAATGTTTGGAAATCGCAACATAACGTCTGAACAGAAAATAAGTATTGATGGTACCCAAATTGAAATCGTAAATGAGAATACATTTTTGGGAGTAATAATTGATAGTAAACTGTCATGGAAACCTCATGTCAGACACATTAAAACAAAAATCTCCAAAAGCCTCTCAATTATAAACAAAGCAAAACTATACCTCAATGAAAATGCACTCCGTACTCTACACTGCACCTTGGTACTGCCATACCTTACATACTGTGTTGAAGTATGGGGGAATACTTACCAAAACACAATGCATCCTCTGATCATATTCCATAAAAGAGCAGTACGGATCATTCACAACGTTGGTTATTTAGAACATACTCATAATCTGTTTATGCAATCAAAGTTGCTCAAATTTGATGACCTTGTTAAATATAATACATTAATAATCTCATATAAAGCTTTTAACAAATTATTGCCACCTAATCTACAACGTTTTTTTATAAGACGAGTGCAAGCTCATAACTTGAGAGGCTTTGGATATTTCTTATTGCCGAGAGCTCAAACCACTCGTAAACGTTTTTGTGTGTCTGTATGCGGAGTAAAACTATGGAACAAACTGGACTTACAACACAAGCAATGCCAAACTATTATTCGATTTAAACTATTATACAAACATGGGGTCTGGTTCAAATATAGAGATGAGGGTCTTTAATTTGACCTGCTGCTGTACTCTGTCTCAAAGTGTTAACATGTGCTCAATGTTTCCTTACCATTAATGCTATGTTGTCTATTACCATTATTGCTATGATGTCTATTACCATTGTTGCTATGTTGTCTATTACCATTATTGCTATGATGTCTATTACCATTGTTGGTATATTCATTATTCCTACATTGTTGATACAAATGATTGTTACAGTGTAATAATTATTGTTACCTGTGGTAATGCCACTATGATACAACATCTGTATTATAATCCTTGAACAAAGTGAGAGTGAAACTCATGTGAATAATCACTGAATGGAGAACTGGGGGTGGGATTAAATAAGTTATCTTCTTCCCACTCCCTTTCAGGCAAAACTGGACAATAATGCACTATATTAATTTATATTATTATGTTTTGTCAACTTGTACGTTTTTGTCATTGCCTGAAATAAATAAATAAATGAAAAAAATAAAAATACAAAAAAATAAAGACTCTGCAGGGTGTCCCCATAGGAAGCATTCTTGTGAACTAAGAGTGAAGTACTGTATTATACGGACACAATTCTCCATTCATAATACATACATATCATAATTGTTAAAACATGACATCAATACCGCAATCACACAAAGCTTTGCGATCAATTTAACTGCGACTTCCGGTCACCGTTTCCCTGTGCTTGAAAGTTCAGTTAGGGCGAATGTTTTCTCCTGCATGTTGCTTCTGTGTGGCGATGTCTAAAACACATGGTTTCACTTTTTCCTATGGAGCGCGCGGTCTTCAAAGTGTCCCCCTTCTTACGACACTGGATGTGAGCAATGGCTCGTCACGTCATTACGCTTACATTTCTTTTTGAAGAACTTGTACAAGGTGTTTTTATTTGTCTTACGCCAAGGGTTGGGTCAACTTAGCCTTTTTAGGAATAAGAAAAGACAGAGTCGGTTCTCCTTAAGGTCTCCAAAGCACGTGAAACAAAAGCTGTCAGAATTATTGATGGTGTGTTATCACAAGAAAACTGGCTGACTCCCTGTCAACCTCAGTCTTCTTTAAGCTGTTTGCTGTACATTTTCTCATCTCTGTTTTTTTTCCCTTATTTCTGGCAAACTCCAAACCACAGATCTGTAGGATTTCAACAGCTTGAGAGTTTAGGAATTTGACATTTCCTGCCTGTTGGTTACTGAGGTGTGTTCAGCATTCCTACAAACATTGTGAATGGTTCAACGTCTTATTAATCATGCTGCATCTATATATCTTAGAAGAGAGGGTCTATTGGTCTCAATGGGAAATGACTCTGCTGAGAAAAATACTGGCCCATGGAAAAAAGTAATTGAGAACCCGTGTGTTAAAGGCCTACTGAAATGATTTTTTTAAAATTTAAACGGGGATAGCAGATCCATTCTATGTGTCATACTTGATCATTTTGCGATATTACCATATTTTTGCTGAAAGGATTTAGTAAAACACATCGACGATAAAGTTCGCAACTTTTGGTCGCTGATAAAAAAAAGCCTTGCCTGTACCGGAAGTAGCGTGACGTCGCAGGTTGAAGGGCTCCTCACATTTCCCCATTGTTTACACCAGCAGCGAGAGCGATTCGGACCGAGAAAGCGACGATTACCCCCATTAATTTGAGCGAGGATGAAAGATTTGTGGATGAGGAACGTGAGAGTGAAGGAATAGAGTGCAGTGTAGGACGTATCTTTTTTCGCTCTGACCGTAACTTAGGTACAAGGGCTCATTGGATTCCACACTTTCTCCTTTTTCTATTGTGGATCTCGGATTTGTATTTTAAACCACCTCGGATACTATATCCTCTTGAAAATGAGAGTCGAGAACGCGAAATGGACATTCACAGTAACTTTTATCTCCACGACAATACATCGGTGAAGCACTTTGGCTACAGAGCTAACGTGATAGCATCGTGCTTAAATGCAGATAGAAACAAAATAAATAAACCCCTGACTGGAAGGATAGACAGATCAACAATACTACCAAACTCTGGACCTGTAACCACACGGTTAATGCTGTACTGCCGGACGAAGCCTAGCAATGCTGTTGCTAATGACGCCATTGAAGCTAACTTAGCTACGGGACCTCGACAGAGCTATGCTAAAAACATTAGCTATCCACCTACGCCAGCCCTCATCTGCTTATCAACACCCGTGCTCACCTGCATTCCAGCGATCGACGGCGCGACGAAGGACTTCACCCGATCATTGATGCGGTCGGCGGCTAGCATCGGATAGCGCGTCTGCTATCCAACTCAAAGTCCTCCTGGTTGTGTTGCTGCAGCCAGCCGCTAATACACCAATCCCACCTACAGCTTTCTTCTTTGCAGTCTCCATTGTTCATTAAACAAATTGCAAAAGATTCACCAACACAGATGTCCAGAATACTGTGGAATTTTGAGATGAAAACAGAGCTGTTTGTATTGGGATACAATGTGTCCGAATACTTCCGCTTCAACCATTGACGTCACGCACAAATGTCATCATACATAGACGTTTTCAACCGGAAGTTTCCCGGGAAATTTAAAATTGCACTTTATAAGTTAACCCGGCCGTATTGGCATGTGTTGCAATGTTAAGATTTCATCATTGATATATAAACTATCAGACTGCGTGGTTGGTAGTAGTGGGTTTCACTAGGCCTTTAAGGTCTTTGTCAGGGGTATTCAACTAAACCAGGGGTGCCCATTACGTCGATCGCGAGCTACCAGTCGATCGCGGAGGTGTATCAGTCTAAAAAAAAATAGACCTAAAAATGTGCGATCATCAATCTTCACCAAGACGTCTTTTTCGTCACTTGATTGACATTCACGGCACCCGAGGGTCTTCTGAGATGCTGCTGCGAGCTCATTATTAAGAAAAAAGACCGACAGGAAGGCGAGAAACACTTTTTATTTCAACAGACCCTCGCGCGGTACCTGCCCTCAAAACTCTAAACACCGACCGCATAGTTCCTATCTCCACAATAAAAGCGCTGCTTCATCCTGACAAAATAAGAGTCTCAGAAAGCTACAGAGTTTGCCGCCAATGTATTTATTGTAAAGTGTATAAAAACGAGCATGGAAGCCGGGACAAATAAGATGCCCAAAAACCAACCGCTTTCATGTGGTATTGGACAGAAAGAAGGACTTTTTTTTTCTCCTCCTTTTGAAAATGCACTACTGTCTGATTCCAGTCAATGCAAGTCATCAGGATCAGGTAATACACCAACGTATTAACTTGTCTTCATGAAAGAAAGGAATCTATATGTGTTAAACATGCTTGTACTATCACTAAACACCTTTAACTTGTTCACAAAAACGTCTCTTTCATAAATAAATAAATATAAATTATATATATATATGAATGAGGTAGATCCCTTCAACTTGGTCAATGGAAAAGTAGCTCGCCTGCAGAAAAAGTGAACTAAATTGTTCAGGGGGCCACTTTTCCAGAAAGTTAAGGACCAGGGGGCCAGATGTTTTAGTCTTATTTTGTATATTCTGAGGAACCAGTGTCCTCTAAAGTAGATTTTTGATTTGGGTTTATTTAATGTATTCCAGGAGAGTTACAGAAGCGCTCTGCTGTTTTTAGGGACCTTCTGTCAAAAAAGCTAGTCCAAAGATCTTTATGACAGCGACTCTCACGTTTTTAAGAATCTGCTGCCAAAATGTTAGTTTTTCACAAGTTTTTTGAACCAAGCCCAAATTATGTAAAAGAGAGGCCCTGAAAGGGAACCTTGAGTAACACTACCAGTATAACTAAAGAAGTTGAACAAATGACTACTGACTGCATCTAAAGTAAACAAGCTACAACACCTTAGTGACATATTGTAAAATCACATTACGAAACAAATGTGTAACTGCCAAAAAAGGAGAGGACTTAAAGCGGTGCCTAACTGGCTCCAGTTATGTAAATCACAAGTTGGGAACCCAGTGTTCTACATTTGCTCGCAAGGTTAAAAAGTCAATGCAAGGATCTGCCAATGTGTTTACAGTGGTCCAAGTTCCTCTAGACATAAGGAGCACTCTTGTGGTTTTTAGGAGTTTGCTGCAAAAATGTTTGTCTCCCAAGTTTTGAACTGAACTCGGGGGCTGGTATGGTGTCATTCCTGGACCAACTTTGGCCCTCGGGGCCGGCAGTTGAATAAGCCTGGTCTGTGTAATTAGCGATAAGGGACTAAATGCAATTGCAGTCTTTAGATATACATAACTAAATTGGGGCAGCACGGTGGAAGAGGGGTTAGTGCGTCTGCCTCACAATACGAAGGTCCTGGGTTCGATCCTGCGCTCGGGACCTTTCTGTGTGGAGTTTGATTGGCCCTAGTGTGTGAATGTGAGTGTAAATGTAGTCTATCTGTGTTGGCCCTGTGATGAGGTGGCGACTTGTCCAGGGTGTACTCCGCCTTCCGCCCGAATGCAGCTGAGATAGAATCCAGCAACCCCCGAAAGGGATAAGCGGGAGAAAATGGATGGATGGATAATTAAATTGCTGAGAGAAAAAAAACAGTAGGATATTCACAGTGTAATTCTGACAGTCACAATTCAACTGGCAGGAGATTAACACCAGTAGAAATTGGGGACCATGAGAAAGGCGTAAAGGTTAGAGTGTTTTTCTGGCCGTCATTGCCCCTGCCTCGAGTCAAACTTTGACTTCCAAGAGTTTCTGCTGGGCTTGCAGTCACTTGAAAAATGAGCTGGCCTGGCGCCTAATGGGAGCAGCATCGCAGGCCTACACCTGGTGTGGTTTGCTCGAACGTTTGCCTTGCAGGCACGTCAGACAGTTGCGCAAATGACATTTTTTGTGCGTTCAATTGTCGTTCTGAATCCTCACTGACTGAGTAGAGTGTTCTTTTGTGTCAGCATTGTAACAGGTATGAGTAAGTTTACAGATATCTGAAGTTTGATTGTAGGAAGCAGTTAGTGCTTTGCTCAAGGGCATGGAAGTGACTCGGGCAATCGGTCTAAATGTACATATTTCAATCCCTGACACTGAGTTATACGGCTGGTTTAACGTTAGATTCTGTTCATCAAAGCATACAATAACTAGATTGTTATTATACATAGTGCATATTCATATACAATATATAACTGAAATACTGTTAAACGTCCCTGGGCCTTTTGGAAGGCGCTATATAAATCCAAGTTATTGTTATTATTAATAAACATGCATGTTCGTAAGTACATTTTGTGTGTCAGATATGCAATGAAATTCTGTGAATATCCACCATACATGAACTTTTCTGTCAGTATCAGTCAACTACTTGGTATGACGTGTTAGTTCAACATTAGTTGCATGTATACTAAATCTATTGAGGCATATACTATACATAAACATGGCTGTTTGGGGACGGCATGGCGAAGTTGGGAGAGTGGCCGTGCCAGCAATCTGAGGGTTACTGGTTCAATCCCCACCTTCTACCATCCTAGTCATGTCCGTTGTGTCCTTGAGCAAGACACTTCACCCTTGCTCCTGATGTGTCCTGGTTAGCGCCTTGCATGGCAGCTCCCGCCATCAGTGTGTGAATGTGTGTGTGAATGGGTGAATGTGGAAATAGTGTCAAAGCGCTTTGAGTTCCTTAAAAAGGTAGAAAAGCGCTATACAAGTATAACCATTTACCATTTACCATTTACTTGTCAGTGCAAAAGTAGTGTTAGTAACCACAAGCAAAATATACAGTTCAACCCCCTAATTACAGGGCGCGAAGAATTAGTCCAGGGCGGGTAAAGAGTTGTGTAAATCAAATTCTGGTCGGAGATGTGTCAGGAAGAAATGCAAATGTTTTAATTATGTTGAATTCGTTTTTTTTAGCACTAAAAAAATATATATATTATTGACTAAATACTTTCACATGATTGTTTTAGCACAAACATGTATGTTTGAATAAGAAATTGTTATAATCGTTTTACATTGATAAGAAGAAAAAAAAAATAATAATAATAGAGGGTGTCTCAAAATAAAATTCTGCTGAAGACCTCAATTTAGACAAAGTGAAGTGAATTATATTTATATAGCGCTTTTCTCCAGTGACTCAAAGCACTTTTACATAGTGAAACAAAATATCTAAGTTACATTTAAACCAGTGTGGGTGGCACTGGGGGATCAGGTGGGTGAAGTGTCTTGCCCAAGGACACAACGGCAGTGACTAGTATGGCGGAAGCGGGGATCGAACCTGCAACCGTCAAGTTGCCGGTACGGCCACTATACCAACCGAGCTATACCGCCCCACAAAAGGTAGCCCTGCCTAATTATTCATACCCATGGCCAATTGAAGTGAATTGATTAATGTCGAAATTATTAATTTATAATTAAAGCGAATGGGTTTATTTTAGCTAATTGACACAAGAAAGTTGAAAATGTTATTTTGTGGAGGAAAATAAAAAAAAAATGAAAACATAATTTCCTTTTTTTTTTTTTTACATTTTGATAAACAGCTGAATTCATGTAAATAAAACATTCACTGATTTTCCTAAAAACGAGCATCCAATATTCTTTATGTGAAGTAAAATAAAATAAAACACAGGGTGATTAAAAAAACAATCATCACGCATGTATTCAGTTGTAAAGCATTGTAATAGACCAGGGGTCACCAACCTTTTCGAAACCAAGGGCTACTTCTTGGGTACTGATTAATGCGAAGGGCTACCAGTTTGATACACACTTAAATAAATTGCCAGAAATAGCCAATTTGCTCAATTTACCTTTAACTCTATGTTATTATTAATAATTAATAAATATTTACACTTAATTGAACGGTTTAAAGGATGAGAAAACACGAAAAAATTACAATTAAATTTTCAAACATAGTTTATCTTCAATTTTGACTCTTTGAAATTCAAAATTCAACCGAAAAGAAGAAGAGAAAAACTAGCTAATTCGAATCTTTTTGAAAAAATTAAAAATAATAATTTATGGAACATCATTAGTAATTTTTCCTGATTAAGATTAATTTTAGAATTTTGATGACATGTTTTAAATAGGTTAAAATCCAATCTGCAGTTTGTTAGAATATATAACAAATTGGACCAAGTTATATTTCTAACAAAGACAAATCATTATTTCTTCTAGATTTTCCACAACAAAAATTTTTAAATAAATTCAAAAGACTTTGAAATAAGATTTAAATTTGATTCTACAGATTTTCTAGATTTGCCAGAATAATTTTTTTGAATTTTAATCATAATAAGTTTGAAGAAATATTTCACAAAAATTATTTTTCGAAAAAACAGAAGCTAAAATAAAGAATTTAATTAAAATGTATTTATTGTTCTTTACAATAAAAAAAAAAAAATTTACTTGAACATTGATTTAAATTGTCAGGAAAGAAGAGGAAGGAATTTAAAAGGTAAAAAGGTATATGTGTTTAAAAATCCTAAAATCATTTTTAAGCATTTTTTCTTTAAAACTGTCTTTTTGAAAGTTATAAAAAGCAAAGTAAAAAAATTAATGAATTTATTTAAACAAGTGAAGACCAAGTCTTTAAAATATTTTCTTGGATTTTCAAATTCTATTTGAGTTTTGTCTCTCTTAGAATTAAAAATGTTGAGCAAAGCGAGACCAGCTTGCTAGTAAATAAATACAATTTAAAAAATAGAGGCAGCTCACTGGTAAGTGCTGCTATTTGAGCTATTTTTAGAACAGGCCAGCGGGCTACTCATCTGGTCCTTACGGGCTACCTGGTGCCCGCGGGCACCGCGTTGGTGACCCCTGTAATAGACCGACTCAATGGTCATTTGATACAGGAGTTATCCAAGTTTTACCATTTCACCGTTGTGGTCATGGAATCCTTTCGGCGCCGTTCAAGTGTCGGAAGACCGCGTGTTTATCTACCCTCAAAATGGCGACTCCTCGACAGAAGGCATTTTGTGTGCTGAAGTTTGCCAAAACAAATGGCATTTGCGTGCTTTTAGAACAGAATTTGGCATTGATCCACCCCATGGTGGGAGCATTCGATGGTGGGTTAAATTGTTTAAAAGAGACTGGCTGCTTGTGTAAAGGAAAGAGTCCTGACATGAAAGATGGAATAACAGCAGCAATCAACATGGTGGATCGCGACATCCTGGGGCGCGTTTGGGAGGAATTTATATATCAGGGGTAGGGAACCTATGGCTCTCGAGCCAGATGTGGCTCTTTTGATGACTGCATTGGCTCTCAGATAAATCTTAGCTGACATTGCTTAACACGATAAGTAATGGATAATTCCGCTGGTAATCACGGTGTTAAAAATAACGTTCAAAATAAAAAACATTCTCATGCATTTTAATCCATCCATCCGTTTTCAAGAAGTCGTATTAACGGTAAGAAGTATTTTATTTATCATTGGTTAGCTTCAGAATAACAATGTTATTAAAAAGAATAAGAGACGTATTAAACTCTAAAAAATCTTGGTCTCACTTAAAAATACACGCATTTAGTTATATTCAGTGTTAAAAAAAATATTATATGGCTCTCAATGAAATACATTTTGAAATATTTGGCTTTCATGGCAATCTCAGACAAAAAGGTTCCCGACTATATCGTCTTTATGTTGCATGAAATAAATACTCAAAAGTTTTGCTCAACACGTGTTCAAGCTAGGTTTTCTATGGTTTTTCATTTTTGAAATATCGGGTGGCGTATTTTTTTTTTAATCACCCGTTTTACATATTATGGGCAAACAATTTGTCCTAGCTGTAGTTTTCCTAAACTAACTGGTTAGTCTTTTGTAACTTTCTTGTGTAGTTGTGGTCATTCACCAAAAATGAACAAACAAAAAGTTGCTTTCATCCAAAGTTTGCCCAAGATGTCACTTAATTACTCTCGCATGTGTTCCCTTATATATATATGAGCAGTATACGTAACGACTTTTTGCAAGCCGGAAAATTTCTAAAATGTCAAAGTCGTCAGCAGAAAGCAACTGTACCAAGTATCAGTAACAACTATATTTAGGAGGGATGTTACGTAAAGTTGTTTGTCTACTTGAGAGGGCAGATGGCTGTTTGAAAAGGCATCAGATAAGGAATGACCAAAGCATGTCTTACTCAGGCGTATTGATCCAGATGATGTCCAAATGACAGTAATAGATGCACTCCTTATCCTTGTAGGAATAACAGGTGCAGCGCTTAGATCTGGACTTTGGTTCCGACGCCTCATTGTTAAGAGCCGCGACTCCACCGGAGGTCAACTCCGTGCCGGGGCCTGAGACACCTCCGGGCTTGACCTCGGATATGACCCACGCCTCACACCTCCACACACCTTTTAGTGCACAGGAAATATGTTATTAGGGAAAGAAAACTGGCAAAGGTATGGCTCGTGTGACTGACCTTGTAAGACAATCAATGCAAAGATTTTGCAGAGCATGATTCTCGCCTGCATGGGAAATACCCTCGCTTGTGTTAAATATTCCCAAATCGAAGGAGAGCCTGTTGACAACGTGGCGATACGGTCATATTAATCCGCTTGCGTAGAGAATCAAAATCCACTGATGTCCATGTCGCAGATCCGGGTGTCAGAAAAATGTGTTCATCCCCGCTGCTCCGTTCATTTTTGTGCCTTCATGCCGTACATCCCCGCGTGCAGCGCTGCTGGAGATGACATCAAAAGTGCTCGCCCTGCTACACTCCCTCTGCAAAGCACCGTGTGCAGTCGAGAGCCAAGCTCCAGCCCGCCCTCTAAAAAAAAAAAAAAACAAATTAAACCTAGACGGGCTTTGGAGAGTCTTGGGTACTCCCAAACCTCCCCCTTCTCCCACCCCCTCCGACAAATGTGTGTGTGAGACGGACCGCTCCATTTGACCTGCCGCTGCGGATGCACGACAGGGATAGTACTTATCTTTAGTTTAGAAAGAGAGATATATAATCACTGCATGCTGTAGCGTGAGCCTTATAATATTCGAACATGCTACAAATTAGTCTAGCTATAGAATGTGAAGTGAATTATATTCATATAGCGCTTTTTCTCAAGTGACTCAAAGCGCTTTACATTGTGAAACCCAATATCTAACTTATATTTAAACCAGTGTGGGTGGCACTGGGAGCAGGTGGCTAAAGTGTCTTGCCCAAGGACACAACGGCAGTGACTAGGAAGGCGGAAGCGGGGATCGAACCTGCAACCCTCAAGTTGCTGGCACGGCCACTCTACCAACCGAGCTATACCACCAGAATGAGGGGGTTTTTGTTTTTTATTATTATAATTGTTACCTGTGCTCGAGTCATAATAGCCTTAGGCCACTCTGTGTGCAATGTGGAAAACAGGCTGAAGCAAAGATCCAGAAAAGATCCACCATGCGAAGATGAGGTGCTGCCTCTTTAGTGCAATAGCGGGCATTTTAGCACCATGAAGAGGAACAGGCACAGTTTATACCTGTGCCTTTTTTAGTAGTATTTAAGTAACAATAATTACATGTCATTTCTTTGAAGGTATAATTAGGCAATAGTATGTGTACTCACCTGTTCATTTGACGACGTACCGCGGGGCTGACTCTGCAGAGTACATTCCGTTCTCCTGACTTTACGCTTAATATTGTCTTTTTGTACTGAGCAGCCTGGACAGAGATGCACGTGTGTCAAAGCGACCGCATTCCTAATTGCATGAGAAAGCAAGCCTGCCATTGTCCAAACTTTTTCCACTGAGGGCCGCACAATGAAAAATCTAAGGATTCTGATGCGTATATTTAATTTTCAAAGCCAATACAACATAAGGAAGGGATTCATAATAATAATAATAGATTTTATTTGTAAAAAGCACTTTACGTTGAGCAAACAACCTCAAAGTGCCACAGTGTTAAAAAAAAGAAAATAGTAATAAAAATAATAATAATAAAAGATAATAAAAATAAATAAAACATAAAATTAGAAACAGCCCAATAGCTACAACCAGCATGCATATCTATAAAAATCTATAAAAAGGCTTTTTTAAAAAGATGGGTTTTTAAGCCTTTTTTAAAAGCATCCACAGTCTGAGGTGCCCTCAGGTGGTCAGGGAGAGCGTTCCACAGACTGGGAGCAGCGGACCAGAAAGCCCGATCTCCCATAGTTCGTAGCTTTGTCCTTGGAGGTTGGAGGAGGTTAGCCTGTTTGGAGCGGAGCTGTCGTGTGGAGGATTTGGGGGTGAGCAGTTCTTTAAGGTAGACGGGGGCATTTCCATGGAGGCACTGGTGAGTTAGTAAGGAGATTTTGAATTCAATCCTGAGTGGAACAGGAAGCCAGTGAAGGGATTTGAGAGTTTGTGTGATGTGGTCATATTTCCGCACTCTCATCAGGATCCTAGCAGCACTATCTATTTATTTACTACCATATAGCCCCATACCCGGATGGGTCTTGTGTGTGAGTGCGTGTGTGTGTATGAGGAAAAAGTCAGAATCACCACCACAGACTCAGTAACATCCGGGTATTTTAAAAAGGAGAGAGTTAAAAAAAAAAAAATCACATGTAATTACTCCAAAAACAACAAAACCCAATAAAAAGGTGGAATGTTATTGCATGGCCCATAGCCCGAATAAAAGTGCCAAGATTGGCTGCTGAAAATGATAACAACTGACGCGGTGGCCAAAGTTGGAATCGCCGCAAAACACATTTTAAGATATTCGACACTCTACTGCCATCTGGCAGCTACAGTGGATTGTGCCCCCGTCACCCCAAAGTAAATGGTGCACCACGCCCCAATTTGTCATGGTTCATGTGTCAGGTAAACCGTGACGAATAGGGCCTTATAAATCAGCTTCCAATTGTAAAAAAAAAAAGAAAAAAAAAAGATAATGATAAATATTGAACAAATGATTTCTGGGCCGATAAATTTAGTAACAAAATAGCTCCAACAGATTAAGAAAATTAAATTAAATACCGGCGTATAAGTCGCACCGGCCGAAAATGCATAATAAAGAAGGAAAAAAACATACATAAGTCGCACTGGAGTATAAGTCGCATTTTATGGGAAAATTTATTTGATAAAACCCAACACCAAGAATAGACATTTGAAAGGCAATTTCAAATAAATAAAGAATAGTGAACAACAGGCTGAATAAGTGTACGTTATATGAGGCATAAATAACCAACTGAGAACGTGCCTGGTATGTTAACGTAATATATTATGGTAAGAGTCATTCAAATAACTATAACATATAGAACATGCTATACGTTTACCAAACAATCTGTCACTCCTAATCACTAAATCCGATGAAATCTTATACGTCTAGTCTCTTACGTGAATGAGCTAAATAATATTGTTTGATATTTTACGGTAATGTGTTAATAATTTCACACACAAGTCGCTCCTGAGTATAAGTCGCACTCCCGGTAAAACTATGAAAAAAACTGCGACTTATAGTCCAAAAAATACGGTACAATTAATGAGGTGGATTAGGGTGAGCAAATCAAGTTGCTCCTTTTCGTCCCCTGAGCTCTTTGTAAACAAACATGGCATCAATCATTTGGGATGTCTTCACTGTTTAATTGTTTCAAAGGAAGACATTCTCCGTGCTATTTGCACCAAATGCAAACCGCTCGGAGGAAAACACAACACGCTTCAGCACATCAAGCATTTTAAGCCACATGAAATGCCAGCATCACTACGAGGGTGTTTTGAAAGCCTACGAAGACGCCTGAAAGCCAGCTGCCCCAAAGGAAGTCTCACAGAAAGGTGTGCACAAACTACATTTAAATTTACATTTAAAACATAATAGATATCTGCAAGTTCGTCGGTTATCGGCTTCGTTCTTGAGGAGCAGGAAGCTATGTGTCGTACCGGCTTAAAAAAAACACATTATGCAGTTTTAAGCGTCAATATTTCAACTTTTTTCCGTTACTTTACACGTATTTGCTTTTTTATTGAACCTTTCGCATCTTTTTGGACAATCCTGCACTAAGCTGATGTCTTGTGAGATTTACACTGAAACACACCTCCAAGTTATTGTGCAACTCATGAAGCAGGTTTTTCCATTTCAAATTCCACAACTTTAGAGGTGCTCAACCCTGCGGGTTTTCCTGTTTTTGTTATGTTTGGGACTGGACAATTTGATTGACCTCACGGCATGGCGTGATGCACCATACTGCATGGGCTGTGGTTCTCTTCTTACATTTTTACAATGGAATCTTGAAAAAACATTCCACGGTAAACTTCGGTCCGAATCTACGAAGAGAGTGCGTGTTATTAAGTGGGCGTGTTGGGGTGGGGGCTCTACCAAAACCGCGTGTGCAATTGATAGCAAGTGCAAAAGTGGTGCAGACTGCACTATTTAAATGAAGGGTTTTTTTGTCACTATGGAGACACTCATTTATTCCACAACATGTACTCTAACCTGTCTATAATCTGCACCACCGTTTGGCAATATAAAAGCACATTCTAGGCCAGTGGTTTCTCGAACTTTTTTCACCAAGTACTGTCACGGCCCGAGCGCACCCCAGTGCGCAGTCATCTGGGCGCATCTCCAAAAGCGCCACTCCAGCTTCAGCATGCGGCTGCATTCCATCGCCAATCAGCAATCTACACACCTGTCGCTGCCTTCTTAAGCCAGCGCAACCTGCTATCCTGTGCCAGAACGTAGTGACCTGTTCCTGTAGAGTAAACTGTGATATGTATCGTATTGTGAAGTCCTTTTCAATACCCAGCCCCGAGGGCAAGGATAACCTTACTTGGACAAATTTCCCGAAATGCGTTGCAAGAGACGTTTCAGGGATTTTGACTCATTCTTTCAATTGCATTAAAGTGTCTATTTATAATAATAACAATGATGGATTAATCCGCATATCCGTAGAGTAAGCCAAAATTATCCAAGCTATATGCACACTCTCTCTCTCTGTGTTTCTCCCCCTCCGTGTTGATTGGTCTCGTGTCCCCCTTGTCGCCTTCCAGCAGCATTCCTCCGTTCCCGCGTTACAAGATGCGTGTCTCGTCTCCCTGTGTTCCCCTCTGGTTCTCTAGCTGCTCGACCTCCCGCCTGCACACGGACTTTGACGCCTCCCTCCTTCCCTCGACCTCACTCCTGCTCACGAACTTCCGAGCCAGCCTTGCCCCTCTTGGACTTCCGCCTCTCGCTTAACACTACTGGTAACACTCCTCAGTTAATTTACACACATAGTCGCACACCACACATATTCTGGATTAGTCACACTCCCTTCTATTGTGTATATATATATATATATATAATAACAGAGCTAAAACGACGTCACTGCTGTCTGTGCCGTCTTCTTCCCCTGTACACACGTAACAAGTACCACGTAATGACCAACATTAATATACAGTAGCGTAGTAGGCCTAAACAGAAATCAAAAATAAGATATGGGTTTTATTTAACAAAGCAATTTAATATTTTTGGACAGTATTTTCATTTGCACTTTAATTTGATTGACAGTTTATTTATGAAACTTATTTATTATTAATTTAGTTGGTCTATTTTAGTACAACATAATTGTATGTAAATTAATGTTCTTATTGTTGATTCCCCTCTTATGCAGTACATTTGGTTAGTACTTATTTTTCTAATCAGCCTGACCTAAGCCTAATGTTTATGTGTTAAATTGATAATAATGTTTCTGATTAACACACAGTTTCATATAATTTTACAAGGTTGTAAACTGTAAGTAGATTAGGTGTAATTATTGAATATGATTAAAATCAAGACTGATATTTCGAATTCTGTGTTAATATTTGAGTGGGACCCGGGGCCCTATGTAGCGGAAAAGTTGGGCTCACAGGTCAAAAAGGATAAAAACCCTTGATCTAGTGTACATGTATACAATTTGTATTTTAAGCTGCATTTTTTAATGTATCGGTGAACTATGTAGATCGTAGAATATTGCAATACATTGCAATATGTCGCCACATCAAAATACCGCAATGCTGTATTATAAACTGTGATATGTATCGTATTGTGAAGTCCTTTTCAATACCCAGCCCGAGGGCTATGATAACATTATTGGACAAATTTCCCGAAATGCGTTGCAAGAGACGTTTCAGGGACTTTGACTCATTCTTTCAATTGCATTAAAGTGTCTATTTATAATAATAACAATAATGGATTAATCCGCATTAACGCATTCATTTTGGCAAATAATAAAATTAAAACCACAGTATATATCCAAAAAAATAGACGGCGTGGCGTAAAGCGGCCGTGCCAGCAACTTGAGGGTTCCAGGTTTGATTCAAGCTTCCAGCATCCTAGTTACGGCCGTTGTGTCCTTGGGTAAGACCAGGGGTCCCCAAACTTTTTGACTCGGGGGCCGCATTGGGTTAAAAAAAATTTGGCCGGGCTGTGTATATACACTACCGTTCAAAAGTTTGGGGTCACATTGAAATGTCCTTATTTTTGAAGGAAAAGCACTGCACTTTTCAATGAAGATAACTTTAAACTAGTCTTAACTTTAAAGATATACACTCTATACATTGCTAATGTGGTAAATGACTATTCTAGCTGCAAATGTCTGGTTTTTGGTGCAATATCTACATAGGTGTATAGAGGCCCTTTTCCAGCAACTATCACTCCAGTGTTCTAATGGTACAATGTGTTTGCTCATTGGGTCAGAAGGCTAATTGATGATTAGAAAACCCTTGTGCAATCATGTTCACGCATCTGAAAACAGTTTAGCTTGTTACAGAAGCTACAAAACTGACCTTCCTCTGAGCAGATTGAGTTTCTGGAGCATCACATTTGTGGGGTCAATTAAACGCTCAAAATGGCCAGAAAAAGAGAACATTCATCTGAAACTCGACAGTCTATTCTTGTTCTTAGAAATGAAGGCTATTCCACAAAATTGTTTGGGTGACCCCAAACTTTTGAACAGTAGTATATATATATATATCTATATATATATATATATATATCTATATATATATATAGATATATATATATATATCTATATATATATATATATATATATATATATATATATATATATCTATATATATATATATATATATATATCTATATATATATATATCTATATATATATATATATAGATATATATATATATAGATATATATATATATATATAGATATATATATATATATCTATATATATATATATAGATATATATATATATATAGATATATGTATATATACATATATACATTGTCTTTATAATCCGTTTTGTCATTTAACATCAATTAACATTGATGTTTATCAACATTTAACATTGTCACGTTATCGATGGGAAAATTCATTTTTAGACAATATGATTTGCCTGAGCGACTAGGAGACACCAAGAGTAACAAGCGGTAAAAAATGTATTGTAAAGGAAAGATTTAAAAAATAAATAAATAAAAATAAAAATCTTTTTATTTATTTATTTATTTATTTTTTAACTTGGGACTTCCTGTGGGCCGGATTTTGGATGCTGGGGGGCCGGATCCGGCCCGCGGGCCGTAGTTTGGGGACCCCTGGGTAAGACACTTCACCTACCTTGCTCCTAGAGCCACTCACACTAGTATATAAATGTGTATGAATGTGTATGTGTACCTCTCAACATCCATCAGCATCAGCACCGGCTCCCCCAGGGCTGCGTGCTAAGCCCCCTACTCTACACCCTCTACACTCATGACTACACCCCTGCTCATGCCAGCAATACCACTATTACATTTGCAGACGACACCACAGTAGTGGGACTCATTTCTGGGAGGGATGAGTCTGCCTACAGAAATGAAGTGGAGCGGCTGACTGGGTGGTGCAGGGAAAACAACCTGGTCCTTAACACCACCAAGACCAGGGGTGTCCAAAGTGCAGCCATTTGCGGCCCGCAGCTAATTGTTTACCGGCCCGAAATGCCTGGAAATGCTATTGCACAAAATAAAAAAGAACATTAAAAAAAGTGGAATGAGGTGAAATCTAACGAGAAAAAGTTGCAATGTTGACACAAAGCTGCCATGCAGGCTGTTTTTCTTTTTTCTTTTGTCTTTCTTTATTTTATTTTTTTTTTGCCATTGCTCAAAAAAATAATAATGACAAAAAATCCATGTTATAATGAATTATTTTCAGGGCTCCAATTACTTCAAATAGTTCACTTTAAAATGTTTTATGTGGTAAATATTGCATATATTGTGTAGTTGCCTTTTAAAAACATCAACGTTTTCTTTGACAACAGAGCAAAACAAACAAAATAATAGTTCAAACGTAAAATCGACAGATATATCTGAAGTTGATCTCGTAACTCAAGTGTTGAAAGTTTAAAAAAAATAATAATAATAAAAATGTATCACTTTATGAGTGGGGCACCTTTTGGATCCCAAATATATTTAGTGGTATTTTATTTATCTTTTCACTGTGATGACTCAAAAATATTAAATAATTAAAATCAATGGTGTCCTGCATTATTGATCTTTTAGGGCTCTAATTACTAAATACTGCATATTTCAGTTGTACTATAAAAAAACAAAGTTGTTTTTGGCAGAAAAGCCATAAAACCTTTATTTTTTTTAAGTTGATATAGAGATTTACTGTAAGCGTTAAATAAAAAAATAATAATACAAATTAGACTTATTTTTAACATTTTAATAACTGAGACCCTTTATGGTCCCCGGGACCCCTAAAGGTAAAATAAATAATGTCACATCGAATTATTTCCAGCTGTGTTCTTTCCGTAACTTTAAATTATTTAAGTGATTTATTAAAGCTGGGGTACCTAAGTTATATTCTTTAACTAAAAAAAATCATATTACAATCGTATTGTACATCGTAACAGAGAGAGAGAGAGAGAGAAAAACGTCCTTTGTCATTCCAAATTTGAACTTTACAGTACAGATAAGAACAACATTTTGTTGCATTAGAGTGTTGTAGTGCAGGACAAAAGAGCAATAAGGTGCAGATATAAATAAATAGATTACTGTACAGATAAATATATTGCACTTTTGCATATGCATCCACGTTTATGGATGTATGTTATATTGTCTTTATATTCCAACGAATTAATCCTTTTTTGGGTGGGAATTGAGGGGATTATTATGATGCGTTCAAGAGTCTTATGGCCTGAGGGAAGACGCTGTTACAGAACCTGGAGGTTCTGCTACGGAGGATGCGGAACCTCTTTCCAGAGTCCAGCAGTGAAAACAGTCCTTGGTGGGGGTGGGAGGAGTCTCTGCAGATTTTCTGAGCCCTGGTCAGGCAGTGGCTCAACAGTAATAATTTCTGACAAAATTGTACGTCTGCATGCTGTCTGGGCCTTATAATTAGATATTTTAGTCAATAAAACCCCGGAAGACAAAATCATTAGTCAACCACTCCAGATCCAACCGCAGGATTTAGAGAAAGGAGGGGTCAGCAAAGCCCACGATAGAGCCTCCTCATTGGCATATGCGATATATAGTGAAGAGCGTGCAAAGTGCAAACTTGTTTGCTTGCACTAAAGCAAGGCTTCCGAACACCCACTGGAAAGATCGCAATACCTGCGCTAATTGTTACAGCATACTCTGCTAAAAAATCCAAAACAAGGAAAGAGCCAAAAGTCTGCAAATAAATGTATTCAAGATGAAGGCATTTGGGCCAGCCTTCGACTAACTTTGGACGCGCAAGTGGCTGTTTTCCTTCTAGACAGGTAATCTAATGTTCCATTTTTCTACATTTTCTGTGTATCCTTTTGCGTGGCGATGTGCGTTACCGATAGTTTGCAACAAAATACAAAGTAGGGGATCCTTCGATGCAACTTCAGACTGTGCACAATGTTGTGCACTTCCAGAGAGGAGGAGGAGGGACTATCAGCGAGGTGCGCATTTGCAAAAGAGTCGGGGGCGGGATTTATATTTGGAATTCTGCCTGGTGACACAAGATTCAAGTACCCCAGCTTTAAGTAAATAATTTAGATTTTCATCTAACTTTGTCAGCATGTTCGAAATAAACTACGACTGCGAATTGATGCATTCCAGGCTAATACGGTCGTCACTAAGAAACATGTATTAACTGTCCAGGCACTTTACTGTATGACATTTAAACATTCTTAACTGTCATGCAAGTATAAGGAGAAGTTACACAGGTATAACTTTTATATATTGAACTGCCGTTGTGTCCACCTGCTCCCAGTGCCACCCACACTGGTTTAAAAGTGTAACTTAGATATTGGGTTTCACTATGTAAAGCGCTTTGAGTCACTAGAGAAAAGCGCTATACAAATATAATTCACTTCACATATAGCTGAACTAAAATAAAGTCAAACTCAACTTTTGACGAACACACATGATATAATAAAAGGGAACGGAGAGTGATACTGTTGGCAAATTTGCCTTTTTTTAAAGTATTGAAACACGAATAATTTGTAGCAGCAGGCAGCTTTATTCCATGTGAGTGCAGTTCATACAGAACACTTAAATATACAGTGTGAAGGGGGCTTGTGTGCAAAGGTGTTTTCAATGCTGGGACGCAGGATGTGTAGTTGCAGTCACAACTTGGTGGTGTTTAAGTAGTTGTGCAACAATAATCATCATCACCATGGACTGGACTTTCGCTGATGTGTTGGACTTTCACAATATTATGTCAGACCCACTCGACATCCATTGCTTTCGGTCTCCCCTAGAGGGGGGGGGGGGTTACCCACATATGCGGTCCTCTCCAAGGTTTCTCATAGTCATTCACATTGACGTCCCACTGGGGTGAGTTTTCCATATGTGGGCTCTGTACCGAGGATGTCGTTGTGGCTTGTACAGCCCTTTGAGACACTTGTGATTTAGGGCTATATAAATAAACATTGATTGATCATTTGTCCAATTGTCTAATTACCGGATGTTGTGTCGCTCTGTGAAAACACTTTTTCAGAATCGGAATCAGAAATACTTTATTAATCCCTGAGGGGAAATTAAGATTTTCAGCACAATCCCATTCAAGAACAAACAAACATTACAAGGAGACAGAACATGATCGCTGACGGGTCTGCCAACTTCCAGCGCCCTTTTACACTTGTAAAGAACATAATGTCATGGCTGTCTTGAGTTTCCAATCATTTCTACAACTCTTATTTTTTTGTGGTAGAGTGATTGGAGCACATACTTGTTGGTCACAAAAAAGATTCATAGAGTTTGGTTCTTTTATCCGATGAGATGGCAACTTGTCCAGGGTGTACCACCCGAATGCAGCTGAGATAGGCTGCGGCACCCCCCGCGACCCTCAAAAAAGGGACATGCGGTAGAAAATGGATGGATGGTTCTTTTATGAATTTATTTTGGGCAAACTCCGCCCAAAGAAGAAACCTTGGGTCACTAATGAACTGCTAGACTTGTGTGACAAGCGGAGAGCCCTGAAGAAGAGTAAGAACTCACCTGAAGGATCTGATGCTTATAGAGTAATCAATAAGAGCATCAAGAAAGGCATGCAGTCAGCAAAACAGAACTGGATTGAGGGAAAGTGCCAAGAAATAGAGAACAGCCTGAATGCCAACAACAACACCAAGAAGGCATATCAAACTGTTAAGGAGCTAACAAGAGCAAAACAAACCAGAGTCTCTGCAATCCAGAGCAAGACCGGTGATTGCCTAGCGGAAGAACAGAAGATCCTAGACAGGTGGACAGAATACTGCTCTGAGCTCTACAACCACACGGCACGCAGAGATCCAACAATCCTGACATGTCCTCAACCCACAGAGGATGAAGACACACTCCCCATCCTCCGTGAAGAAGTTGAGGCAGCAATCCGAGCACTGAAAAAAGGAAAAGCAGCTGGAGTGGACAACATCCCAGCTGAGCTCGTACAAGCAGGGGGAGAAGCCATGATCGACACCCTCACCATCCTGTGCAACAAAATCTGGCAGAGTGGTGAGTGGCCTACATCATGGACCCAGTCACTTATCATCACACTTCCGAAAAAAGGCAATCTCCAACTGTGCCAAAACTACCGCACCATCAGTCTTATTAGCCATCCCAGCAAAGTCCTACTGAAAATAATACTAAATAGGTTAAAACCCCAAGCTGAACTGATTATAGCTGAAGAACAGGCTGGATTTAGAGCAGGGCGGAGCACCACAGAACAGATTTTCAACTTGAGAATCATTTGTGAGAGACATCTGCAGCATCAACAACACCTTTACCATGTGTTTGTAGACTTTGAGAAAGCCTTTGACCGGGTATGGCATGCTGCACTGTGGGCAACCATGAGGAAATACAACATCAGTCCTAACCTTGTCAGAGTCATTCAACATCTGTACAATAAAGCTACCAGCGCAGTTCTCTACAACGGCGCTATCGGAGACTGGTTCAGGACAACAATTGGAGTGCGCCAAGGATGCCTTCTCTCTCCCATTCTCTTCAACATCTTTCTGGAGCGTATCATGACGGATGCCCTAGCAGATCATGAAGGAACTGTCAGCATTGGAGGCAGACCAATCACCAACCTCCGTTTTGCAGATGATATCGATGGGCTAGCTGGAGAAGAAAGAGAACTTGCCAGTCTAGTTGAAAGGCTTGATACCACCTCCCGAGCCTACGGAATGGAAATCCATGCTGAAAAGACCAAAATGATGACCAACAACAAAAATGGCATCCGCTCAGACATCAAAGTCAATGGACAGGCACTGGACACGGTGTCAAGCTTCAAGTACCTCGGTGCAATCGTGTCCGATGAAGGATCCAAACGGGAAGTCCTTGCCAGGAGTGCTCAAACAACTGCTGCCCTGGCAAAACTCAAACCCATATGGAAAGACACAAACATCAGTCTGGCATCAAAGGTGAGATTACAGCGCTCACTTGTAATGTCGATCTTCCTTTACGCCTGTGAAACATGGACCCTTACAGCAGAGCTGCAGAAAAGAATTCAGAACATGGAGATGAGATGCTACAGAAGACTCATGGGTATCTCCTACACCCAACATGTCACAAACGAAGAAGTCCGGCAAAAGATCAGCCAAGCCATCGGCCCACATGATGACCTGCTCACCACGGTCATAAAGCGGAAACTGAGGTGGTACGGACACATCACCAGATCCTCAGGCCTTGCAAAAACAATCCTGCAAGGCACCGTACAAGGTGGCAGGAGACGAGGGAGACAAAAGAAAAGATGGGAAGATAACATCGGAGAATGGACTCACCTGAAACTCACCGAGGCAATGAGAGCTGCTGAGGACAGAGAGGGATGGAGAGAGCTGGTCAACAGATCGTCTGTGGTGCCCCAACGACCCTTTGGGGTTATGGGATAGGTTAGGTTAGGTTAGGATTATGGGTCTACTGAAAATGTGACCAAATCTGCTGGGTCAAAAGTACAGCAATGTTAATATTTGGTTACATGTCCCTTGGCAAGTTTCACTGCAATAAGGCACTTTTAGTAGCCATCCACAAGCTTCTGGTTGAATTTTTGACCACTCCTCTTGACAAAATTGGTGGGAATTGTGGCCAAACAGCTCAATTTTTGTTTCATCTGACATCACATGGACAAATGTAAGACCTTCTGGAGGAATGTTCTGTGGTCAGATGAAACAAAAATTGAGCTGTTTGGCCACAATACCCAGCAATATTATATCAGGGGCGGTATGGCGTAGTGCAGGGGTCACCAACGCGGTGCCCGCGGGCACCAGGTAGCCCGTACGGACCAGATGAGTAGCCCGCGGGCCTTTTCTAAAAATAGCTCAAATAGCAGCACTTACCAGTGAGCTGCCTCTATTTTTTAAATTTTATTTATTTACTAGCAAGCGGGTCTCGCTTTGCTCGACATTTTTAATTCTAAGAGAGACAAAACTCAAATAGAATTTGAAAATCCAAGAAAATATTTTAAAGACTTGGTCTTCACCTGTTTAAATAAATTCATTAATTTTTTTACTTTGCTTCTTATAACTTTCAGAAAGACAATTTTAGAGAAAAAAAATACAACCTTTTTACCTTTTAAATTCCTTCCTCTTCTTTACTGACAATTTAAATCAATGTTCAAGTAAATTTATTTTTTTTATTGTAAAGAATAATAAATACATTTTAATTTAATTCTTCATTTTAGCTTCTGTTTTGTGAAATATTTCTTCAAACTTATTATGATTAAAATTCAAAAAAATTATTCTGGCAAATCTAGAAAATCTGCAGAATCAAATTTAAATCTTATTTCAAAGTCTATTGAATTTATTTTAAAATTTTTGCTCTGGAAAATCTAGAAGAAATAATGATTTGTCTTTGTTAGAAATATAGCTTGGTCCAATTTGTTATATATTCTAACAAAGTGTAGATTGGATTTTAACCTATTTAAAACATGTCATCAAAATTCTAAAATTAATCTTAATCAGGAAAAATTACTAATGATGTTCCATAAAAAGATTCGATTTAGCTAGTTTTTCTCTTCTTTTTTTCGGTTGAATTTTGAATTTTAAAGAGTCGAAATTGAAGACAAACTATGTTTCAAAATTGAATTGTCATTTTTTTCGTGTTTTCTCCTCTTTTAAACCATTCAATTAAGTGTAAATATCATTAATTATTAATGATAACATAGAGTTAAAGGTAAATTGAGCAAATTGGCTATTTCTGGCAATTTATTTAAGTGTGTATCAATCTGGTAGCCCTTCGCATTAATCAGTACCCAAGAAGTAGCTCTTGGTTTCAAAAAGGTTGGTGACCCCTGGCGTAGTGGGTAGAGCGGCCGTGCCAGAAACCTGAGGGTTGCAGGTTCGCTCTCCGCCTCTTGACATCCAAATCGCTACCGTTGTGTCCTTGGGCAGGACACTTCACCCTTTCCCCCGGTGCCGCTCACACTGGTGAATGAATGATGAATGAGTGATAGGTGGTGGTCGGAGGGGCCGTAGGCTCAAACTGGCAGCCGCGCTTCCGTCAGTCTACCCCAGGGCAGCTGTGGCTACAAATGTAGCTTACCCCCACCAGGTGTGAATGAATGATGGGTTCCCACTTCTCTGTGAGCGCTTTGAGTATCTATTATATACAATATATAAAATCTAATCCATTATTATTGTTATTATTATATGTTTGGAGGAGAAAAAGTGAGGCCTTTAATCCCAGGAACGCCATTCCTACCGTCAAGCATGGTGGTGGTAGTATTATGATATGGGCCTGTTTTGCTGCCAATGGAACTGGTGCTTTAAATGGGACAATGAAAAAGTAGGATTACCGCCAAATTCTTCAGGACAACCTAAAATCATCAGCCCGGAGGTTGGGTCTTGGGCGCAGTTGAGTGTTCCAACAGGACAATTACCCCAAACACACGTCAAAAGTGGTAAAGGAATGGCTAAATCAGACTAGAATTAAGGTTTTAGAATGGCTTTCCCAAAGTCCTGAAGAAACAAGTCCATGTCAGAAAACCAACACATTTAGCTGAACTGCACTAATTTTGTCAAAAATTCAACCAGAAGCTTGTGGATGGCTACCAAAAGCGCCTTATTGCAGTGAAACTTGCCAAGGGACATGTCACCAAATATTAACATTGCTGTATGTATACTTTTGACCCAGCAGATTTGGTCACATTTTCAGTAGACCCATAATAAATTCATAAATTGAACCAAACTTCATGATTGTTTTTTGTGACCCACAAATATGTGTTCCAATCACTCTATCACAGGGGTCACCAACCTTTTTGAAACCAAGGGCTACTTCTTGGGTACTGATTAATGCGAAGGGCTACCAGTTTGATACACACTTAAATAAATTGCCAGAAGTAGCCAATTTGCTCAATTTACCTTTAACTCTGTTATTATTAATAATTAATGATATTTATCTTTGTAGAAACACTGATCATCTTAATGATTTCTCACAATAAATATATATAGAAACAGATAAATATCAATATGCAACACTTTATTTTTATATTTTTTCTAAGTGCACATTTTTCAAATTGAACATTTTCAAATGATCACTTCTAAGACAGTCTTGTGAAATCACAATATCCCATTTTAACTAGCTAGCCACTAACATTTTTTAACAAATCATGAATTACTTTGCATCATGTTTGTACAAATAATAACTCATGTAAAATACAAAAGTAAACTCTCAAATTTTTAAATCATGCCACACTTTGAACTGGACACCAAATCTGTTATCTGTTTCTTTGTCAGTTAGTGGGAAGCCTGGCATTGCATGCTGTTAACTAGTGTGTTGTACTCTGGTGTGTAACTTGACACTGCAACTCTGAGTGAGTCTTGCAGATGTGCATCAGTGAGGCGTGTTCTGTGTTTGTTCTTGATGGAGTTTATGTCAGAAAAGGCTGATTCACAAAGATAAGATTTTTCCTCATTGTTTGCGGAACCTTCTTAATCTTTTGGACATATTTTCACAGCAATCTGGCCTTAAGCTTAATTATGATAAATGTAAAATGTTAAGAATCGGAAATCTAAAGGGAACGTCCTTTCGAATGGAATGCAAAGTGCCTGTTTTGTGGACAGATGGACCAGTTAACATACTTGGTGTTGTTGTCCCAGAAAATCTGGAAGATCTAGGCTCAGTAAATTATGATAATCGACTAAGAAAGCTGGACAAAATTATGCAATTATGGAAAGGGAAATCCCTAACCTTGTATGGTAAAATGTCTATTGCCAACTCGTTAATTATTCCTCAGTTTATTTATTAGTTTTTGTCATTACCAGCTCTATCACAAAACTTTTTTAAGATTTATGAGCGGAGGGTCTTCGATTTTGTCTGGAACGGCAAACCAGAAAAGATTAAAAGAAAGGTTTTGTACAAAGAGTATGAATATGGGGGCCTGAAACTTCTCAACCTTGAAGCTATGTGTCTGTCTTTAAAAGCATCAATTGTTCCAAAGATGTATTTAAACATTGAGTGGTACACAAATGTCCTGTTGGACAAAAAACATGTACTGTATCAAAAGAAATTGTATCCTTTTTTACAAGTGATCCCCTCCCAGAGAGTCTGCTGGGAAACATGGCGGGGTTCATAAAGGAAATAATCCACTCATAGTGGTGTTTTCAATTTTATGTGCCAGAAAAAAGAGACGATATTTTGCAGCAGTTAATATGGATGAACTCTAATATTGTAATAGATGGAAAGCCTTTCTTTTGGAAAAATATGTTTGAAAGAGGAATCATTTTTGTAAGAGGAATCATTTTTGTCAATGATATTATCAATGAGAATGGTAAAATTAAGAAGTATGATGAATTTAGAGCTATGTATGGTGATGCTTGCTCAAGCTTTTCATTTTATTAACTAACTGGAGTAATTGGGAAAAGATGGAAACAAATAATTAATTATGGAACTACTAAATTATTAGTTTGTAAACCTCTAATAAGAAATTATAGTTGGCAAAAAGGAACTAAAATAAATAGAAAAATATATAATTTTTATTTAATAAAGAAATCTTTGAAGGCTGCCAAATGGAAAATGGGAGGACTTTTTTGACTGCCCGTTGCCATGGGATGCCATATTCAAACTAATCTATAAAACCACTATCGATGTGCAAAATCGTTATTTTCAAATTAAAATTATTTATAACTTCTTACCCACAGGGAAAATGTTAAAATTATGGAATATGACAGAGTCAGATGATTGCCGATTTTGTTGTCAGGAGCCTGAATCCACCCTGCATTTGTTTAGGTATTGTCATATTGTGTCTTTGTTTTGGGTGGAAGTTGAAAAAATGTGTTTAAGGATTGGTGTGTTTATGAAGCCTAATGTGGTTTCTGTTATTTTAGGAGAGTTCATTGACAATCATGATTTAGTCAATTTAATTATAGTACTCGGTAAAATGTTTATTTTTAAGGCCAAAAACAGATATTCACTTACTATTACTTTCTTTAAAACATTTATTCAGTATTTTCTAATTTTAGAAAGTTACATGGTTGAAAACGATAATGATGCCAAAAAACATTAAAAAAAAGATGAGAAGTCCTCAAAGGCTTATTTTGAAAGTATAATTATGTTTATAGATTATATGATATCTGTTGTTGTGTTCCCTAATTTGAGTGACCTGGACATAATCTGGACTGTACATAAATGCTTATTTTGAAAATGTAATTTTGTTTATAAATTATATGCAATCTGTTGTGTTCCCTAATTTTTTTCTGTGTACATGAATGAAGGTGTGTGTTGCTGAGTCCGACTTGGACATTATCTGGACTGGGCCTGGTTAAAAAAAACCTTTAAACAAATCTAATTTCATTGACAACCTGGTCTGTTGAAGATAAGGCCCTTTTTTAAAAATAAAATAAAATAAGATAAATAAATAAAAAACATTTTCTTGAAAAAAAAAAGAAAGTAAAACAATATAAAAATAATTACATAAAAAATGGTAATTAATGAAAATGTTAGTGGACCAGCAGCCTATACAATCATGTGTGCTTCAGGGACTGTGTCCCTTGCAGATGTGTTGTCTATGTTGTGGGAACCAGAATATTGGTAGCAGAAAGAAATAACCCCTTTTGTGTGAGTGGGTGTGGATGAGTGTGCATGGGGGAGGTTGTTTGGGTTGATGCACTGATTGAAAGTGTATCTTGTGTTTTTTCTATGTAGATTTAATTTAAAAAAAAAAAAAAAAAAAATATTTTTTTTTAAATTTTTTTTTTTTTTTTTTTTTTTTTTTTTAGAACAGGCCCGCGGGCGACTCATCTGGTCCTTACGGGCGACCTGGTGCCCGCGGGCACCGCGTTGGTGACCCCTGCTCTATCACATAAAAATAAGAGATGTAGAAAGTATTGGAAACTCAAGACAGCCATGACATTATGTTCTTTACAAGTGTATGTAAACTTTTCATCTCGACTGTACACTGTGGTGGCCTCTGCAGTGTTCCACGGGGTGGGGGGGAGCATGGCCAGAGACAGGAGCAGACCCAACAAAGCAACCAAGAGAGCCGACTCCACCCTCGGCCGCCCACTAACTCTCGGCCAGTGTCCAGTCTGCATGGATGAGCGAGGATGCGTCTAAGGAGACCGAGGTGTCCGATACCTGCTCATTCAGCCAAGACACTGTGAAGCTCGTCCGTCCAGGCGCTTAGCGCTAGCTCCGCATTCCTGTCTCTTCATCCACATTTCCTCCTTTTTGGGAAAGTTCTTAATGGGGTTTTATGCTGTTTCGGGGGTCATCCTGCTGTTTTGTGTAAAACAGACGTACGGTACATCCTCAAAAACAGCTACATTTGATATTTGATTTTTGGACATATTCAGCGTTTTTGACAGGTGTGTCCTCGTGACTCATAACCGCACTCATTCCCAAATCCTCCTCAGACTAGGATTTGTTCTGCCAGAAATATCTGGCGCCTTTTCCTACCTGGGGAAAAAGTGATACATTCAAATAAATCAGCGTTATCTTCTGTTTTCTTCCCCCCCGTCAACCTGAGTTGAGGGGTGCAGTCAATAAGTTGACCGTGTGCAGCTCACATGTCACATGATAAACACAACCTGGTCGTTTTTATTACTCGACCAGGTAGGTGCTTCTGATGTTATTCTGGTCAAACAATCATGTCTATGGAGTATTTACGAATTGATGTAAACACATCAACACACTGGCCTCTCTCATCTGTCATTTTTTTTTTTTGAATGAACTTCTGAACTGTACTGTTCCAAAAACTGATAATATAACAATGTAAGGAGGGTCTTTCCTTTTTTTCAGTGTACACGCGCACCCTTTACTTATATTTTCCTTTCACCCAACTGTGACCTGAAGCATGCTCAACTCTACATTCCTGAAGAAAGCCGCCGTGCTATTGTCATTTTTAAGAGAACACACGGATGAAGGGATCATGCCTGTGTTCAGAGTACAAAATCAAGGCCTTAACTATCTGGCTTTCAAAAAAACAAAGCAAACGATGCCGACAAAGGAAAAGATCAATAGTAAATGCAGGAGAAGAAGAAAGAACAAGGTACTGTACTTGGAGTCACAATAACAGAGTAGCCGACTGGACATGAAGCAATTATACAAGCATTTGGGCTATTTGGTATAATATAGTTGACCTCTTATTAGTTGAGTTTTAGAAACAATTGTTCCAATAGTATAGCAAGGTGGTCCTATAGGTTCAAATCTGGGCGTTGTTTTGGACTCTGACCTTAGTTTTATACCACATGTAAAGAATTTAACAAAAATAGGTTCTTAGCCAGAGTTCGCCCGATTCTCTCTCAGGGCAACACGGAGACGCTAATGCAGGCTTTTATTACAAGTCATTTAGATTATTGTAACGCCCTGCTTTCTGGTCTTCTTAAAAAGGTTATTGCACCTTTACAATTACTCCAAAATTCAGCGGCACGTGTCCTGACGAAGACCAGAAGGCGGGCTCACATTACACCAGTTTTAAAATCTCTGCATTGGCTCCCCGTGTGTTTCAGGATAAATTTTAAGTTTCTTCTTATGGTTTATACATGTTTTTATGGTATTTGGTCTTCTTATCTTTCATATTGGCTTTTACCCTATGAACCTTCCCGGGCCCTGAGATCCTCAGGCACTCATCTCCTAATTATTCCCAAAGTAGTCAGGACACAAACTCACGGGATGGCATCTTTCCACCATTATGGCCCCCGTCTATGAAACAGCTTGCCGGAGGACCTTAGGGCTGTGGAGAACGTTCATGTTTTTAAGAGCAGGCTTAAGATCCACCTTTTTGATTTGGCTTTTACCTGATATTAATTATTTTATTGAAGTAATTTGTATTTACATCTGTATCCTATTAGTTATGCAAGATTTTATTTAGTTATATTTATATATTTATTTACTGTATATATATATATTTTTGTATTTTTGTAAAAATTTTTATTCTCTATTAATCTTCATTTGTCCTACTTGTATTTTATTCTTTATCTCTACTCATGGTTCTTACTATTTTACAAGTTTTATTATTTTTATTTTCCAACGTTCCTTAGATGAGCCATCTGCCTCAGGGGCTATCGGCAGTGCTTGTGGGGGCGCTTTTTTGTCAGTGTCCTGGTGGCCATGGTCTGATGACCTCCTGGTGCAGATGGCTCCTGTGATAGTGTTTACTCACATGTCTCCTCTGTACTCAGCCATGCAATCATTGTTCCATATAGTTGCATATTTGTGTGTATGTTGTGTGTATGTGTGTGTGTTTGTGTTTGGTATCTGTGTCCATGCGTACGTATGTGATAATGGGGGATATGGGTCACCGGGGTATTGTTTTTAACTTTGTACAGCACTTTGCGTTGCATGTATGAAAAGCGCTTCATAAATAAAGCTTGATTTGATTTGAGCTTTAAATCTCGGACATCTCTGTGTGGAATTTGCATGTTTTTCTCCGCGGTCCAAAAACATTCATGCAAGGCTATTAAGAGACTCTAAATTAGGAGGGCACAAATATTATGATGTTGTAATCCAATTATATTTATTTACTGTATATTGTGTATTAAAAGAAGACAAGCACAACATCAAACTAACCTAATTTCCGGACCATAAGCCGCAACATTTTATAACCTGCACTTTAGACAATATTGCGGCTGTCACGACTTGGTCCTTGGGTTTTATTTTTCCGGAAGGCAACGGAAAGTTGGCGCGTGCAAGGCGTGTATGTGAGTACATATTTTATTTTAACACTAACAAACTACAAAAAAAGGAAGCAAAAAAAAGGAAGCAAACAAAAGGCGCGCACAATGGCGGAAGTACTAAACTTGGCTATAAACACAAAACTTGCACAAAGGCAGAAACTATGAACAATGAAACAAAAAACACTAACTGTGGCATTAATAAACAAAAATTACTTGGCATGGAACTGAGAACAAGGCATGAAGCAGAGTGATGAAAAAGTGTGCAGAGCATAAATGTGATGTCGCCAGGCCGACTAACAGAAAACAATGGACTTAAATAACACAGACATGATTAACAACAGGTGTGTGACTCAAAATGTGAAACAGTTGCGTGACATGACAGGTGAAAACTAATGGGTGACCATGGAAACCAAACAAAACAAGGAAGTGAAACCAGGAACTAAAAAAGAGTCCAAAAACCAAGCAAAACATGGCCAAACAAAAACATGATTAACACAGACATGACAGCGGCAAACTTATAGACATATCCGTGTTCACGAGATCTATTTGCCGCCAATAAATGAAGCCTCGTCACATTACACCAATTAAATGGCCAAACTGGTCTTGGTGGATCAATGAAATTGTTCACATTAAATCAAACGCACTCACACAGTCATTCATTCAGCCTTTTAGCGCATGAAGGTGGCCAAGCTGGTGCTGGAGTCACAAAAACACATTGTGACAGCAATAGGTGGAAAAAGGATTGCCTTTGATAGATGTCCTCACAAATATTGATATGAATACAAAGCAGTATATGCCTTGGCGAAAAAGTGAATTTTGTATTTTTGCATTGTTGAAATAAAAATGTTATATATGTATATACTGTATATATGTGTATGTATGTATGTGTATATATATATATATATATGTATATACTGTATATATGTGTATGTATGTATGTGTATATGTATATACTGTATATATGTGTATGTATGTATGTGTATATATATATATATATGTATATACTGTATATATGTGTATGTATGTATGTGTATATATATATATAATACCTGGGATTTATATAGCGCTTTTCTAAATACCCAAAGTCGCTTTACACGTGTGGGGGGGGGGGGGGGGGGGGGATTAAAACAACTTTATTAGGAAAAGAAACTAAGAAAAGAAAAAAAAATATATATATATATAATTGTATAATAATAATAATAATAATAATAATAAAGAAACACCAAGGGCAGGGTCAGTTTGGAAAGGCTAATGTGAAGAGGTAAGTTTTTAGGGTGGTTTTGAAGGTAGGGAGGGAGGGGGCTTCTCTGATGTGCCTGGGGAGGGATATATATATATATATATGTATATGTATATGTTTATGTTTATGTATGTATGTATGTGTATATATATATATATATATTATATATATATATATATATATATATATATATATATATATATATATATATATATATATATATATATATATATATATATATATATATATATATATATATATGTTTATGTATGTATGTATGTATTAGGGATGTGCGTATCGGTCCTGTGGTATCGATATATCGATACTCACACGCTACTCATTTGGCATCACTTTTCTGAAAAAAGTATCGATATAAACCAAAAAAAGGCGTGTGGGGGGTGCAAGCATCACTTTCAGATGTTTTTGATGACTTACTTAACTTACTATGTGCTGGGACACCCCTGTACCTGGCAGAGTATAGAGCTGGCCCAGTCACGTGACAGGAGACAGCGAATGAGCGTCGTCAACGTGCAACACACACACACACACAGCCAGCCGACAGCGATGCAGCCAGGCATATCCAGTGTTGTCCAATTGTTGACTTAAATCAGGCATTGTTTTTTTTTTTTTTAGTAATGTTTACTGAATATTTTTGTTTAAATGATTATCCTAAATTCAAATAATTTCCACAGAGGGGAATTTACTGTTAGTTGAAAATTGCTTGCGTATTTAAAACCAGATAAGAAAGAGATACAATTTGGAGATTCTTCATCTTTGCATTACAGTTTTATTTTTTTCCAAGAAAATCTTGAATATATGATTGGTTTTAATCTGTAACATGATTTCGAAAACATTATCTATTTCATATTTCATTAATTGCTAATTATATCACAAACTTTAAAAAATAACTGCAGCTTCTTGCAATTCGGATTTGACTGTTAATTGGAAAGCCCTAATATTTAATTATTATTATACTATATATAATATTTAATTTATTTTTCATATTTATGTTATTTATTTTAATTTTACTTTTATTATATATTGACCATAATAAATGTGGTATAAATGGTCTGTATTTGTCTTGTGATTTGTCTTAAATAATAACAATAGTAATAATATTTTTGACTGACAAAAAATTGCCAATAAGAAATTATTGGTATCGGTATCGGTATCGATGAAAATGCAAGAAAAAGTATCGGTATCGTATCGAATCCTAAAAGTGTGGTATCGCCCATCCCTAGTATGTATACACTACCGTTCAAAAGTTTGGGGTCACATTGAAATGTCCTTATTTTTGAAGGAAAAGCACTGTACTTTTCAATGAAGATAACTGTAAACTAGTCTTAACTTTAAAGAAATACACTCTATACATTGCTAATGTGGTAAATGACTATTCTAGCTGCAAATGTCTTGTTTTTGGTGCAATATCTATATAGGTGTACAGAGGGCCATTTCCAGCAACTATCACTCCAGTCTTCTAATGGTACAATGTGTTTGCTCATTGGCTCAGAAGGCTAATTGATGATTAGAAAACCCTTGTGCAATCATGTTCACACATCTGAAAACAGTTTAGCTTGTTACAGAAGCTACAAAACCGACCTTCCTTTGAGCAGATTGAGTTTCTGGAGCATCACATTTGTGGGGTCAATTAAACGCTCAAAATGGCCAGAAAAAGAGAACTTTCATCTGAAACTCGACAGTCTATTCTTGTTCTTAGAAATGAAGGCTATTCCACAAAATTGTTTGGGTGACCCCAAACTTTTGAACAGTAGTATATATATATATATATATATATATATATATATATATATATATATATATATATATATATATATATATATATATATATATATATATATATATATATATATATATATATATATATATATATATATATATATATATATATATATATATATGCTTCCGGGTGCCTGTCTTGGTTGGGGCCTGCTGGGTCTAGTCCCAGCAGATTTGGTAACATTTTCAGTAGACCCATAATAAATTCATAAAAGAGCCAAACGTTATGAATGTTTTTTGTGACCACCAAGTATGTGCTCCAATCACTCTATCACAAAAAAATACGAGTTGTAGAAATTATTGGAAACTCAAGACAGCCATGACATTATGTTCTTTACAAGTGTTTGTAAACTTTTGACCGCGACTGTATACTCTATATAATACTAACTTCTTAAAGTCTGCCTTTTTTGCGTCTTGAGCACAATAGTGCAGCTTCCCTCCCATGCAGAAGTAAAACAATAAAAATACAAAGATGGTGTTGATGTACAGTAGATGCACTGCACGGCTGCTTCTAAAATGCCCATAAAAAGTGGTACATGTCTCCTGCTTTTTTGAATATATAGCAAAACACCAGAGGTAGGAGCTGAACATGGATGTGATGTAAATGAGTGTCTCCGTAGTGATGCACCGTATAGTACACGCAAAATTCTCATTTAAATAAGGCGGTCTGTGCCACTTTTTGATTGCACACGCAGTCTTAGTGGATCACACGCCCACTAATAGTACACGCTATTCCATAGGGTGCACACGTTGTTTAGCTCGTGGTATTTGGATCTTAGTAAATCAAGCCCCTTCTGTATTATGTTTTTGCAAGAGTTTTTCTGTCCGTCTGTTTGTTGGTTAACAAATATCTTCAAAGGTTATGGGCGGATTTTGTGTAATCTTTTAAGAAATGAGATAAATTACAGATGATTACATTTGGGGATCACTATCCGGATTCAGGATTTTTGAGAGTCTGCACCCTCCAGGGACTTTTCTAGTTTCTTATTTATCTGCTACTCAGTGGTCTAGTGGTTAGAGTGTCCGACCTGAGATCGGTAGGTTGTGAGTCCAAACCGAGTCATACCAAAGACTATAAAAATGGGACACATTACCTCCCTGCTTGGCACTCAGCATCAAGGGTTGGAATTGGGGGTTAAATCACCAAAAATGCTCCCCTCACCTCCCTTGGGGTGTTCAAGGGTGATGGGTCAAATGCAGAGAATAATTTTGCCACACCTAGTGTGTGTGTGACTATCATTGGTACTTTAAGTTTAACTCGGCAAGGCTGCATTGGAACTGGGGGCTCAAACCTACAACCTTTTGGTTAGAACCTGAGCACTCTTTTCCACATATGATTTAATGTGATCATTCCGACTGACCTGGATTGTAACTCGCCGCCTTGGAAGTTAGCCTTGGCTAGGAGACCCATGTATGCAATGTTTTATGAGAAAACATTTTTATTGTGGAAAGCCAGGGGATTTACGGACTTACCCCTGAAGAGCTTCGGACGTAGGGCACACAGAAACAATAAACTGGTGATATTGACAGTGCAGGAGCTGCAGGTATAAGCCTGTTGAAATGAATATGATCGAGACTGAGTTTTAGTAGTTGCACACACATCACGTGAGGACAGTTGTGTAGCTACTGATGTTTTCTTATCTCTACAAAGATAGCTGTGATGAACACGACACTCAAGTGTTGAGTCACCTTTTCCACTATACGTCTGCCAGATCTTGCAAGAAAAAACAAGTCCAAAACAGACATAGCAGCAACCTACCGCATTGTGTAAAAAAATATAGATGTATATATTATTGCACTTTGCGTAGGCAACAGCAAATTTAATGCAACAATTTTAAATAACTATAACATCAACAGCGTTGCTAGGTGCTAAACATACAAGCTAACCATAGCAAACCATAATAAAACTTACTGTGATATTTCCACTCTCGCTGGGATGCCCACCGACGGGACACTAACATAATTCCGTTTAGATGAAGATTTAATTGCAATCCTCACGAAGGGTTTAAAAAAAGTTGCAGCAACAAGCATCTTTTTCACCATCTCGGGGGATGTGAGAGTCGACCAGCCTGTCGGTCCATGGCCACATTTGTCTACTACCAGGTGAAAGATTCATGAATTATAATCGAAAATTAACTTTTAAGCAAGTTTGGGACGAAGCAGAAGCAGCCGCCGGCTCAGTGTCTCAACAATAGCAGCGTAAGCTAGCATTAGCTTACTGCTATCAATGTGCCATGTCTGCGTTGGCAATAATAATAACAATATCATTCATAATTGGTTAATGTTTCAGGTCACGACATGTAAATGGAATATTGTTGGCGGTTTATGGATGTTTTTAGAGGGTATAATCAGCACAACAGAGGACCCTCCATCTGTTGACTCAATTGTTAGCTATATTTTATTTTAAAATGTTGTTTGTTTTTAAATCTCTTATTTAAAGTTAAAGTTAAAGTACTAATGATAGTCACACACACACTAGGTGTGGTGAAATTAACCTCTGCATTTGACCCATCCCCTTGTTCACTCCCTGGGAGGTGAGGGGAGCAGTGAGCAGCCGCGCCCGGGAATCATTTTGGTGTTTTAACCCCCCAATTCCAACCCTTGATGCTGAGTGCCAAGCAGGGAGGTAATGGGTCACTCTAACCACAAGGCCAGCGGAATAGCGCCACAAAATATGTCAGACCTTTTAAAAATGTACACCCCCACAAGGTCCCTGAGGTCAGCTGATCGGTTTCTTCTTGACGTCCCAAAAATCCACAGGGGATTGTGCATTTTCTGCTGTGGCTCCAAAACTTTGGAACAATATCCCTCTTGCTATTCAGATGTCTACCTCTTTAATGAGTTATAAATCACGTCTTAAAACCTATTTTTATTGTTTGTCTTTTAAACCAGCATGAGAGTTGTGTGATTCTAGTCTATTTTCTTTTCTTTTATGTATTTTTTATTTTTACAGTTAAATGTTTCATTTTATTGACTTTCCTTGTATGTATGTTTTAACTCCTGTGCAAACTTTGTGAAACTTTTATAGTTTTTTTTAAATGTGCTTTATAAATAAAGTGGATTGGATTGGATATTTATTTACGATTACGAATGTATTAAAAAAGCCAAGCATAAGCGTTCTTGTCTTGCATAAGGATTGTAAATGACAAACAGCACATCAATTTCCAATTTTAGCATATTTCCACTATTGATAGTATGGTCAGAGTGCAGAAGCGTTACTAGAGTGACGTGGAATCTACGGAAATGGCAGAAGATATTCGGAGCCGAATATTCAAAGTGGCCGACTGAATTTGTGACATTTTGTGAGGTTTAGATGGTATTTTTACATACTTTGCGGATTGTAAATACAATTGTATATAATTTAATGGATACAATGAAACACAATTTAGCATATGAAGTCAACTTGTTTTCCCACTCTCCCGTTCGACTCACCTGCTATTGTCATCTGGCTTGTGTTTTTTGTCCTTTTATTTAATTTTTTTGTACATTTTCATGACATAGTGCTTCACTTTTTCCACATTTTGTTATGTTACAGCAGAGGTGTCATACTCATTTTAGCTCAGCGGCCGCATGGAGGAAAATCTATTCCTGGTAAAGCACATTCTGAAAATGTACACATTACAAATATTCCTCTTGGCAAAACACTTCACGTTCGTTGACAACATCTGAGGAAATATTTGGTGCAGTTTCAAAAACACAATGGAGAACACTATGAACTTAAGACTTTGCCTCAGTGTTTTTACAAAGCCATTAAAGTCTAAGCACTTCCTGTTTAACATTGTCATGTTGGCGGTTCAGTAAAGACATGTTTGGGAAAGCAACAGAGTGTTTCTTCAAACCGGTGACATCAATTGGTGACATCCACAACTGCCACATAACATTCATTTATCATCATTCAAATATTACAATTATAATATCATTAAAACAATTGTCAAAATAACACCATAATAGCCGAACTAAAGGGAACATACAAAGTTTGTACATTAAAGCATAAAATAAAATAGAACAAACATCAAATGTAGAACCACACATTTTTACAATGGAGTTCAGAGTGCACATCGTGCCTTCAGTAAATTGCACACTACAAAGATGATGGTCATGTTGACTTAAGTCTTTGCATAATTTACAATAAAAAAAGGTATTGTGCGTCGCTATAGCGTTATTAGTCTGCCGCCAGCCACAACAGGAGCAGCTGATTGCTTGCACCTACGCTGATTAGAGTAGCAGCAGCCAATCCAGATGGCGCTTAAAGTCAGCCGATACGTCATCTTTAAACAGTGGGACGTGTGAAGTGGGTTACACTGGAATTGCTATTGCGATATCCAGTGGACACATTTAGAACAGAAGTTTCTTGCATTAAGAAATTGCAGCTCACTTAGAAAAATCATTTTGCGGGCCGGATTGAACCTGTTCGTGGTTCTGATATGGCCTGCAGGCCATATGTTTGAGACCCCTGTGTTACAGTTTTATTCTAAATTGGAATAAATTATTTTTTGTCTTTAAAATTCTACAGACAATACCGCATAATGATAATGTGAAATGGTGTTCTAAAAAAACATTTCAAATTTATAAAAAATTAAAAAACACGTACATAAGTACACACAGCCTTTGCTCAATACTTTGTTGATGCACCTTTGGCAGCAATCACAGCCTCAAGTCTTTTTTAATACGATGCCACAAGCTTGGCACACCTATCTTTGGGCAGTTTTGCCCATTCCTCTTTACAATACCTCCATCAAGCTCCATCAGGTTGGATGGGAAGTGTTTTTATCCAGGAGTCTCTGTACATTGCTGCATTTAGTCTAGTCAGGGAGGTGATCAAAACCTCTTGGTAAAAAGTTTGCCAAAATGCAACTGAAGGACTTTTAAACCTCGAGACACAAAATGATCTGCTGTGATGAGACAAAAATTAAACTCTTTGGCGTGAATACCAGATGTTTGGAGGAAACCAGGCACCGCTCATCACCGGGCCAATACCATCCCTACAGTGAAGCATGGTGGTGGCAGCATCATGCTGCGGGGATGTTTTTCAGCCGCAGGAACTGGGAGACGAGTTAGGATGAAGGGAAAGATGAATGCAGCAATGAACAGAGACAACCTGGATGAAAACCAACGCTTCCCATTCAATCTAATGGCAAAACTGCCCAAAGATAGGTGTGCCAAGTGTGTGACATCGTATTCAAAAATATTTGAGGCTGTAATTGCTGCAAAAGGTGCATCAACAAAGTATTGAGCAAATGCTGTAAGTACTTGATTTTTTTTTTGTTTTCTATTTTAAATAAATTTGCAAAATGTAAAAAAAAATTTTACTTCACCTCGTCATTATGGGGTAATTTGTGTAGAAGTTTGAGGACAAAAAGGATGTAACATAACAAAATGTGGAAAAAGTGAAGCGCTGTGAATACCTTCCAGATGCACCTTATGGTTCTGCTGTTCATGCATTTTTTCTTGTCAGCTAAAATTCAAGTTGTCATTCCCCTGTGCCTGTCGACAGTTAATGCATGTTGTATGTTTGGAACCAGTTCTCCCATTACATTCTGACCCCAAGCTCGTTGGAAGTTGTCTGATTCAGACACCTGGATTGTGGTCCTCCTCACTCATTTCCCGTCCGTTATTTGCCTTCCTGTCACATACACAAAGCCCCCTTTTTTTATCAGAGGTTTGCAGTACGTGCCAAGTACATCTACAATATCTAGAAATCTGAACAGCAGCCGTTGTCAAAGTCTGATGCTCGTGAATGCAGCAGCTCGAGAACAATGGAGATAAAAAATGTCTGCTATATTGTAAAAGCAAAATGGATCAACTTCCATAGCCTATGGTGAGAAAAGTATTTAAGTAAGTAAAGTAGCAATGATTGTCAGACACACACTAGGTGTGGTGATATTATCTTCTGCATTTGACCCATCACTCTCACCCCCTGGGAGGTGAGGGGAGCATTGAGCAGCAGCGGTGGTCGCCCCCGGGAATCATTTTTGGTGATTTAACCCCCAATTCCAACCCTTGTTGCTGAGTGCCAAGCAGGGAGGTAATGGGTCCCATTTTTATAGTCTTTGGTATGACTCGGCCGGGGTTTGAACTCACGACCTACCGATCTCGGGGCGGACACTCAAACCATTTAGTCCAGAAGAATAAAATAATTGTTTGTCCAATGAGGATATAATATGGGGTGACTATGAAATGTTCAAAAAAAATGTTGGGTTTGTTGCCTATCAACTTTGTTCAACTAAAATAACAGTATTTCATTGGGGCTCTTCTGTTTGTCCTAATATAATCAAACCAATAGCCCACAATTTAAGAACAACAGAATGGGAAATAATGCTTTCAAGATGATGTCTGGCATATTCTAAAATAATATTCATGACTCAACTGGATGAAAACAACCACAACTTGAAAGGCTATCAGTAAAGCGCAGACCTCTTCTGAGTTGGAAAGGTTGGTTCTGTAACATTTTATAACAAAAAAAATGTTTTATTTACTTTGTTACATATCTTTCTGAGAACCGGAATCCTCTACAATGGGCATTTGTTATTGTTTTTGGTTTTTTTAGCTCCGTTTTGTTTTTTAAAGTTGCAAATATTTAAAAACTTCAAAGACCCATATTTGGCAACACAAATAAACAAAGACTGCAGAAGACACTGGTTACATGAAAGTATACATGTTTTCATTATGAAATAGGACTATAAAAGCACACCGAAAGGAGCATCAGTTTTGATACGTGACAAAATCTATGAACATATTGTTTTGCACAGCCAGACTTTGTTTCGTTTTGTTTCTAGAAGCGTGTATAACAGTGCATCGAATATAAATAATCCCGACTGTGTGGTTACAGTTGAGGGAAATTGGAGATACCATGACTTCATGACTTAATGTCAATCATCCATCCCTTCCTCCTTTACCACAGGCCACTTGTTAAGATAGCAACGGGTGTGGAGCGTGCCTTAGGGGACTAAAAGAGGCACTGTGACCAGATCTTCAGTCAATCATAAGGTCTGTCAAGCGGTCACTCGGTTGGCAGCACTGCCAATCTAAGCCAGTAAAAGAAGAACAACTAAAAATGTTGGTTTGGCAATAAAACAAGAATTTAACCTCAGAGTCGCGGAAAACACAGGGGACGGGTCTGAAAGGCACACCCACTAAATTATGCTGGAAAAACATAACTGTTTTGTCATGTTGGATAAGGAGAACAGTGTTGAGTGGTTATTGAGAATTTGAAGCCTTGTGCAGTAAGGAGCTTATTAGAGACTTCTGGAGCGACCGACTGCCAAATCAAACTTGTTTGGCTCCTTAAGGATTCATGAGGTTTTGAAAAAACTTTAAAGGCCTACTGAAACCCACTACTACCAACCACGCAGTCTGATAGTTTATACATCAATGATGAAATCTTAACATTGCAACACATGCCAATACGGCCGGGTTAACTTATAAAGTGCAATTTTAAATTTCCCGGCAAACTTCCGACTGAAAACGTTTCGATATGATGACGTTTGCGCGTGACGTCAACGGTTGACGCGGAAGTATTCCAAGCCCATTGAATCCAATACAAAAAACTCAGTTTTCATCTCAAAATTCCACAGTATTCTAGACATCTGTGTTGGTGAATCTTTTGCAATTTGTTTAATGAACAATGGAGACTGCAAAGAAGAAAGTTGTAGGTGGGATCGGTGTATTAGCGGCGGACTACAGCAACATAACCAGGAGTACTTTGAGGATAGCAGACGCCCTAGCCGAACGACGTCACCTTGACTTCCTCCATCTCCGGTCCGCCAACCGCATCGGTGATCGGGTGAAGTCTTTCGTCGTACCGTCGATCGCTGGAACGCAGGTGAGCACGGGTCGTGATGAGCAGATGAGAGCTGGCGTAGGTGCAGAGCTAATGTTTTTAGCATAGCTCTGTCGAGGTTCCATAGCTAAGTTAGCTTCAATGGCGTCGTTAGTAACAGGATTGCTAAGCTTTGCCAAGCTGGAAAGCATTAACTGTGTATTTACATGTCCAGAGTTTGGTAGTATTGTTGATCTTCTGTCTATCCTTCCAGTCAGGGACTTCTTTGTTTTGTTTCTATATGCAGTAAAGCCCGATGCTATCACGTTAGCTCAGTAGCTAAAGAGCTTCGCCGATGTATTGTCGTGGAGATAAAAGTCACTGTGAATGTCCATTTCGCGTTCTCGACTCTCATTTTCAAGAGGATATAGTATCCGAGGTGGTTTAAAATACAAATCCGTGATCCACAATAGAAACAGGAGAGGGTGTGGAATCCAATGAACCCTTGTACCTAAGTTACGGTCAGAGCGAAAAAAGATACGTTCTGCCTGCACGCTAGTCCTTCACTTTCACGTTCCTCATCCACAAATCTTTCATCCTCGCTCAAATTAATGGGGTAATCGTCGCTTTCTCGGTCCGAATCTCTCCCGCTGCTGGTGTAAACAATAGGAAAATGTGAGCAGTCTTTCCTCACGCTACTTCCGGTAGGGGCAAGGCTTTTTTTTTATCAGAGACCAAAAGTTGCAAACTTTATCGTCGTTGTTCTATACTAAATCCTTTCAGCAAAAATATGTCAATATCGCGAAATGATCAAGTATGACACATAGAATGGATCTGCTATCCCCGTTTAAATAAAAACAATTCATTTCAGTAGGCCTTTAAAAGTCCACTCTGTAATCCATGGCAACACAGCCTGATTATATTTGTGCTCCTGCTGTTGTGATGTGAATGGGGGGTCCTGGTGTAGGACCAAAAACATTGTTTTGTAGGGCTTATACCAAATTGATCACATCGTGCTGAAGACATTTTAAGTAGATTACTTTAGGTAGTTATTAGCCTTCATCATCTCCATTACAACAGAGCTATTCAACAGGCAGCCCAGGTGCCAAATTGGGCCCATACTGAGCTCCGAGCTCAATTCAAAACTTGGGAGACAAACATTTTTGCAGCAAATTCCTAAAAACACAAACATGCTCCTGTTGTCTAGAGGAATTTGGACCACTGTAAAAACATTGGCAGATTCTGGCTTTGACATTTTAACCTTGCTAGCAAACTAAATGTGTTATTTACATACTGTAACTGAGGCATTCGCCTAGCCACCCCTTTAATCCTTTGGCTGTTACACATTTGTTTCATATTGTGATTTATGTAACTAAAGCAGGGATATTCAACTAAATTGTTTAGGGGGCCACACTTCCAGAAAGCTAAGGATCGGGAGGCCGGACGTCTCTCTTTACTATTAGTCTTTAGAAGCAGCGTCCTCTACAGTAGACATTTGATTTTGGTCTGTTTATTTTGTCAGAGTTACAAGAGCGCTCTGCTGTTTTTAAGGACCTTCTGCAAAAATGCTAGTCAATGATCATGTCTATGACAGCCCTTCAGAGTTTTGAAGAATCTGTTGCAAATAACTCATAAGTTTTTGAACTGAACTCGCGAGTCAACAGTTGAATAGGCCAAATAATTAAAAAGAGAGGACCTAAAATGAAACCTTGAGGAACACCACTAGTATAACTTAAGAAGTTGAACAAATGACTACTGACTGCATCTAAAGTAAAGAATCTACAACAACAGCTTACTGTAGTTACTGTAAGGACATTACGAAAAACTTGTGGGAGTAAACTGTAAGAGTAATTTGTTACTCAGCAAAGTACCGGTGACGTTATTTTTCATTTTGTCATTTGATACGCTATTATGTTCGATAACATCTTTAGCGTCAAAGATGTTTATGTTAACTGATTGACAAATAAAAACACTATATACAGTAGTTTAAAACATTTGGCATTTATCTGAACTCAATAGATTGCAGTGTGCCATATGATATGCTGAGAAATAAAAATGTATAAAAAAAAATACATATTCTGTAAAGTAACAATATTAAATATTGAAAGTACCAAACCCAATACGGTACCAAAAATGTAAACTTAGGTAAAAAGACACAAAGGAACATTTGGCCTTTTTAAGTAGTGCTATTCTCTGCACCTGTATACCAAATTACAGCCTGAAAGAATTTAAGATAACACTATTAGCACATTTTGGGCAAATAAATCACATGCATTCAGTAAAACGTTTAAAAACATTCCAACAAAGACAATAAAATTGCATTTGTGTACAAATATTGGTGTCACGGCTGGTTACACCTTATTTTGAGTTTGCTAGTGTTCTCCTGTGTTTAGTGTTTTAGTTCCTGTCCTGCGCACTTATTTTGGTGGCACTTCCTGTTGTGTTGGTGTTTTCCCGTAACCGTTTCACATCTTTCTCTGAGCACTGATCCACACACCTGCTTTCTGTTAGCAATTAGGTCTACTTAAGTTGAGACTGAGCCACCATTCTTTGTCGGGACTTTGTTTACAATGAATAGTCATTCATGTGGATGCTCTTCCCTTCTGCCGTGAGTTTTTGCTGTGTTCCAGCATTCCATTTTGGGGTTTTGCAGCCTGTCATTTTTAGTTTAGTTTTTGCATAGCCTTCCCTATGCTTCGGTGCCTTTCTAAGCGACACTCGTCTTTTGTTTTTCTTTGTCATTACATTTGTTATTTACCTTCACATTGCCTCCTCGGGCTCCTGCATCCTGGGAACACACCACTATCGCTGTCATGCGGCCCGAGCGTCACAATTGGGGTCTTTTCTTAAGCTAATTTGAATAACACAAGCGAGTAATCAACTGTGATTAATCATGATTGGTACAAATTGCAAAATGTGATGAATCTGATTTAAATAAATTGGCTTCATTTGGGCTTAGGTTAGCAGCAGCAGCAAGTGTTATGGCATGTGTTGATGTGAGGTGCGATTAGAGTGGCTTGAGGCAGACGTGGATAAATGATTTTTTACTGGACCAAGTATGCATGTTACATAAACATTCTTGCCTTTAATTTCAATGAGCGAAAACTTTCAGTTTGAGAACGCTACTTTTGAATTTCCCTGACTGCGACTTGTTGCGATTATCGCGGGTCTTGTGTGTCAGCCAGAGCGTGCAGCAAGACGGCGTGAGCAGGGCATGATCCGCCTACCCAACCAATCATCATGAGCGCATTTACAACGGCATCATCATCCCCGCCCCTGCTCTCTCTCCAGGCAGCGGATTTGTGGTCGAAACATAACACCCTGCGCGTCATTCAACCAAACTGTAGTAACGAGCCACTATTTGTGCAACGATGGGAACAGTATTTAATTAGATTAATTGTTACTGAACAAAAATTACGCCATTATACCAACACTGGTTATCGTATTTTCCGGACAATAAGGCGCACTTAAAATCCTTGTTTTTTTTCCCCTCAAAACTCGACAGTGTGCCTTATAACCCGGTGCGCCTAATGTAAGGAATAAGTTTGGTTTTACTCACCCACCTCAAAGTTATTTTATTTGGTACATGGTGTAATGATGAATATGACCAGTAGATGGCAGTCAAACATAAGAGATACAGTAAGTCGAGGCTGTACAACAGGGGTGTCAAACGTACGGCCCGAGGGCCGGATCAGGCCCGCGAACAGGTTTTACACGGCCCGTGGGATGAGTATAAAAATTAACCTGAAATTTGTGAATGAAATAATCAGCTGTTCTAAATATATCGCAATAGCAATTCTTTGTAGATGATGCTAGATATGTACAAAATAAACCACATGATGTTAGTACATCAGTCAAGGAAAATGATCAAATTACATAAATAACATACTGTAATTTGAATTTGATATCATTTTTTTTATCTTGATGGATTAAAATATTAAAGCCAATGAGTTGACTGATAAACATTTTCACATAATTTATTCAGAAAATATAAATAACGACAAATAACGATAGAATACTATTAACCGCAACATGTAAGTGTAAAAAAAATACCATTATGATTTGCACATTTTCAGAATGTGCTTGTTCTATTTTTAAACAAAACAAACAATCTGAAGTGGTCTTTATTTTTAAGTTATTGTGCCATGATTTTACAAGTCCGGCCCACTTGGGAGTACATTTTTCTCCATTTGGCCCCCCATCTAAAATGAGTTTGACACCCCTGCTGTACAATGATGAGTCTCAAGTAAACAACACCCACATTTTAAATGTTCCATTGAAAATATAGAACATTACACACGGTGCTCAAAAATCTTATCAAAATTTTTTAGTACAACTTTGGTAAGCTATGAAGCCGCACCGCTTGATGGATTGTACTGTGCTTCAACATACCGGTATTATTATGGTGTGTGTGTATAAGGTAAGACATATCTGGCGTTTTGTTTCGCAATATTATGCAAAAGCAACTTTTCTTACCTTCTGGTACCTGCTGATCTGTATTTGGCAGAGGTGGGACCAAGTCATTGCTTTGCAAGTCACAAGTAAGTCTCAAGTCTTTGCCCTCAAGTCTCGAGTCAAGTCCCGAGTCAAGACAGGCAAGTCCCGAGTCAAGTCCAAAGTCAGGACTAGAAAGTCTCAAGTCAAGTCCCAAGTCCTGCATTTTGAGTTTCGAGTCCTTTCAAGTCCTTTTAACCACAGACTAATATTTTTTACACAGATTGTGTATGCTTTTAAAACGCTGTATGTATTTATTAAAACAAGTGCATTCGAAATTGCAGGAAAAAAAATGGTGCTGACATTGCAATTCATAATAGCACTATTAACCAGTCATTTTAATAGTTTAAACAATTTTAAACATTTAACTCATTCCTTTACAGAATAAACACATTTGCAAAAACAAACATTAACATACTATTGGTTGTATTTTATGAAAATAACATTACCACAAAGTTGAGAAGGAGCAAAGATCTTCAATATTTGTATGTGAGAATCACAAAGAAATCTTCTGGGGGAGGATGACACCCCTACAGGGGTTTGGTTTACAAACTTTCAGCCCCACCTAAAACAAAATTCACCAGCCGCCACTGATTATGATGCATTCTCATTTTAGGCAAAGTATAAGACAATACTTTCTTAACAGTATAATTGTAACCAGGAATAAGTCTTCAAGTAACAATATTCAAATACTAACATTGTTGGGTAAGACAGCATTTGGTTTTATTCTGAATCCAGTGAAACAGATTGGTGGTTTTAGCTGATATAAAGACTTTCAGGTGTTTATGTATGTTTAAGTATTTGGCAGATGCTTTTATCCAAAGCGACATACATAAAAAATAGATATAAAACAATCACTGTAAACATTATCATTTAAGGGAAGAATGTAATACAAAATATCAATACAAAGTGTCAAGACAGAATAAACTCTCTGCTGCTGCAGCAACAGAGTTACAGTCTATAGGTCCCTAAAATATATAGATATCTAATGTATTCATACATTGTTTATGTAGGATATACGCATGTATATATAATCTAATCACATTGTTTCTTCAACTTAAAAATAGCTGACCGTTTTTTTCCCCCTTCTCTGGGATTATATTCCCAGTTTTGATCTCGGACGTCTGGTCATTTATAGCGTATAAGAATATTATATTACTGTTGAGCAAACTATGAATAATAAAAACGCCAAAACATGTGTCCGTTATCATAGCTACACGTATGACAAAAAAAACGCGTGAAAATCAGTCGTATTCAGTGAGGTAAAATGAATTAAATTTGCTGACAGTTCATTGCTCCTGCCAAATGAATTGCACTGAGTGGAGCGGATCACCACTCCAAGATGGCGGCTCCGCGTCTCGTCTGCGCCAGTAGGCAGTAGCGCTCAATGCTGCGTACCCTTATAAGATGTCTATGGTTATAACGTTAGCAGTGAGTTTACAGCCTCACTGATTTAACTACACAGCAAATAAAAGTCATGTTACTTAGCCAATAAACGTTATCTTACATTCAAAACTTACCCTTCTTTGTGCAACTTCAAATGTCGAACGAAGTTGGAAGTTGTTGCGTCTCCGTCTGTAATATTCGAACTGCATGATTTGCATAGGGCAATTCGTTTTTTGTTGACCAAGTCGTAGTTTTTATACCCGAACGAAACCAACTTTGGCATAATTGTTTCTCACTGCCGCATTGTTTGACAACTCATGTTCGGTGGTTGTCCTGCAATTGGATTGGATGAGAGCTGTTGGATGAAAACAACGTAGATTTAATTTGATTGGCTGTTGTACTGACAGCACACCAGCTGACAAGCAGCACACACGCTTATAGACACAGACGTATAAAATGAAAGATACGGAGCGCTCCCAAATAACTTTTTAAGGTTTGGGTTTTGGGGAAAGTAGCAAGTCATTTCAAGTCAAAAGCCTCAAGTCCAAGTGAAGTCACAAGTCATTGATGTTAAAGTCTAAGTCGAGTTGCAAGTCTCTTTACATTTTGTCAAGTCGAGTCTAAAGTCATCAAATTCATGACTCGAGTCTGACTCGAGTCCAAGTCATGTGACTCGAGTCCACACCTCTGGTATTTGGGATCTGCATAAATCCTGAAAAATTGCGCGCGTCCGTGCCATAGTTGATAAGCTTCTTCTTTTTCTCTATCTTCTTATGTGACATTCATCCTCCACTGTTGCCATTTGTAATATAAAGTAGTGTAAAGTTCTTACTTATATCTGTCAGTAAGCTCGCCATGAAAGCACTAAAACATACCGGTATAGTGAGTTGACATTATTCACCCAAGGAACTTTAGTAATTAGAGAGGACTGTCTGTGTTGTTGTTTCCGGATGAGGAGATGCTGCTTTTTTTACTTATTGATGTAAGTAAAGTCTGAATGTCATTAAAACAGTTAGCTCCATCTTTTGACACTTCTTCCACCCCCGTCCTTGCACGCTACACCGCTACAACAAAGATGACGGGGAGAAGACACTGTCGAAGGTGAGCCACGTAAATAAGACCACCCACAAAACGGGGCATCCTGAAGCGACTGTCAGAAAGTGGCTTGAAGATGATCTGTAAAACATAATTTATACAACATTTTGACCAAAGAACCACCATTACATGTTATGTAGACCACAAAGAAGTGTTTTCAATGTAGAAAAAAATACATAATAATATGACTCCTTTAATGCGCCCTATAATCTGGTGCGCCGAATTTTTGAAAAAAGATAAAAAATACACCATTCATTGGCAGTGCGCCTTATAATATGGTATATAAATCACAGGTCTGGACCCCAGTGTTTTGTTTTGTAGCAAGGTTAAAACGTCAATCGAAAGATCTGCCGTAATGTTTACAGTGGTTCGAGTTCCTTGATGCAACAAGAGCACTCTAGTTTTTTTAGGAATGTGCTGCAAAAATGTTAGCTAAGTTTTTTAACTGAATTCCGAGGCTGGTATGGTGTCATTCCCCGGACGGATTTGGCCTGCGGGCCGGCAGTTGAATAGCCCTGAAGTAAGGTGTTGCTGTAGCATGTTTACTTCAGATGCAGTCAATAGTCATTTGTTCAACTACCTGAGTTATACTAGTAGTGTTCTGTGTTCCATTTTAGGTCCCCTTTTTTTAATCACTTGGGCAATTCAACTGGGATCCCGCGACTTCAGTTAAAAAAACCTGTGAGAGACTCACATTTTTGCAGCAAAAAAACTATCGTGTCGTCATAGCGATGATCTTTTTTGCATAAGGTTCCTATAAACAGCACAGCATTCCTGTAACACCGGCAAATAGAATAGACCAAAATCAAATGTTCACTGTAGAGCTGGTTCTCTGGAGTATACGAAATAAGACTTATCGTGAATGGAGAATTCAGGCCTCCCGGTCCTAAGCTTTCTGGAAATGTGGCCCCCCAAAACAATTTAGTTGAATACGCCTGGCTTACAACAATCTGTTTTAGATATGTACTGCACTCAGAGACTAAGTTATGCTCACTATGTTGTAAATTATGGGAAATACCAAAGCCCTCAGGAAAGAAAAGAGCTTCTCGATCATTTGGCATGTATACATTGTGAGTAAATGAGCAATACCTACCGCTGAGAGGTTCTGCTAAGGTCTGTGACTACTGTGGCCACATTGGGAAAGTAGCCAAACCATGCAGCAAATTTGATCTTAGGTCCTGTATACCTTGGCCTGCAGTGTTTATGTCGGACTCTAAAATGAGCTTGATTGTTTAGTTCCTGGTGGGTGGCTCAGACCAAAAAGCAGCAGCTTTCATTTATTTAGGTTTTCACAGGAATCTGACAAAGGCGCAAGATCTCCTTCCACTCTTGACAAGGAGGTGTTTCAAACAATAAATAGAAATGCTCTGCTCAGACATTATGTTGTCAGATATAGGGAAAAGCAAAGCATCCCAACCCACAGAGGTTACATCAATCAAATGAAAGGAACATAATGCCTGTACCCATGAATTGCGGGAAGAATGTAAAATATTGGCCAGGCGTTTGTCATCAAGACATATAAACAGATTGAATGGAATCCAATATGTCAGGCTGTGAATGCAGCCGGTGTCTTTTCCCAATGAACCATGAACACTCTTACATTAATTATGCTTGACAGTTCAAAGGAATACACAGACATCTAACCCATTCCAGCAATACATGAATGCAAGAGCTGTCAAAGTTAATTCAACAAAGAGTTAACAAAAGTTTTCTTCAATGGCACTATTTTTTTATCGTGCGATGAACATGCGTCCTTAGGGACTCAGTCCATACCATAGTGGTGGAAACGTAGATACTGAGTCACAGGAATGAGCGGAGAGCAGAAATGGGCACATAAATGGCGTATATTCAAGTGATATGTTTAAAAACATTTCCTGGATGATATTCTGACAATAAAATTGTGTGAGTGTGCGTATGTGCATATATATATATATATATATATATATATATATATATATATATATATATATATATATATATATATATATATATATATATATATATATATATATATATATATATATATACCGTAATTTCCGGACTATAAGCCGCACCTGACTATAAGCCGCACCAGCTAAATTTAGGGGAAAATACAGATTGCTCCATATATAAGCCGCACCCGACTATAAGCCGCAGGGTTTTGATGTGTAATTACCGTAGTATATAGGGGTTCCTGCTACCACGGAGGGGATTGTCGGGACAGAGATGACTGTTTGGGAACGCAAAGCGTCCCATTTATTAACAATAAATCTTTCAATCATTCAATCAAACTTTCACATCTTTGACATGGAGAACAGCATTCGTGCAGAGTACAAATAATACAACGGTGCAAAGTAATACAAAGTGCTCGCCTGTACGTTATCAAAATAACCAGCCTACCGGTATATGAAAAGTCAGTCTTTAATCATTGTGTCATCGTCTTCCTCCTGCGTACTAAAACCACCGAAATCCTCTTCGCCGGTGTCGGAGAAGAACAGGCCGTAAATAAGCCGCACCGTTGTATAAGTCGCAGGGACCAGAACGAGGGGAAAAAGTCCGGAAATTACGGTGTATATATATATATATATATATATATATACAGTGTATGTGTGTATATATATATACTGTATATATATATATATATATATATATATATATATATATATATATATATATATATATATATATATATATATATATATATATATATATATATATATATATATATATACACATTGTGTGTGTGTATATATATACACTACCGTTCAAAAGTTTGGGGTCACATTGAAATGTCCTTATTTTTGAAGGAAAAGCACTTTTCAATGAAGATAACTTTAAACTAGTCTTAACTTTAAAGAAATACACTCTATACATTGCTAATGTGGTAAATGACTATTCTAGCTGCAAATGTCTGGTTTTTGGTGCAATATCTACATAGGTGTATAGAGGCCCATTTCCAGCAACTATCACTCCAGTGTTCTAATGGTACAATGTGTTTGCTCATTGGCTCAGAAGGCTAATTGATGATTAGAAAACCCTTGTGCAATCATGTTCACACATCTGAAAACAGTTTAGCTTGTTACAGAAGCTACAAAACTGACCTTCCTTTGAGCAGATTGAGTTTCTGGAGCATCAAATTTGTGGGGTCAATTAAACGCTCAAAATGGCCAGAAAAAGAGAACTTTCATCTGAAACTCGACAGTCTATTCTTGTTCTTAGAAATTAAGGCTATTCCACAAAATTGTTTGGGTGACCCCAAACTTTTGAACGGTAGTATATATATATATATATATATATATATATATATATATATATATATATATATATATATATATATATATATATATATATATATATATATATATATATGTATATATATACTGTATGTATGTATGTATGTATATATATATATATATATATATATATATATATATATATATATATATATATATATATATATATATATATATATATATATATATATATATATATATATATATATATATATATATATATATATGTATGTGTGTGTATATATATATATGTATATATAAATATATATGTATGTATATATATTAACAAATTGGAAAGTGTTGGGTGTACATTTTAATAAGGTACACTTATTAAGGATACAAAATGTTGTGATTCATTTTGATTGATTTTGAGTCAACCATTGAAAAATGTGAATAATCACGACTGAAAATTGTAATTGTTTGTTTGACAGCACCAATATATAAGTATATTGATGTACATATACTAATCTTGTTCATGCAGCGTAGATCAATTTGGTCAACTATTATGATTTTTTTGCAGGAAGCGACAGAACCTCCACTAGATCCGACTCGCGCTTGCCAAAGACAAGATAACGACCATTCTGTTTTCTTTCATAATCCTCCTGTCACTGAGGCACATCTTGTCATCTTAAAGCACAGTTAACAGTTGGACCCAGAATCATTTTGATACTACGACAGTTTTTCCTGATTTTTGCCTTGACACACCACCACGATTTGAGATAAAACACCAGGTGTCGTGAGCTGCCAGTCACTAGCCATCTGATTTGGAGTAATTTACTAAAGGGTTTAGGAATATTTGCCTAAACTCTGGTCATTTTTACAACTGTTCAATTTATTCCTCTATTCATCAACAAAAATGGCAGAAAACAGCAAAAAGACAATGACTACATTGTTTGAGTGGAGATCTGTGGCTTGAATAAAATACGATTTAAAATGTTGACAGTCCTATAAATAAGACAAAACGCTCAATTCTACTTTTTTGTGTAAGTAGCTTTAAATGTAATGAAAGTTGGAGAGAAATGGTAAAAATATTCAGGAGATTTTACAAAAATATGACATTTATCATTCAGGAATTAGTTTCCTTCCTGGCAATTAGAGATGTGACGATCGCGAACAAATCGAGTCTTTTGAACGGATCTTTGAAGTGACAAAAAGAACCGATTTGCCATTTTTATCATTTATTCTAGTTTTATTTATACTTTTATAGACATACAGACATATAATTTGTATTCAATATTTGTACATTTCTGTGTACTGTAGGGAACATTTTTAAATAGCGATGTCATTGTCAATGGATATGGGATGTAATATGGAAAGTTTACAATGAAAACATAAGCCAAATAACATTATCATTAATGTTTCAGAATAATTCCGCACAAATAAAGTATATATTGGTTTGAGTTGTTCTCATCCAAATGTTATCCAACAACTGCTATTAATTATAGTTTCCTTTTAAAATGAGTTATTTCTAAAAACAATAAGAAATATAACGTGACAGTTTTGAACGGCTCTTTTTTTATTTATTTTTTTTAACTTAATCATCCATCCATTTTCTACCGCTTGTCCCTTTTTTGGGGGATTGCGGGGGGTGCTGGAGCCTATCTCAGCTGCATCCGGGCGGAAGGCGGGGTACACCCTGGACAAGTCGCCACCTTATCACAGTTCAAATTAATCAATCCAACAAAATAATACACAATAATACCATAATAATACAATTCCAAAGCCAAACCCGGTTTTGAACGGCTCTTATGAAAGGAACGGTTCCTCAGTGGCTCCCTTCTAAGAGCCATGAATCCCATCTCCACTGGCGACGCCTTGCCTTGATTTGCTGTCTGTGTGACTTGCTGCCTTCAGTACTTGAAAAATATGCCTGTTGGCTCGAGATCAGAGGTACTCTGCATGGATTGTGTGTACTTGCCATATTTGCTCTTGACGAGAGAGGAAAAGCTAATACGGCATATTCAAACATTGTTACTCACACATTTTGACTTCATTGTCCTCATTTTGATTTGGTCGTAATCATCATGTGCATCTGTTTTCTTAGCATATTTTTAAGATGGGTAGATAACTAAAACTTGTTTTCTAGTTAGGAACTAGGCTGCAAGAAAGATGCTCATTGAATTCTATTAGATGAGTGTTTGGTGCCACCGAATGGTGATTCTAATACAATTCATCATGTGCAGCAGTGCAGTAAAACAGCAAGTTAGTCCTTTGACATGATTTATTTTTGTCATTTTATTGGAGCGTAAAGTACATCAACTCTTTTTCGCTGTCAAATAATACGGATCAATCCTTCAATTCATATCGGTACATAATTAGGTTGTCTACAGTCAGAGAGAGAAAAAAGCAATCACCAAAACGTTGATCTGCTGCTGATATTATTAGTTTACCCATGGATGCATGGATATATACAGGCCATCCTTTTTATGGCAAGTTTTTTTTTAATTATGGTCCTTTTTGAAGGGGGACACATAGCCAGTCTGGGGGTTAGAATTCTTGCTAAATACTGAATCATTTCTTAAATTTTTTTAATGTGTTTTTGTTGATATTCTATGAAACCCAACATTAAAATATGGAACGTTCATTTCTGTGTGTTTATGTGGGGGGGTAGACTTAAATATTGATCTACACCACTGTGCTGTGTGTATATATAGGAAATATCTCCTCCATATGCTAAATGTAGAGCACGGGTTGCCAGCCGATCTTTTAGATTTCACTAATGGTTGTCTTTTAAGGGCTTATAAATAAAGATGGTATGGATATGATAAAACAGTGGTTTTAAAACTTTTTTCACCAAGTACCACCTCAGAAAATAAGTGGCTTTCTAAGTACCAACAGGATGACCACTAGCATAGTAGGCCTAAGTATTCATTAAAAAAAAACAAGGCATAGGTTTTGGTATATTTAATATTTTTGGCCACTGTAACATTACACACAGTTTGAACAGTAACACTGTATTTGAATATAGGAAAATGAAACACCACTTCAATAAAGTGATTATTTGGCGTACCATTAGATCGGGGGTCAGCAACCCGCGGCTCTTTAGTGCCGCCCTAGTGGCTCCCTGGAGCATTTTTTTAAAAAGATTGAAAATGGGGAGAAAATCTTTTTTTTGTTTTAGTAAGTTTTTTGTTGGAGGACAAACATGACACAAATCTTCCCAATTGTTAAAAAGCCCACTGTGTAATATGTTTGTGTGTATGCTTTACTGATGACAGAATATAGTGAACATCGTTTTGTCCTACTAATTTAGGCGGTTCTTGAACTCACCATTGTGTGGACTGTGACACAACAGTTTGTTTACATCATACTTGCCAACCTTGAGACCTCCAATATCGGGAGGTGTGTGTGTGGGGGGGGGGGGGGGGGCGTGGTTAAGAGGAGAGTATATTTACAGCTAGAATTCACCCACTCAAGTATTTCATATATATATATATATATATATATATATATATATATATATATATATATATATATATATATATATATATATATATATATAAATACTTGACTTTCAGTGAATTCTAGCTATATATATATATATATATATATATATATATATATATATATATATATATATACATATATATATATATATATATATATATATGTGACGGTCCACAATTGTGAGACTGTGAGTCCACTTGGGTCACGGGATTATCAATTGGAAGGCGTCACAGTTCTGAGCACTTCCCGCAGGTAAAGTACATACCACTTCTCGCCAGCAACAGGCGCTGTTGCAACACTTCATTCATAATTTAATCAAGCATAATGAACGTCTGTTTCTACATATATATATATATATATATATATATATATATATATATATATATATATATATATATATATATATATATATATATATATATATATATATATATATATATATATATATATATATATATATATAGCATGGCCCAAAACCGGTCAATCCTTGCTTCCTGGGGAAGATCTTCCCTGGCAAGCAATTGGTACTCCAGTACTTGTACCCGGAGGCTGGTCAGGTCCAATCGCAGCTGCGGCAGACTTTTTTGGGGGGGGGGCGTGGCCTCCAGCTCCGGCTGAATACCGGGAGTTTGTCGGGAGAAAATCTCTGTCGGGAGGTTGTCGGGAGAAGCACTGAATATCGGGATTCTCCCGCTAAAAACGGGAGGGTTGGCAAGTATGGTTTACATGTAAAATCTTGCACTCCTTCTTTTTCTCATTTTGTGCACCAAAAGTTTTTTTGATTTATTGATATATTTTTATTTCAAATATAAAAACAAGAGCAAGCCTGATCCAATACAGTGCTATAGCCTTAACAGCCATTATAACAAAATGAAAAACAATGGAGAATAAAAAACAAAAACAAATGAGCATTGGACTTTCTTTTTCTTTTTTCTTTTTTTCTTTCTTTTTTTTTACATATTTGAAAAGGAGTGAGAAGAAGTTTACACTTATTTAATCCCACCCCTTTTCTTTAAATCATAAATTACTCTGAGCTAGAACTACCTATTCACTCAATGTACAAACTTAATGAACTTGTATATACTGTACATACATCATAGATATATACATACATATGCACACCACACACATACATAGCCACATCATTACCACTAGTGATCATGGAAATGGTATGATGCCACCACAACAACACCACTGCCTCAATGGACAGCCCCACACTCTTCTGTAACACAAACAACCCAATATCAAAGCCCTTCTTCATCTCTGTACCTCTGGAATACCATGTATTTATACTTCTTTTTGCACCAAAAGTTTAATACTGTGCGTGAATGCATTAAGGTGTGCTTTGTTGATGTTATTGACTTGTTGGAGTGCTAACCAGGCATATTTGGTCAGTGCATGACTGTGAGCTAATCCATGCTAACATGCTATTTCGGCTAGTTGTATGTACATATTGCATCATTATGCCTCATTTGTAGGTATATTTGAGCTCATTTAATATCCTCTACTTTTATCCTCTTTTTATATAATTTAGTTTTGCATGTCTCATGACACATTATCTGTATGTAATATTGGCTGCATTTCAGATAGTTGTTTGTGTGCCATGTTGTTCCAGACAAACAGCAAACATTACCTAGCTTGCCAAAGATTGAAATAAATATATTAAAAGAAGACAGCCTGTCGTTTACTTTAACTTGGACACACACATCTATACCTTTGGCCATTAAAAGCCAGATAAATCCCCAAATGATTCCCGAGCTCGGCCACCGCTGCTGCTCACTGCTCCCCTCACCTCCCAGGGAGTGGAACAAGGGGATGGGTCAAATGCAGAGGGTAATTTCACCACACCTACTGTGTCTGTGACTATCAGTGGTACTTTAACTTTAACTTTTAACCTCGTCAAAGATAAGAGTGAATGTTTCTTAGACTTGGACTAAGACAAACTTTATTGATCTACAAGGGAAATTGTTTGACAGACAGCTAAAATTGTAAAATGGTGAAAATCTCAGGAGCTACTGTGATTTGCTGCCACTCTTTCAGGCAAACATCAAAACCATATGGTTGCAGCATAGGCTCAAAAAGTTTACAAAGAACTAAGCAAAAAACACATGAAAACAAGAGGGAAAAGTTAATAAACACGAAGGACATAAGAGACATTGAGCAGAAAGCTGATGCAACCTGCTGCCACCACAGCGGTGCCATTTCTACATACAGGCACAGAAGTCAAAGGCAACATCCATCCATTTTCTACCGCTTGTCCCTTGCTGGGTCACGGGGGGGCTGGAACCTATCCCAGCTAAACTTGAGCGCGAGGCAGGGTACACCCTGAACAAGTCGCCACCTTATTGCAGATAGACAATCATTCACGCTCACATTCACACACTTGTGTCAGTTTAGTGTTGCCAATCAGCCTATCCAAAAAATTATTAGTGATGAAAACAAAAAATTTGCAAAAAAAATGATAAATTATACAAATTGTGCTTATACGACTGCACCAACAAACGACCAAACAAAAACACCATCCTAACACACCACAGCGGCCTCTGCAATGCTTCACACCATCGTCCACTGGGCGGCCAAAGACAGGAACAGACCCAAGTAAGCAACCAAGAGAACCGACTGCATCCTCGGCTGCCCACTAGCATCCGAGCACCGTCCGGTCGCCGCGGATGAGCGAAAGTCAGTTCAGGGAAAGCGAAATGTCCGACACGTGTTCATCCAGCCAGGACCCCGCCGGAGAGAGAGCGGACGCCAGCTCTTCAGCCCCGTCCTCTTCTCTGCATCTCCACTGGAACCTCCACTCTGCCCATGCAGACTCCGGTCAGTAGAGTGGTATCTGGTGCAAACAACCAAGCCATGGTCAAAAGGTGCCTTTTAAGCAGATCCAATAGCCCGCAAAAAGTTTAAAAAAAGGGAAAACATGAAAACAAGAAGGGAAACCTCAAAGAACACAAAGGGACACAAACACGAGCACAGAGCCCTTGCAACAGGCTGCACCACCAATGCCACCAAAGTCAAGTCTTCAGTAAACAAGAGGTCATCTGGAGCGGCATTACAACGCGAACCATCCACAATTAAAGAAGCTCTTTCCACCACAGACGGCTCTTTGTGTAAAGAAGTCATGGAAGTTTTCTCATGTCATAAAAGCTGTTGTCAAACAGATCAACTCAATTAGAGCCAAAGCTCTTCAACACCGTTTATGCAAAGCGTTGATGAATGAGCTTTACACCACTTATGATGACCTAACTCTCCATGCTAGCTGAGTCGTGGCGGAGTGCTGGGGAGATGTGTTGATTGTCTGCCAGAAATGAAGACGTTTCTGACAACGAGGAATGAGGAGCACAAAGAACTATGCAAAGATCCGTGGCTGCTTGACCTTGGTTTTTTTAACAGATGTAACCTCAAAACGGAATGCCATTAACACTGCAATTTTGAGGGAAAACTAGTACCTGTTCCACATGAAAAGTGCTATGGATGTACTCAAGGCCAAGGGAAGTTAACACATTTTCCTAACCTGGAAAAAAATATCTCAAACCATCAAAGACAAGGCAGTTTTTCACCCAGAGGCGTACTGCAAACACCTGGGCAAAGTGACAGCAGAGTCCAGTGGGAGTTTTGGCAAGTTAAATATCATGGAGAACATTGCTGCTTTTGCATCAAGCCCTTTCCAGACCCTTGACGCAGAGCAGGTAGCTGCCAAATTCAGACCTGGAAATAATGGATTTCAAATGACATTGAAGTTAAAACCAGGGAACAGTGTCTTTTGGGGACTGCTCTTTATCTTCCCTATTTTGGTTCCACTTACCTGTGTGTAATAGCTTTTTCACATATGAAATGACTAAAATCAAAGTATGGGAACTGCCTTACTGACAGAAACCTCACAGACAGATGTGTGTAATTATGAGACAAATGACGGCAAAACCTTTAGAAAGTATTCAGTCACAGCCATCACACTGACTTGAGTGACCTTCTGCAGAAACATTTCCTTTTAGGCAGTAAAAAAATCGTTTTCACATGTCGAAAATTAAATGTTGCAACCTTAACACTTTGGGGGACCTGGAACCTGTGTGGGTCTGTTTATTGTCTTTGAAGAGGACACTATGTAACACAATGTTCATTTTAAATGTTTTCAGGATGAAATATGGCCACAATAGTTGTAAAGGAATTCACCTCAAAATGTATTTGCAAAGTTATTTTTAGCATGAGCTATTGAGTGAGTATACATTGGAGTTCCTCTGGACCCTTTTGGCCCCCATTGACTCCCTTTTATGAAGGCCATTTTCGATATAATGTAAACCTGTTATTTTATAACGCCGAATTAGCATTCCAAGTATTTCCTTTTGCAAATCCTTGTAGAGGTGTTATTTGACCCCTTAACCACCGGATACCGCCATAGGGTGTATAGCAGGGGTCACCAACCTTTTTGAAACCAAGGGCTACTTCTTGGGTACTGATTAATGCGAAGGGCTACCAGTTAGATACACACTTAAATAAATTGCCAGAAGTAGCCAATTTGCTCAATTTACCTTTAACTCTGTTATTATTAATAATTAATTATATTTATCTTTGTGGAAACACTGATCATCTTAATGATTTCTCACAATAAATATATATAGAAACAGATAAATATCAATATGCAACACTTTATTTTTACATTTTCTCTAAATGCACATTTTTCAAATTGAACACTTTCAAATGATCACTTCTAAGACAGTCTTGTGAAATCACAATATCCCATTTTAACTAGCTAGCCACTAACATTTTTTAACAAATCATGAATTACTTTGCACCATGTTTGTACAAATAATAACTCATGTAAAATACAAAAGTAAACTCTCAAATTTTTAAATCATGTCACACTTTGAACTGGACACCAAATCTGTTATCTGTTTCTTTGTCAGTTAGTGGGAAGCCTGGCATTGCATGCTGTTAACTAGTGAGTTGTACTCTGGTGTGTAACTTGACACTGCAACTCTGAGTGAGTCTTGCAGATGTGCATCAGTGAGGCGTGTTCTGTGTTTGTTCTTGATGAAGTTCATGTCAGAAAAGGCTGATTCACAAAGATAAGATTTTTCCTCATTGTTTGCGGAACCTTCTTAATCTTTTGGACATATTTTCACAGCAATCTGGCCTTAAGCTTAATTATGATAAATGTAAAATGTTAAGGATCGGAAATCTAAAGGGAACGTCCTTTCGAATGGAATGCAAAGTGTTTTGTTTATAAATTATATGCAATCTGTTGTGTTCCCTAATTTTTTTCTGTGTACATGAATGAAGGTGTGTGTTGCTGAGTCCGACTTGGACATTATCTGGACTGGGCCTGGTTTAAAAAACCCTTTAAAAAAATCTAATTTCATTGACAACCTGGTCTGTTGAAGATAAGGCCCTTTTTTTTTAAAATAAAATAAAATAAGATAAATAAATAAAAAACATTTTCTTGGATAAAAAAGAAAGTAAAACAATATAAAAATAATTACATAAAAAATAGTAATTAATGAAAATGTTAGTGGACCAGCAGCCTATACAATCATGTGTGCTTCAGGGACTGTGTCCCTTGCAGATGTGTTGTCTATGTTGTGGGAACCAGAATATTGGTAGCAGAAAGAAATAACCCCTTTTGTGTGGATGAGTGTGCATGGGGGAGGTTGTTTGGGTTGATGCACTGATTGAAAGTGTATCTTGTGTTTTTTCTATGTAGATTTAATTTTTTTTTTTTTTTAATTTTTTTTTTTTTTTTTTTTTTTTTACATTTTTTTTTTTTTTTTTTTTTAGAACAGGCCCGCGGGCGACTCATCTGGTCCTTACGGGCGACCTGGTGCCCGCGGGCACCGCGTTGGTGACCCCTGGTGTATAGTCACAGTGTTGGCGTGAACGCACTTTTTGTGTCTTTTTACGCATTGAAATCAGGAAGGACGCGCAATTCCAGAAACCGCGCGTCCCACGGACTCAGATTTTTTGTATTTGTTTACTGCCCGGGTTGCTTGTTTTTTTTTTTTAAATTTGATCAATTATCACTTTCCGCAGGTGTTTTGTTTTGTTTATATTTGCCGGATAAAATTTGTGTTTTTATTGGTCGTAAATTTTGATTTGCACAACTTTACCGCGAGGGGGTGTCAAAAGAAAGACTTAATGTTAAACAATAAGGTGAGTGTAAAGTCAACCTTTTTAACTTCATCCTGTGCCATTACTCCAGTAAATGACTTGTTTTAGTCTTTGTGAGTCCATGGAAACTTCACTTTTATCTCCTGCTGAAGCGACATCAACCAGCACCCGACCAGACTCCTCCACCCCAAAAACATACTTTGTAGGTCAACAAACGGGGCGAATATGTGCCTTTTGAAGTATTAATGTGCTAGGAGTGTTAAAAAGGAGTCTCTTGGAGAAGTGGCTGACAAGTTAGCAAGTGTCGCTCACATCGCTGATAATGACGTCATCCCCGTCATTGTTTACTGAAGCAGAGATGCTAACTGTGCGTTATGATAAACGTGCATGCGTCGCCAGCCTCTGCTTTTTATCGTTAGACTTATCAGATTTAATTTTGTATTATCTATAGCAGGGGTGTCAAAAGTGTGGCCCGTAGGCCATTTACTAATGTTTTAAAGGCCTACGGACAAAAGACAACACAACAAAAGTGGAATAAAAAAGCTTACAGGTGAAATGTCATTGCTCAAAACATAATATTGAATCAAAATCAATGTTTTTATGAATTATTGACCTATCCAAGGCTCACATGAATATTCCACTTGGAAAAATATTTTTTGTGGAAGATTTTGCATATTTTGAGTGTTTGCTGTAAAAAAAACATAGTTTTCTTTAACAAAAAGAGCAGAAAACAAACAAAAAAACAACATTAAAAAAAACAACAACTTAGAATTGACGGATAGATCTGAAGTTGTTGTAGACTCTAGAGATTTAAGCGTTAAATAAATAATGCATGTATGCCCTGGCACGTGATTATCATAATTTTATGACCGAAGCAAAAAACTTTTTACACTTTTATACTGAAATAAATACACCTACAACTTATAATATACAAATATAGAAATAACTACTGGCAGCGGTAAAGTTTAGATCCATAAAGAAAAGAAGAAAGTGAATGAATGTTTATAACTGGATACATTTACATATGCATAAAAATGTGTTTTCTTTTGTATTATTTTTTGAATGAATTAAGTAACGTTTATGACAACCTTTTTCCAAAACACAATATAGAATGTGAAATATAACAGGATAATGCATACATTTATCATTTGTTTTAAAAATGGTTATAAAAAAGTGGCACCCCAAAAATTTACTGTGGGACCCCATTTTTATGACTTGATGGGGGTCCCTGGAATCCCATTTTGAAAATTCCTAGCGCCAACACTGATTCATATTACACACAGAGTTGCTTTGAATCTACTTATCCATTCATCCATCCATTTCCTACCGCTTGTCCCTTATATGTAATGAAAATTATGTTGGTGATTTCGTAGAGACATAAGGCCCTTTTCCACCAAACTTTTGGTTCCTGGAACCTCTGGTTCCTGGGTCAATGGGTTCCGGTAGAAGTGTGTGGTTTGTGTTTCCACCACATTTCACAGTTCAGGGTAGTTTATAGGCTGATGACGTATGGAGGAGTGGTTCACTTTATTTCTACACTGTTACCATGTAAATAAACAGACAGTATTAGTTCACGGTTCTTTTACTAAAAAGTAAGTAATTGAAATACAAATCAATCGTATACAAAACAATATGAATTATAAAATAAAGTGTATCGAATTGTTCATAAAAAGTCAGGCTTTTGTCCGCAATGTCTTACAGTCAGAGCGTCGTCCTCTCAGTAAATGATGAATTCATGAGGTGCTGGTGATTACTTTTGGTCCATTTCAGCTGTAAATAAAACAAAACCCAAAACTAGTGGAGTCGGCACGTTGTGTAATTAGTAAATAAAAACAGAATACAATGATTTGCAAATCTTTTTCAACTTATATTCAATTGAATAGACTGGAAAGACAAGATATTTAACGTTCGAACTGAGAAATTATTTTTGTTTTGCAAAGAATCATTAATTTTGAATTTAATGGCAGCAACACATTGCAAAAAAGTTGGCACAGGGTCATTTTTACCACTGTGTTACATGGCCTTTCCTTTTAACAACACTGATTGTTGATATATTGATAGCCCATTTGGTGATATCCTTTACACACTGACGTCGCTTTCTGATGCAGTACCGCCTTAGGGATCGAAGGTCCGTAATATCGTCACTTACGTGTAGTGATTTCTCCAGATTCTATGAACCTCCCATATGGTGTAGCGGTTAGGATTCCTGGTTTTCACCCAGGCGGCCCGGGTTCGACTCCCGGTATGGGAACTACTTCTTTACATGTCAAACTACTTCCTTAACGTAAATGACCGCCATAACCACAACACCAGGGGGAGCTCCACTAACCACGTTAAACCCAGATTCCGAACTAACACAGGTCTTAACTCATTCTCTTTCTATGCCACATCAATGTGGAATGCGCTCCCAACAGGTATAAAAGAAAGGGCATCTCTATCCTCCTTCAAAACCGCAATAAAAGTTCACCTCCAGGCAGCTACAACCCTAAACTAACACCCTCCCCGGATTGCTAATAATCAAATGTAAACAACCAAATGCAGATACTTTTTCTTATGCCTTCTGATCTCTCTCTCTCTCTCTCTCTCTCTCTCTCTCTCCCTCTCTCTCTCTCTCTCTCTCTCTCTATGTCCACTACTTGATGTCCATATCCCCCCCCCCCCTTGTATTATGATGATAGTATATATGATAGTATATATCTGTATCATGAATCAATTTAAGTGGACCCCGACTTAAATAAGTTGAAAAACGTATTCGGGTGTTACCATTTAGTGGTCAATTGTACGGAATATGTACTTCACTGTGCAACCTACTAATAAAAGTCTCAATCAATCAATCAATATCACGGACCGTAGATAGTGAAATCCCTCAATTATTTGCAATAGTTCGTTGAGAAATGTTGTTCTTAAACTGTTGGACAATTTGCTCATGCATCTGTTCACAAAGTGGTGACTCACGCCCCATCCTTGTTTGTGAATGACTGAGCATTTCATGGAAGCTGCTTTTATACCCAATCATGGCACCCACCTGTTCCCAATTAGCCTGTTCACCTGTGGGATGTTCCAAATAAGTGTTTGATGAGCATTCCTCAACTTTCTCAGTCTTTTTTGCCACTGGTGCCAGCTTTTTTGAAACATGTTGCAGGCATCAAATTCCAAATGAGCTAATATTTGCAAAAAATAACAACACTTTCCAGTTCGAACGTTAAGTATCTTGTCTTTGCAGTCTATTCAATTGAATATAGGTTGAAAAGGATTTGCAAATCATTGTATTCTGTTTTTATTTACGATTTACACAACGTGCCAACTTCACTGGTTTTGACTTTTGTAATATATAAATAATAAATGTCAGTGTTTATCTCACGCAGACAACACAAACACATCGGCTTTAACATTAACTCGTTAGCATTAGCATTCTGTTCACTCGGGTTGAGACTAATAACTTATTAATTACACAAATAGAGTGTTACTGACTACTTTTACAACATGTAATAAAGTAAATAGTTAATATTTGATGTTATTTACCTTCGTTCCACTGGTGTACTTCCTCCATATTTCCACATTTATCCAATGAAGTCAGAGTAGAAAGCATCTGAGGTGGACTTCATATTCCTCTGGAAATGGGTTTAAAAGAGTCCGTCCTCTTCTCGTAGCTTTGCGTAACGTAATTAAGTTTGTAAAAACTAATAAACAACAATAAACTGCATATTTACGGCTGAGTAAAAACACTACAAGATAGTTCCACTTATCAGCGTTTTTCAGTACCAAAATGCCCCACAAAAGTTGCTGCATTTCGAAAACTCCTTTCGTTCTTCTTTCTCTCCATTGTCAAGTTTGGTGTAATTGAAATACACAAGAAATAAGAAATAAACAAGTCGTGAACAAAAACATTATATTGCTGGGATGTTACTGACGTCACACGTCCGGCTCACGTCCCGCCCAATGAATACTGGTGGTGGTCAAGCTAGCTCTGTTTTCAATGGGTACTCTGTGCCATTTAGCCTTTCTCAAAGAAAAAATTCCCTATGCTTGTGTTGTTTTCGGCTGTACGAACCATTCAAATCGCGAAATGATAAACGTTTCTTCCGAGTTCCTCAAGAGGTTGTCAAAAAAGGCAAAAAAGTGCAATAATTGTAAAAACGACGACGAGAAATGCATGCAGCTCTCGCTTTGGTTTAAGGGAGCAGGGTCGAAGAATGCATGAGTTTGCCCTAGTAATCACTTCGTTAAAGGTTTATTTGATATACTTTTAACGCCTATTATTTACCATTGAAGGGTTATCTTGTCATAATTAGTGTTTCTTAAACACATGTTTGCTACGAATGTTTCGAAAAGCACCAACTCGGCGTGTAAAAGTAAGCCAATGTGAGCTAAACCTGAAAGAGTTAAACTTTTACCAAAGGCAACAATTATGTATAAATCTTTCAGCACACAAAATGTTGACATCTATAGTTATATTTTGATAAAGACGGGGAAAAACACCCTGCTCGTAAAGGCGCGTGCAACAGCAACAAACATGGCAGCTTAGATGCTAAGTTAAATCATGAAATGAAACCTTACCCGAGCAAAAACGATACATATTTACCCGAGAGAGTCTTGATACCAATTTCATTGACCCAGCCACACACAAAAAAGTTGTAGACCTCCATGCATTTCCAAGTTTTCATCTGTTTTGTCGTGTAGAATGGCGTCTGGATCACAATCGTTCGATATGTCTGAGAACGCGACCGACGTATAATCCTTGATATCACTCGACAAATCTTTTTTTGATAAAGTATAGGGATCTATTCCATTGCACAGTTTAATTTTTTGCTCGTATCTGCCATATGCAGAAAGATTTAAAGGCCTACTGAAATTATTTTTTTTTATTTAAACGGGAATAGCAGATCCATTCTATGTGTCATACTTGATCATTTCGCGATATTGCCATATTTTTGCTGAAAGGATTTAGTAGAGAAAATCGACGATAAAGTTCGCAACTTTTGCTCGCTGATAAAAAAAAGCCTTGCCTGTACCGGAAGTAGCGTGACGTCACAGGAGCTAGTATTCCTCACAATTCCCCATTGTTTACAATGGAGCGAGAGAGATTCGGACCGAGAAAGTGATGATTACCCCATTAATTTGAGCGAGGATGAAAGATTCGTAGATGAGGATCGTTACAGTGAAGGACTTGAGAGACAGTAATGGACGTATCTTTTTTCGCTCTGACCGTAACTTAGGTACAAGCTGGCTCATTGGATTCCACACTCTCCTTTTTTTATTGTGGATCACAGATTTGTATTTTAAACCACCTCGGATACTATATCCTCTTGAAAATGAGAGTCGAGAACGCGAAATGGACATTCAGTGCCTTTTATCTCCACGACAATACATCGGCGAAATGCTTTAGCTACGAGCTAACGTGATAGCATCGTGCTTTAACTGCATATAGAAACAAAAAAATAAACCCCTGACTGGAAGGATAGATAGAAAATCAACAATACTATTAAACCGTGGACATGTAAATACACGGTTAATGCTTTCCAGGCTGGCGAAGGTTAACAATGCTGTTGCTAACGACGCCATTGAAGCTAACTTAGCAACTTAGCAACGGGACCTCACAGAGCTATGCTAAATACATTAGCTCTCCACCTACGCCAGCCAGCCCTCATCTACTCATCAACACCCGTGCTCACCTGCGTTCCAGCGATCGGCAGAAGGACGAAGGACTTCACCCGATGCGTTTGGCGGCCCGGAGACGTAGGAAGTCAAGGTGAGGTCGGCGGCTAGCGCGGCTAGCGCGGCTAGCGCGGCTAGCGCAGCTAGCGCTCCAACAAAGTCCTCCTGGTTGTGTTGCTGTAGTCAGCTGCTAATACACCAATCCCACCTACAACTGTCTTCTTTGCAGCCTTCATTGTTCATTAAACAAATTGCAAAAGATGTCCAGAATACTGTGGAATTATGAAATGAAAACAGAGCTTTTTGCATAGGATTCTACGGGTACCATAACTTCCGTTACTCTGACTTCGTCACGCGCATACGTCATCATACCGCGACGTTTCAGCCGGATATCTCCCGGGAAGTTTTAAATGTCACTTTATAAGTTAACCCGGCCGTATTGGCATGTGTTGCAATGTTAAGATTTCATCATTGATATATAAACTATCAGACTGTGTGGTCGGTAGTAGTGGGTTTCAGTAGGCCTTTAAGCCTCTTTTGGACTCAGATAGTTTGCGCGCTGCTTGCTGTACAACAGCTATCTTAGCTTAGTCGACTGGTTTTCACTTCCGGGAAGAAGTCACATGTCAGAATATAAGTAATTGGTTGGAGGTCCGGTTGCTAAGTTAGCTTCAATGGCGTCGTTAGCAACAGCATTGTTAACCTTCGCCAGGCTGGAAAGCATTAACCGTGTATTTACATGTCCATGGTTTAATAGTATTGTTGATCTTCTGTCTATCCTTCCAGTCAGGGATTTATTTATTTTGTTTCTATATGCAGTTAAGCACGATGCTATCACGTTAGCTCCGTAGCTAAAGTGCTTCCCCGATGTATTGTCGTGGGGATAAAAGTCACTGTGAATGTCCATTTCGCGTTCTCGACTCTCATTTTCAAGAGGATATAGTATCCGAGGTGGTTTAAAATACAAATCCGTGATCCACAATAGAAAAAGGAGAGAGTGTGGAATCCAATGAGCCAGCTTGTACCTAAGTTACGGTCAGAGCGAAAAAAGATATGTCTTGCACTGCATTCTAGTCCTTCACTCTAACGTTCCTCATCCACGAATCTTTCATCCTCGCTCAAATTAATGGGGTAATCGTCGCTTTCTACAGAGAAAGCGACCGAATCGCTCTAGCTGCTTTGAAAACAAAAGGAAAATGTGAGGAGCCTTTCAACCGACTACGTCACGCTACTTCCGGTAGGGGCAAGGCTTTTTTTTATCAGAGACCAAAAGTTGCGAACTTTATCGTCATTGTTCTATACTAAATCCTTTCAGCAAAAATATGGCAATATCGCGAAATGATCAAGTATGACACATAGAATGGATCTGCTATCTCCGTTTAAATAAAAACATTTCATTTCAGTAGGCCTTTAAATGGTGGTGGAATGTGCACTCTGTTACCCTTGCAAACATATACAGTAAGTCAACCTTCGACAGTTCAGACATGAACCCTGCATGTCTAAAAACCATCTTGTGACTGGAATGGACATGTTAGCTTCCCCTTCATCTATCATCATCAAGTCGTTGTTCAGCTCAGATGCCGCTGAAGTTTGATGGAGTGGTCCAAGTACTGCTTTCAAAGAAGCTTCCTTATAATGTAAAGTCTTTGGGCATCCTGCACATATGGGAGCTGTTTTTTTAGGGAATATTAGTCAATTTGACGTCTTATGTAAGAGTTAGACATGCTGGGAAAAATGCAATAATGGAGTCATTGAATGTTCAGGACATATTCTGCAGGTATGAGGTGATATGACGACTCTTCTGTGCGGCTTAGTCATATGACACAGAAAATGGCCTCGCTCTGACCTTTGCAGCAATAACAGCTTCCACTCATCTGGGAAGTCCTTCAACATGATTTTGGAACGTGTCTGTGTGTCTTTCGTGAAGCCCTAAGTCACAGAGAGGGCCTGGTTTGCAGTTGCTCTCTCTTGTTGCTAAACGGATTGGAGATTTGACATTGGTGAACAAGTCAAATCTTTTGAACGGCTCTTCCAAGCAAATGACGAGAACCGAATTGCATTTGCGAGCCATTTTTATATGCAAATGACCCACTCTCAGTTCATATTCCCACTACCTAAGTGGACTAGAGGCACAATGACAAAAATAAATTCCAAAGGAAACGTGACATGTAGATGCATTTTGTTACGTACGACGGGGGAAGGAGATGACAATGGCAGGGATCAGTTCAATAGGTTTATTGAACTCGACCTTGATGAAGTGGTGGAGTGTGAATGCTACTAAATGTGAATGGTGCAAGACGATGTGTAGAATCAACAATGTCAATGTTACCAGAGTTTGTTGTAAGTGTGTGTTGGATCAATCCTTCGTCAGACCAAAGGGGCATAGCGAGAAGGCAGTCCGTGGGCAAGCAAGCGGTTGGGGGCTGAGAGAAGCAACGAGGTCCGTGTCCAAGCAGGGGTCGAGTATCGAGGGAGGCGGTCCGGAATCCAGAGGGAAGTCGAGGCACACAGCTCAATCACGGGAAACAGGGGAAACACTGCGGGGAACACAGAGGACATAAGACATGGGAACAGGGAAGGCACAGAGAGAGAGAGCAAGTACGCAGGAGGGAATCCAGAGACGGAATGCTTACTACGAGGAGTGAACTACGTTCCGGCACTGGATCTTCGGGTCCGCTGGTCTTTATGCTGTATGTCTCCATTAGACCCAGGTGCACTGATTGTTGATTGCCTGCAGACTTGCAGGCACGTGGCCACGATGCGGGCAGAGTGAGCAGCGGCGTGTCCCGGCGCGCTTCTAGCGGAGGTGCCGGCGGAGCTTGCAGCAGATGACATGCGGGGTTGCGCGTGCGCCGTGACACATTTTTCATTTACACTTAACATTAGTGATAGTGCAATTTGCATTCACATGTATATAGTGTTTTAATTTGTATTCTAGTTGTTTTTGTTTTTTTTATTATTCACACTGTCTTCATCTATTTGTAAGCTATATTTTTTTAGGTGAGGAAACATTTAGAACTGTGGTCTTCCTGTCAAAGTATCGAGATAAGAAACCAAATATCTAAGGTACATTTAAACCAGTGTGAGTGGCACTGGGAGCAGGTGGGTAAAGTGTCTTGCCCAAGGACACAACGGCAGTGACTAGGATGGCGGAAGCGGGGATCGAACCTGGTAACCTGAAGTTGCTGGCACGGTAGCAACTCATACTTGATCAAAAAAAGATTTGTCGAGTGATATCAAGGATTATCCATCGGCTGTCGGTTTAAAATTGGTACAGTAGATAGCAAGTTATGTATGAAGTGTCGGGCAGCTTAAGGAACTCTTGTTCATTTATTGTGGGAATGTCAGAGAATAAAAGAGTTATGGTTGAAAACAACAAAAGAAGCAATCACATTCCTAAATATAAACATCCCAATGACACTGCAAACTGATCTGCATCAATTTATTAACGTGTCATCAAAGAGTAAAAATGCATTTCTTTCAATATGCATCATAAGAAAAACGGTAATATTATAAAAATGGATAGATGTTGATAGTCCAACTCATACTGACTGGTACACACAAGCTATGGAGATGATATCAGGAGAAAAAACTGAATTTAGTTTAGATATTAATGAGTCATATATTGGAATATGAGATCCATTCTTCATTTGTTTTAACTATTAAATCAACTTAAAATATGACTTATTTTATCTTTGTGGAAAATATTGGACACAATGTGTTGTCAAGCTTATGAGATGTGATGCAAGTGTAAGCCACTTTGACACTATTGTTCATTTTTTAGATGTTTCTATTTTATTTTTAATAAATGGCTGTGATGATAATGTAAATGAGGGATTTCTAATCACGGCTATGTTGTGATTATTATTAATATTGATACTGTTGTTGATATTATTCATTTTTGTTTGACTACTTTTGGATTGTTTTGTGTCATGTTTGTGTGTCCTCTCAATTGCTCTGTTGATTGCTATTCTGAATGTTGATGGGCCGGGTTTGGTTTTAGAATTGGAATTGTATTATTATGGTATTATTGATGGCGAACTGTCTTGTGATCCAGACGCCATTCTACACGACAAAACAGAGGAAAACTTGGAAAAACATGGAGGTCTCCAACTTCTTTGTGTGTGGCTGGGTCAAGGAAATTGGTGCCAAGACTCTCTCGGATAAATCATGCATCGTTTTTGCTCGGTTAAGGTTGCATTTCATGATTTAACTTTGCGTCTTAATAAGCCATGTTTGTTGCTGTTTCACGCTGCCTTTTACGAGTTTACGTGTTTTTCTCTGTCTTTATCAACATATAACTATAAATGTCAACATTTTGTGTGTGCTGAAAGATTAATTCATGATTGCTGTCTATGGTAAAAGCTCATTTTTCTCATATTGGCTTTCCTTTATTTAGACTTGCTGACTTGGTGCTTTTGGAAACACTCGCAGCAAACATGTATTTAAGAAATACAAATAACATTAAGATAATAATTAAATGTGAAATAACAAATGTTAAAAATACATCAAACAATCCTTAAACAAAGTGATCACTGCAAACTCATGCGATCTTTGACCCTGCTCCCTTGGACTGTGAGTGTGAGCGCCATGCTTTTCTCGTCATTGTTTTGTAAAATGTTGCACTCTTCCGCCCTTTTTGATAACCTCTCGAGCAACTCCGAAGAAACGATAATCCTCTACGCGATTCGTACAGCCGAAAACAACACAAGCATAGGGCATTTTTTTCATCGAGAAAGGCTAAATGGCGCTTAGTACCCATTGAGAACAGAGCTAGTGGGACATGAGCCGGACGTGACGTCAGTGAAATCCAAGCAATAGATTACTGAGGAGCTAGCAGCTACACAACAGCTAAGCACGCAAAAGCACACAAGAGGGTCCTTTAAATGAACAATATTGCAGTTTAAAACATGACATTTGTCCTAAAAAAAAATATCAAGTAGTTGCATATTACTTACAGATACAAAGCCTCCAAGGCAGATGCTTATTAAAAAGTATCCAGTAATAAACGCGTCTGGATCATTCAACTTTGTAGAGCTTAATTTAAAGGGTTCATGTCATGATTTTTTATTTTTTTACATTTGAAGAATATAATTGTGGTCTACATAACGTCTAAAGGTGGTTCTTTGGTGAAAAAATTGCATAGATTTTATTTTACAGACCTATTTTCAAGCCAATTTATCTTCCCTTCAAAACAGCTCGTTTCGAGATTATTGTGACCACTAGATGTCGCCAAAACCCAATTTAACACTTCCCTTCTAAATCCGTCATAAGGTTAGTGTTTTCATACTCACCATCTCTCTCTGAGTAATTTCACTTCATCAAACCTTTTGTAACATTCCACAAAATAATAAAAGTATGCACTTTTATGCCATAAAATGAATGTTTTTCATACCAATCAATCAATCAATCAAAAAACCTAACAATGTCCCCTGGTTAATTTTACTTGATCAAGCCTATTCTAACATTCCACACTACAAACTAATACAATTATGTACCATAAAATTGCGCTGATATCGAATCGGATTGATATCATTTAAGGCCCTAATATAGGGGTGTCCAAACTTTTTCCACTGAGGGCCGCACACGGAAAAATTTCAGCATGCGGGGGCCATTTTGATATTTTTCATTTTCAAACCATAACAAAATATCAGGATTTTTTTTTTTTAACCTTTAGGGCTCCCGGGGACCATAAAGGGTCTCAGTCATTAAAACGTTAAAAATAAGTCAAATTATTATGATTTTTATTTATTTAACGCTTACAGTAAATCTCTATATCAACTTCAGGTTGATTTTCTGTCTCAAGTCAACTTTGTTTTTTATAGCAAAACTGGAAATATGCAGTATTTAGTAATTAGAGCTCTAAACGATCAATAATGCAGGACACCATTGATTTTAATTCTTTAATATTTTTGAGAAATCAGTGAAAAAATTATAATAAAATCCCACAAAATATGTTTGGGATCCAAAAGGTCCCCCACTCATAAAGTGATATTTTTTTATTTGTTTTTTTACTTTCAACACTTAAGTTACGAGATCAACTTCAGATATATCTGTCGATTTTACATTTGAACTATTATTTTGTTTGTTTTTATGCTCTTTTGTCAAAGAAATCTTTGATGTTTTTATATGGCAACCACACAATATATGCAATATTTTTTCCACATAAAACATTTTAAAGTGACAGTTTTGAAGTAATTGGAGCCTTGAATAGGTCAATAATTCATTATAACATTGATTTTTTGTCCTTTTTTTTTTTGAGCAATGGCAAAAAAAAGAAAAATAAAGCAAGACAAAAAAAAAAAAAAAAAGCCTGCATGGCAGCTTTGTGTCAACATTGCAACTTTTTCTCGTTAGGTTTCACCTCACTTCACTTTTTTAAATGTTTTTTTTAATGTTTGCAATACTATCAATTTTGCAATTTTTGCAGAATGTGTGGCGGGCCGGTAAACAATTAGCTGCGGGCCGCAAATGGCCCCCGGGCCGCATTTTGGACACCCCTGCCCTAATATAAGTATTGTATCTAAAGTTAAAAAGTTAGATTGGGACACCCCTCCAAGGTACCACCTTGTGGAATGCATACAATGAAAACACAAGCCAGTTGAATTTAATATAATCAATATCTTAAAATATGTCCCACAAAGAGATTACAAATTTGTATTAATTTTAATTATTCAAATCCAAATCTGCTACCAGTAAATGTTTCCTTGGTAAAAACGACTATTTAAAAAAAAAAAAAGAAAACAACAAGCCAGTCTTTTGAATGGCTCTTTGAAAGAAAAGGCTCTTCAAGATCCAGCTTACTTCAAAATTATTAACAATATTGTTGATTCCTGGAGTTTGGTTTGTAATATCACAGTGAGTCGACGTATAAAACACAACACAGTAAAACAGTGGTTCTCAATCTTTTTTTCCTCAAGTACCACCTCAGGAAAAAATTGGCTCTCCAAATACCACCATAATGACCCCCATTAAAATACAGTAGCATAGTAGCCATAAGTATTACTATGTATACTATGTAAAGGAGCTTGCAGGCTTTCAAAGTTTTAATGAATTTTACCCCGACACACACAAAATATATACACTTTTACACACTAACGTGCACACTTAGGGAAAACAATAGCTTCAGTATTTTTGATGAAACTGAATGTTTTAACTTAAATAACGTTGAAGCCACATAAGAGCTGTTATTATTTGATGGTGTATAGTGCCATTGCATACTCACACACTGACAATCGACACAAAATGTTTTCAAAACCACATTTACACGCCTCTCTAAAGCAATAGCAACCCACCGAGATCATTGTTTTTTGCATATAGGTCTTTTCTTGACAGATGATGATGATTCCCGGGCGCCGCACCGCTGCTGCCCACTGCTCCCCTCACCTCCCAGGTAGTGAACGAGGGGATGGGTCAAATGCAGAGGACAAATTTCACCACACCTAGTGTGTGTGTGACAATCATTGGTACTTTAACTTTAACTTTATGTTACCATTTGAATGAACAGCAACACTTACATGAAAGTAATTCTCACATCAACTAGTGGTTGAGAGGTGTAATTACATCCAAAACCTTTTTATTTCCAAGGGGCAGGCTTAGATCCATTCAGTATTCATGGTAAAAGCATTGAAACACAGGCCTGGCCCTAACCAATCTGGTGCCCTAGGCAAGATTTTAGGTGGCGCCCCCCCCACATCGGCAGTGAAGTGTATATACTCACAAGAAACCGAATAGCTTTGTCTTTGACCTTTTTTTTTACTTAAAGAAAGCAAATTAACAATCAGAATAGTTAACAAGATACAAAAAATATGAATTAATAAATGAATACAAAAAAATAAAAAATGAATATATGAAATACAATATTTTTTAGATACATAAACACAAAATAAAACGTGTCAACAAGTTGCATAAAATAAATTAAAAATACAATATAAATAAGGCCCTGCACAAAACAAGATATCAAACTAGTATGACTTTAACAACTATATTACAAAAAAGGGGATCCTACAGAGTTCTCTATTTGTGCTTTTTAATATTGCATTAACTAGAATGACTTACAAATGACTGTACACCACCCCCTCATCAACCTCACATCACCTGCTACAGCCTTACTCTCCTAGTCTTTCTTGCAGCAAAGTCATCTACAACATCATCATATGACAACTGATTTGAGACCACATGATTTATGCTTATGATGGAAAGTCCACTGAGACGTTCTTGCATCATAGTAGATCTCAGGTAGGTTTTAATGAGTTTGAGCTTAGAGAAGCTTCTTTCAGCAGCAGCCACTGTAACAGGAAGAGTGGCAGAGATTCTCAGAGCAACCCACATGTTGGGGTAAATTTCTGTCAGCTTCTTCTCATGCAGGAAGGTCAAGAGTTCCATGTTTGTCATGTTCTTTGATGGCAATGGTGGGAAATTCTGCATTTCCATTGCAAGTTCTGTGCCATTAATGTCCAGCTGGCTGTCATGGGTCAGAGTAGTACTCAGGGTTTGGCACTGCTGTAGCAGCTCTTCTTTTTGTAAGTTGTGGAAATTGAGGAGTACTCCAAACTTGCCATTCACCTCTCCAAGGCTCTGAAATCTCTCATCAAGTGAAGAGATGGCTGTATATGCAAATTAGATTAGATTCAATTTATTGTCATCATTACAGTGAAATGCTGAATAGCAGAATGCAAAGTAACAGTATAATATATTATATGAGAATGTTATGTTATGATTATCTTTAACCGAATCACAGCAGTGCTCAAATTAAAAAACAGCATTCCCTCTCATGTGATATTGCTTAATGATGTGCACTTTAACAACTAGGCTTACAACTATACCTAATATATAAAGTGACTATTACCTGCAGGGCAAACATTAGCTAACCAGAAGGCAATAACAATGTAAACAAAAAACACCTGCTTAAAAGATCTAATACAAATGTCCCTGAGGAATGTAAGGTGGGAGTACTGTAATTACCTAACATTACATTATTATTTTCCATAACAATTTAGCCCCCTCCACAATATTAACCCGACGTTAAAACAGAACTAGCTATTTATTGATTAGCAATTGCCGAATCATGTAACATTAGCTTAATGCTAAAAAGCCAGGTTACTATCACATTCTGTAACAGACAAATAATTTCATGTAGGCTAACGTTACCTACCTGCTACCTCTGTCTTTTTCTCCTTTCTCCTCCTCTTCTTTTCTCTTTTTTCTTCCCTGGGCACCTGACAGTTTTGGCCGTTTTGACATCTTGTGTTTATTTTTTGATGTGGTGACGTCCAAAAGGAGTCATGATACGGGAAGGGAGGGGGCGCACTGTGTGACTCTTTTTGGACGTCACCACATAAAAAAATCAACACAAGATGTCAAAACGGCCAAAACTGTCAGGTGCCCAGGGAAGAAAAAAGAGAAAAGAAGAGGAGAAACGAGAAAAATACAGAGGTAGCAGGTAGGTAACGTTAGCCTACATGAAATTATTTGTCTGTTACAGAATGTGATAGTAACCTGGCTTTTTAGCATTAAGCTAATGTTACATGATTCGGCAATTGCTAATCAATAAATAGCTAGTTCTGTTTTAACGTCGGGTTAATATTGTGGAGGGGGCTAAATTGTTATGGAAAATAATAATGTAACGTTAGGTAATTACAGTACTCCCTGGTGTACAGTAATTTGTAAGTCATTCTAGTTAATGCAATATTAAAAAGCACAAATAGAGAACTCTGTAGGATCCCCTTTTTTTGTAATATAGTTGTTAAAGTCATACTGGTTTGATATCTTGTTTTGTGCAGTGCCTTATTTATATAGTATTTTTAATTTATTTTATGCAACTTGTTGACACGTTTTATTTTGTGTTTATGTATGTAAAAAATATTGTATTTCATATATTAATTTTTTATTTTTTGTATTCATTTATTTATCCATATTTTTTTTTATCTTGTTAACTATTCTGATTTTTAATTTGCTTTCTTTAAGTAAAAAAAAAGGTCAAAGACAAAGCTATTCGATTTCTTGTGAGTATATATACTTCACTGCCGATGTGGGGGGCGCCACCTAAAATCTTGCCTAGGGCGCCAGATTGGTTAGGGCCGGGCCTGCTGGGTTCGATCGAACCCTAGGGGTTCGGTGAGTCGGGCTCAGGGGTTCGGTGGAGGTCAAGACACACCCAACTCATCATGTAAATAAAAACTTCTCCTTATTGGGCGTATTACGGATACGGCAACAGTAGAAGTCACACTGATTTGCATGTGTGTAATTTGTTGTGAGTTCATGCACTGTGTTGGTTTTGTTCTTTGAACAAGGTGATGTTCATGCACGGTTCATTTTGTGCACCAGTAATAACACATGGTAACACTTTAGTATGGGGAACATATTCACCATTAATTAGTTGCTTATTAACATGCAAATTAGTAACATATTGGCTCTTAACTAGTCATTATTAAGTACTTATTAATGCTTTAAACGACATGGCCTTATTATAACCCTAACCCTCTAACCCTGGCCCTAAGCCTAACCCTAACCAAATAACTCTACATTAAGTCTTTGTTACTTAGAATATGTTCCCCATACTAAAGTGTTACCAAAAACATATAACTTTGTCTTGAATTTGAAAAAATTAATTTTATTTTTCACTAAAGAAGGGTTCGATGAATGCGCATATGAAACTGGTGGGGTTCGGTACCTCCAACAAGGTTAAGAACCACTGGGTTAAATGTACAGTAAATTAATATCTCCTATTTGGAAACACTTTGCAACAGGTGCATGATGCCATTTCAAAGAAGAACTTGTTCAAAACTATGTGGTCAAATTTCCTCTCTCTAACCTTTAAATGTAACTAATTTGTCGGGGAAAACCCGCAGAAAATGACCTTTTTTCGGTCAAACGTCACTCAAGGGATATATAGAATGTATTCTTTGTTAAGTCAGCAGTCCAAATAAGCAGTAGAAAACTTGTGGACATAGAGGCCGACTCCAGATTTATTTTGAATAGTGGAGGCTTTTACTAGCGATATGGTTTTTTTAAATACACCTATATTTAGACTTAGACTTAGACAAACTTTAATGATCCACAAGGGAAATTGTTCAACACAGTAGCTCAGTTACAATGATGGAAAGTGCAAGGATGGAAAGGACAATGCAGGTATAAATAGACTAAATATAGCGATATAAAATATAACATATATACGAATATATACATAATATGTGTACAGTATATTATACAGTATATTAGGGTTTTGAATCTTTGGGTGTCTCACGGTTCGATTCAATATAGATTATTGGGGTCACGATTCGATTCAAAATAAAAAAAATGTTCTCAATTCAACACGATTCTCGATTCAAAAACGATTTTTTCCCGATTCAAAACGATTCTCTATTCATTCAATACGTAGGATTTCAGCAGGATCTACCCCAGTCTGCTGACATGCAAGCAGAGTAGTAGATTTTTGTAAAAAGCTTTTATAATTGTAAAGGACAATGTTTTATCAACTGATTGCAATAATGTAAATTTGTTTTAACTATTAAATGAACCAAAAATATGACTTATTTTATCTTTGTGAAAATATTGGACACAGTGTGTTGTCAAGCTTATGAGATGCGATGCAAGTGTAAGCCACTGTGACACTATTGTTCATTTATTTTTATCTTTATAAATGTCTAATGATAATGTCAATGAGGGATTTTTAATCACTGCTATGTTGAAATTGTAACCAATATTGATACTGTTGTTGATAATATTAATTTTTGTTTTACTATTTTTGGTTTGTTCTGTGTCGTGTTTGTGTCTCCTCTCAATTGCTCTGTTTATTGCAGTTCTGAGTGTTGCTGGGTCGGGTTTGGTTTTGGAATTGGATTGCATTGTTATGGTATTGCTGTCTATTGTTTTGTTGGATTGATTAATTTAAAAAAAATAAAAAAAAATAAATAAATCGATTTTTTTTAAATGAGAATCGATTCTGAATCGCACAACGTGAGAATCGTGATTTGAATTCGAATCGATTTGTTCCCACACCCCTATTATATATACAGATATATTATATTATGTCTATAACATACAATATATATACCAATGACCATGTACAATATTACAGTATATGTGACAGCAGCAGCATAAAATAGAGAGTAGATCCAGCAGAAAATAGACATTAAAAACAAAGAGAAGTAGCTGACATGTCAGGTGTCAGGTAATAGGCAGATATCATTTATTGCTGTATGGCGAGTGATTACAGCTGGATTGAGTGCGGAATGAAGGATATATATAGTATAATATATTATATATAATATTATTATATATAATTATTATGTATAATACATAATATAATCCCTTTTAAAACAAAGTGTCGCCATTTAGTACATTTTTAAACAGGCCTTTGCACTGAGTTAAACTATGGTGTCCATGGCATTGCCTGTATGTATACACTGACTTCCATTCCAATTCTACACATACGGATCAAATAAATGTCATTGTAAAGACGTATGTGTCATGTTACTCATAAAATAAACTTGTAACATTACGATAACAAACCTCTAAGGTGCTGAAATTGCGTGATGCTTTCAAGTGCTCGTGGCTGCGAGTGGACCGTCATAAGCGGTGCTTTCAAGTGCTGGCCGCGACCTGTCGAGGTAAACACTGCACAGTAACAATTAGACATGTACTTTTCTCTGGGTGTCTCCGTGGTGAAAGGCAATTCCTTAAAGTGACAGCTTTCTTTGACACGTCATATTTTCAAGACGTCTAGTTAGGAAACTGCTACTTTCCTCCCACTATGACGTAGGTTATAAGTCACGTGACTTTTGTATGTGGGCGTGTCTTTGGCGAGCTGGCTCGGATGACTCATAGCTCATTGCGGAAGTGCTCGTTCTTCCCCACCTAATTCAATTTTTGAATCGTTTTAACAACACGGAATAATTCATGTGTCGTATTTATCAATTGGAACGAATTTTAAAATGTTGTATAATCGGACCCTTTAATTCGTGTTAAACGAACTAATGTGGCTAGTTACTATCAAACTAGCTTATTAAAGTTCGCACAACGGACATGTAAGTGAGAGTGACTCAATGTTCGTATGGCTCCCTATTTAAACACTAGCCAACAATAACAAGAGCTGGAAGTACTAATCAGTCTTAAACTACGTTGCTTTTGAGATGCTCAACAGATCAGTATTTTTTAAGACGTTGTTGTGTTGTAATATCCATGGTTCAATGATAGAGGATGTAAAATATATGTTTAAGGGAGGGAAGATATGTTGTACGCTACAAATGCAGCCAGCCTGGCCCCATACAGGATGTCTTGAGACAAAGACCAGGTTGGATTGAAGTCAAAGAGTGAGTGGTTTATAACATTCATTATTGCATCATGGCACATCAACTTCGATGCCATATTTGTGCTGTTATTGTGTCTTACAGTGACGGCGAATGGGACTTCCACTGGTGTGGTGTGGGCTGGCTGAAGGAGAATTTGTTCATGGAGGAACATGTAAGGGTAAACCACTTTCGCAATCATTACGAGGTAAGGAATCGTGGGCCTGATTTGCTGAAGGTTTGCGCGTGCTAAAACACGTGCAAACTTGATAGCACACGCACAGTGTGGATTGCCTCTCCTAAGTGACGGTATTTGTTATCCATCCATCCGTCCATTTACTACCGCTTGTCCCTTTTGGGGTCGCGGGGGGGTGCTGGAGCCTATCTCAGCTGCATTTCATGCTATAAATCACTAACGGCTATTCGGATAAAAGAAGTCAGCTAATTGATTTGTGCATTTGGAGCGGTTAGAAATAGAGATGTCCGATAATATCGGCAGCCCGATATTAGCCGATAAATGCTTTAAAATGTAATATCGGAAATTATCGGCATCGGTTTCACAAGTAAGTATGACTTTTTAAAACGCCGCTGTCATAGTGGTTCACGGACGTAGGGAGAAGTACAGAGCGCCAATAAACCTTAAAGATACTGCCTTTGCGTGCCGGTCCAATCACATATCTGCAGCTTTTCACACACACAACTGAATGCAAGCCATACTTGGTCAACAGCCATACAGGTCACACTGAGGGTAGCCGTATAAACAACTTTAACACTGTTACAAATATGCGCCACACTGTGAACCCACACCAAACAAGAATGACAAACACTTTTCGGGAGAACATCCGCACCGTAACACAACATAAGCACAACAGAACAAATACCAAGAACCCCTTGCAGCACTAACTCTTCCTGGACGCTACAATATACACCCCCGCTACCCCCTACCCCACCTCCCAACCCCGCCCACCTCAACCTCCTCATGCTCTCTCAGGGAGAGCATGTCCCAAATTCCAAGCTGCTGTTTTGAGGCATGTTTAAAAAAATAATGCACTTTGTGGCTTCAATAATAAATATGGCAGTGCCATGTTGGCATTTTTTCCATAACTTGAGTTGATTTATTTTGGAAAACATTGTTACATTGTTTAATGTATCCAGCGGGGCATCACAATAAAATTAGGCATAATTATGTGTTAACTCCACGACTGTATATATCGGTATCGGTTGATATCGGAATCGGTAATTAAGAGTTGGACAATATCGAATATCGAAAAGCGGCAACAAAGCCATTATCGGACATCTCTAGTTAGAAATCAGAAATAGGGGAAATTAAAATTTTCAGCACAATCCCATTCAAGATCAGACAAACATTACAGGAAGACAGAACAAGATCGCTGACGGGTCTGCCAACTTCCGACTCGCCTTACAAAAAAGCTGAGATACAGGTAAAAGGGGACGGCGTGGCGAAGTTGGTAGAGTAGCCGTGCCAGCAATCGGAGGGTTGCTGGTTACTGGGGTTCAATCCCCACCTTTTACCATCCTAGTCACGTCCGTTGTGTCCTTGGGCGAGACACTTCACCCTTGCCCCTGATGGCTGCTGGTTAGCGCCTCGCATGGCAGCTCCCGCCATCAGTGTGTGAATGTGTGTGTGAATGGGTGAATGTGGAAATACTGTCAAAGCGCTTTGAGTACCTTGTAGGTAGAAAAGCGCTATACAAGTATAACCCATTTATCATTTATTTAAACAATGGTGGGGTTAGGGGGGTGAGAAAAAAAAAAAAAATCGGTCTAAGGCTGGGCCCCTGGAGAGGGGGTCCAGACTGACGCCAACGGAAAAAAACAATTCATAGCCATAGCACACATCCCTCTTACATGTGTGGAAGAGGGAAACATCAAAGAACACAAAGGACATTAAAATAGCAGAGCTGATGCAACCAGCCACTTCTACATACAGCTATGACTAAAAAGTAGAAGAAACATATACACTGTGGTGGCCTCTGCGGTGTTCCACGCCATCGTCTGCTGGGGTGAGGGCAGCATGGCCAGAGACAGGAGCAGACCCAACAAAGCAACCAAGAGAGCCGACTCCACTCTCGGCCGCCCACCAACTCGGCCAGTGTCCAGTCTGCGTCTAAGGAGACTGAGATGTCCAATACCTGCTCATTCAGCCAAGACACTGAGAAGCCTGTCCGTCCCGGCGCTCAGTGCTAGCTCCGCAGCCCTGTCTCTTCATCTGCATCTCCTCTAGTCTCTCCAAACCAGAAGTGGAGAGGGAGTCGAAGAGACAGAAATTGGCTATAAAATCCAGGGCAGAATCCACAAAAGCAGAAACGAAAAGGAAAATGCGTGCTGCTCAGAAATTTGCCTGGAAGGCTCATGTCAGAGCCATTAAAGCAAAAAATACAATTAATTTAAAGTAATATGTACAGTGTTTTTCACATCATATTACTGTAAATTGAAAAAACTCTACCACAATTTTTATGGTTAAATTCTGTCAACTGAGTTGCCAGGTTTCTACCGTAAAATCTACGGTTGTTTTGTAAACGGATGAACAGTAACACATTTTTTTGCGGTAAAAACTGGCAGCCCAGTTTCCAGAATTATTTATAGTTAATATTTACAGTAATATGTTGCAAACACAACCGTAAATTCTACAGTAAATTTCTGGCGACTAAGCTGCCAGTTTTTTTTAAGTAAAAAAACAGTGGTACTGTTCTTTCATTAACGGTAATATGTTGCACAACTGTATATTTTCAGTGAAATTCTAGTGACTAAGTTGCCAGTTTTTTATTGTAAAATCCAAAAATGTTTTACAATGTATGTGAAAAAAATATACATAATAATCAAATGCCTAGGCAAATTTTTATCATTTTCGCTGTTACAAGCGGCCCTCTGAGGGCAGCCATAACTGCGATGTGGCTCTCAATGAAAACGAGTTTGACACACCTGGTCTATGTGTCTACGTGGTAAAAGCCCCGTATAGTACACGCAATATCCCTATTTTAATTACGCGGCCTGCACCACTTTTCAATTGCATGCATAGTCTTAGTAGATCACATGCAACACGCCCACCAATTGTGCACACTATTTTATAGATTGCGCACACTGTTTAGCGCCAGGTATTTAGATCTTAGCGAATCAGGCCCCATTTGTCGAGCTTTGTTTTATCAATCTTCAGTTTGTAAACATCAAATGATAATTTTTTCTGTGTTTATGATTCAGCTGACTCGCAAAGACTTCATGTTGAAAAACCTGAAGAGGTTCAAAAAGAATCTAGAAAGAGAGGCCAGCTGCATGGAAGGCTCCAAATGTGATTTCTTCCCCTGTACCTTCGCACTGCCTAATGAGTATCATCTCTTTGTGGAGGAGTTTAAAAGAAACCCTGGCAGCACTTGGATCATGAAGCCGGTAAGTTGATCGCAGATGGAATATGACCTACATAAGGAAAAACTGACAGCTGTTCTGTATATATAAAATTTAAATGTCCTCACTTACTGTAAAGAAAAACATGAATTGGTATTATTTTACAGGCTGCAAAATCTCAAGGCGCAGGCATCTTCCTTTTTAAAAAGCTGAAAGACATCATGGATTGGAGAAAGGTAAATGTGTGTTTATTTTTTAATAAAAACATATTGACCCGCCTGATATAATCTGATTGATGACATTGTCCTTAAGCATGACGCCACTCGCTCAGAGGAGCAGAAAGATGCAGGTCAAGTGGAAAGCTATGTGGCACAGCGCTATATTGAAAACCCCTACCTCCTTGGTGGTAATTCACTGACTCAAAAATACTGTACACCTTTCATAGGAAGAAGTAAACCAATATTTAATTTTGTCTCCGTAGGCAGGAAGTTTGATCTGCGGGTCTATGTGATGGTCACATCAGTATGTAAATACATATGTGAAGTCAACATTCTATTTAGATTGTATTTTTTTGCATCTAACATGTAATATTGTGGCTCAGTATTTTCCATTGAAGGCATGGCTTTATCGGGAGGGCTTTGCTCGCCTGTCAAACACACGTTTCTCCCTGAGTAGTATTGATGACAAGTGTATCCTTTTCAAACATCTAACAATGATATTTATGTTAGTTGTGTGGTTTTATTTTTAACACACTGCTTATTTGTTGAACAGCAGTTTGGTAATGTTCCTTAGTGCCTTTTACAGACGTACATCTCACGAATGTGGCCGTTCAAAAAACAGCACCTGACTATGATCCTGAAAAAGTGAGTCATTTCATGTTATCAAAGAACAATGTTGTGCTTTTCCCCACCCCTAAAAGCTTGTGTCCACCTTTACACAGGGATGTAAATGGAAGATTCAGAAGCTCCGTCGGTATCTGACTGCAAAACACGGACGGCTGGTGGTAGAAACTCTGTTCAAGGATATGGATAACATCTTCATCAGCAGTCTACAGAGTGTGCAAAAGATTATTATAAATGACAAACACTGCTTTGAACTCTATGGCTATGACATTATGCTGGATGAGAACCTCAAACCGTGAGTTTAAATACAAAAACACACGTTTGTGTTGGTATACATGCAGGCCTGGCCCTAACCAATCTGGCGCCCTAGGCAAGATTTTAGGTGGCGCCCCCCCACATCGGCAGTGAAGTGTATATACTCACAAGAAACCGAATAGCTTTGTCTTTGTGACCTTTTTTTTTACTTAAAGAAAGCAAATTAACATATTATATGAGAATGTTATGTTATGATTATCTTTAACCGAATCACAGCAGTGCTCAAATTAAAAAACAGCATTCCCTCTCATGTGATATTGCTTAATTAACATTAATGATGTGCACTTTAACAACTAGGCTTACAACTATACCTAATATATAAAGGGATGGAAAAGTGATTATTACCTGCAGGGCAAACATTCACTAACCAGAAGGCAATAATAATGTAAACAAAAAACACCTGCTTAAAAGATCTAATACAAATGTCCCTGAGGAATGTGAGGTGGGAGTACTGTAATTACCTAACGTTACATTATTATTTCCATAACAATTTAGCCCCCTCCACAATCTTAACCCGACGTTAAAACAGAACTAGCTATTTATTGATTAGCAATTGCCGAATCATGTAACATTAGCTTAATGCTAAAAAGCCAGGTTACTATCACATTCTGTAACAGACAAATAATTTCATGTAGGCTAACGTTACCTACCTGCTACTCTTGTCTTTTTCTCGTTTCTCCTCCTCTTCTTTTCTCTTTTTTCTTCCCTGGGCACCTGACAGTTTTGGCCGTTTTGACATCTTGTGTTGATTTTTTGATGTGGTGACGTCCAAAAGGAGTCATGATACGGGAAGGGAGGGGTGCACCCACGGGGGGGGGGGGGGGGGGGGGGGCGTAATGTTGTAACAAATAATATTTCTATTAAATAGGCTTTACTTTGCATTTTAATTAACGTGGGATTATTTTTTGTATTTAGAAATAATAGTACCAACTTTTCTTTTTTCTTTTTTTTTTTCTCCAACATTTGTGGCACTGGCGCCCCCTGATGGACGGCGCCCTTAGCATTTGCCTATACGGCCTATGCCACGGGCCGGCCCTGTATACATGTCAGCACTGCATCAAGCAGCTGCACTCACTGGCATTCATGTATGTTTATTGTACAAACAGAAAAGTATACTTGCATGGACAGGTACATATATATGCACATAAATGCATGTTCACATGCAGAGACAAGCAAAACTGGCCTGTTATTATTGCTCAGCTACATGTTTTAAAAATCAAGTAGTAAAACTTTTAGTGTCTGGATGATCAGCATTTTACTTGGAAAACTGACATGTATAGGCAATGATCCTGTTGTAAAATAATAATGACAGTGTCTCCTGTATACGCGTATCTTGTTTTTACCAATAAGGCCTGACTGAAATGCTTGCTGTTCTACAGATTATGATCAAAGTGACAGTACCCCATATTTATTTGCAGATGGTTGATTGAAGTGAACGCATCACCGTCGCTTGCACCCAGTAGTCAAGAGGATTATGACATGAAATACAGCTTGCTGGAAGATACTGTAAATATCATGGATATGGAAGGAAGGTAAAATACAGTATCTCCTGACATAATTAGCCCCATTGTGATTCTGTAAAACTGGAAATAAATATTTTGTACTAAGTTAAGGGATGACATTACAACAATCGAAACCTTGTTTACACTGCACAAGTGACACAGATCGAATACTTTTTCCCAGTCTAAACGCTCCAAAGTGCTTGAAATCTGATTTTCTTGCATCCGATTTGGGTCGCATCAGGAGGTAGTCCGAATCCGATTGGAATCTGATCTTTTCAAATGTGACTGCAGTCTGAACGAAAATGCGACCCTGATTGCGACTTTTACGTAATCTTCGAGCGAGCTACGTCATTTGTGTGCGCAGGAAAGACGCGGCTTGACAGCGGAAGTGGATACGTCATCACAACATCCGGTTTCGGTGAGCAAAGTATTTTTTGGCGGTCAAATTTTCGGCGCATCACTAGTCAACAGTGCGCAATTAATTTATGTAATTTCTAGATACCGGTATATACTTTGATTCCGAAGAGATAGCAAATGTTGAAGAACCGGAATTTATGTATACACTGTGGCGTATTTTCTTACTTGCCTGATGTGGGATCTGGGTCGAGGATGTCGTTGTGGCTTGTGCAGCCCTTTGAGACTAAGGGCTACATAAGATCGATGATTGATTACATGTTACGTACATGGCGTAAGTTGTTTACATAAGTGAGTTGAAAATTAAAGCTAACCCAGATCCACGCTGATGTTCGTGTCTCCTCTACTTAACAGCCATAAAACGATAAAACCCTCCCAAATATAATTCACTATCAATATCCATTCATACATTATATTACTTAAATTTATTTTTACGTAAAAAAGACCGTCATTTTTAAAGTGTGACTGCTTTATTTTTTATTTTGTAGTACTGGTAGCGACTTCCTTGTTCATTTACAGAATCTGGTCAACTTTTTCACTTAATCGAACTGTGCATGCAAGTGACGTCGAGGCAACATCGGGGCCCCTGCGCATTTATACTGGAGTCTGATAAAAATCACATTTTACCTGTAATCCAAGCAGTCAGCTGTAAAAATGTGGTCTACATTGGTCTGCAGTGTAAACGTAGTCTAAAAGTGTTGTACCTTCTCAGGTTGACTGGGAAGGAGAAAAGAGTGGGCGGATATGATCTCATGTGGAATGATGGGCCTGTCTATAGAGAGGAAGTCGACCCTGAAATATTTGGCTGTTCGTGTTTAAAAGCCAACACATACTTAGGTAAGGCACTTCCTTTGGTCCAGAAATGTTTACACTATGTGACAGGGCATGACACAACAACACATTATTATTTGTGAACTGAGAAAGTGTGTTTTCATTTGTTTTTGCAGGGTGTGAAAATGATAGGGCAAGCCAGCTCATTTGGCTTTTTAAACATTTTCAATCCCCGAAGAAAATGTAAGCTGTACAATGGATTATGTGTTGAATAAAAAAAATCACATTTGCCGTATTGTCTTGTGTATCTTTTCTCTTGCTGCGCCGCGTTCTACACTCAAGCAGTGTGTGAGTCGTGTTATAGCTGTAGGAAGGACCGCATCCACTGCACAAGAAGAAAGTGAAAGTGACAGTGTAGGCAAGATTTGAGGAGGCAGGACTGAGACTGGGAAGGCTTGGGGCTGCCTTTTGAGGTACTAAGCGTCCATGCTGACATTATGGGTAGACTAGAACTTTTTGTTTGTTTGTCATAAAAAAATACAATCATGTATTAATAAATATTAATAACAGAAAGAAACAACCCTTTTGTGCGAATGAGTGTAAATGGGGGAGGGAGGTTTTTTGGGTTGGTGCACTAATTGTAAGTGTATCTGGTGTTTTTTATGTTGATTTAATTTAAAAAAAAAACTTTTTTATGTATTTTTTTATTTCTTGTGCCACGGCCCGGTGGTTGGGGACCACTGGACTAGAGTACATTACATATATCAAGAATACATCCATACATTTTCTACTGTGTATCAGGGTCACATGGTGCTGGAGCCTATCCCAGCTGTACAAACCAGACTACAATCTAGACTGGTCACCAATTAACCACAGAGCACATAGACAGCCATTCACACTGTCATTGAGTGGGGACTGAACACACGTTGCCTGAAACTGAAGCCAGGAAAGTCAACCGCTAATCTCAAGCACCAACTTTTATTATATGAAAGTAAAACACATACTGTATGTTGTTTTCATTATTATTAGGTGTTCACATGGTTTTTCTGTCTCTGCTATCGTACACGTTGTTATTGTGTGGTGTGGTGCGAAGGAACCAACTTGAGAAACTGCAGGTATCTTTATCGACACACCATAGGGCCAGTGCTGATGTACTTACTGTGTTACTGTGTTTTGCTGCAGAGAGAAAGGCCCTAAAAGGGTGACCAGGACAGCGGAGAAAATTATCGGCCACCCTCTGCCTTCCCTAGAGGTCATTGCTCAATCTCACTGCCTCGACAAAGCAAATAAAATCCTGGCATAGACAGATCCCACCCTGGTCTGCATGTGTTCTAGCTGCTGCCATTAGGGAGCAAAAGCAGGACAAACTGCGTTAAAAACAGTTTTTACCTACGGGCTATTAAGATATTGAATCTGTCCCACCGTTCTTCACTGTTGCACTGCTATTTGTATCTTATTTATGTACTTATTTTGAACTGCTCCTAACAGAGTAGCTACCTATATTACCATCATGCTCACCTGTTTGAAGATAATAAAGCCGTTCTTTGTTTTTCTATCGATTGCTCACTGGCAGATTTTGACATGCACCATTAAACTAGGGATACTTGAAATGAAGCACAACTAAAAATGTAAACATGGATACAATTAATGTGACCAATATTGTTACCATAAGATACTACAAAATGATTTTTGAAATTGAAAAATGTTTTTGTTACAACCTAATTTTGCTCAAGACTCTGTATCGTGTAGAATTGTCCATTGGTGACTTCAAAAGCACACTAACATGACTATTTTTAGTGCATATCAATGAATGTGTTTTATCATAACATTTTTGTATTTACAGTATTATATATTCTAACCTTCACCAAATTCCTGTTTCCCCGTAGTTTCCGGGTAAAGCGGAAGTTCACCGGAAGTAGCCTGTTAATGTGTTGTGACGTTACCCTGACAACAAGGTCTGTCATGAACGTTTTCAAACTTTTTACAACTTACAGGTAACTCATCATCCCAATGATGTCATTGTCAAAAAACAAGGTAAACTTGCATGTGAATCTTTGATGTCATGTAGTGCTACAATTGTGAACGATGATGTTAGCAAAATTCGCTCGGCTCAAGCTGGCCTAGGCCTAGGCAAGTTCTCGTTTGGAGTCGCTGCAAAGTAGACTTAGTTGTGTTATCATAAAACAAAACATATCCTGATAAAGTACTTGATGTTTACCTCTCTTGTGGCTAATGTTTTGGTCACTGAGAAGTCTAAAACACAACTAAAAACAGTAGTGTTAGTCACTGCTGGACCAGTTTGCGCATGCGCTGCAAACATAACTTCCTTATACAGGTAAAAGCCAGTAAATTAGAATATTTTGAAAAACTTGATTTATTTCAGTAATTGCATTCAAAAGGTGTAACTTGTACATTATATTTATTCATTGCACACAGACTGATGCATTCAAATGTTTATTTCATTTAATTTTGATGATTTGAAGTGGCAACAAATGAAAATCCAAAATTCCGTGTGTCACAAAATTAGAATATTGTGTAAGGGTTAAATTTTGAAGACACCTGGTGCCACAAACTAATCAGCTGATTAACTCAAAACACCTGCAAAGGGCTTTAAATGCTCTCTCAGTCCAGTTCTGAAGCCTACACAAACATGGGGAAGACTTCAGATTTGACAGCTGTCCAAAAGGCAACCATCGACACATTGCACAAGGAGGGAAAGACACAAAAGGTTATTTCTGAAGAGGCTGGCTGTTCTCAGAGCTCTGTGTCCAAACACATTAATGGAGAGGCAAAGGGAAGGAAAAACTGTGGTCAGAAAAAGTGTACAAGCGATAGGGATCACCGCGCCCTGGTCAAGATTGTGAAAAAAAACCCATTCAAAAATGTGGGGGAGATTCAGAAGGAGTGGACAGCTGCTGGAGTCAGTGCTTCAAGATCCACCACCAAGAGACGCTTGAAAGACATGGGTTTCAACTGCCGCATACCTCGTGTCAAGCCACTGTTGACCAAGAAACAGCGCGAAAAGCGTCTCACCTGGGCTAAGGAAAAAAAGAGCTGGACTGCTGCTGAGTGGTCCAAAGTCATGTTTTCTGACGAAAGCAAATTTTGCATTTCCTTTGGAAATCGAGGTCCCAGAGTCTGGAGGAAGACAGGAGAGGCACAGGATCCACGTTGCCTGAAGTCTAGTGTAAAGTTTCCACCATCAGTGATGGTTTGGGGTGCCATGTCATCTGCTGGTGTCGGTCCACTCTGTTTCCTGAGATCCAGGGTCAACGCAGCTGTCTACCAGCAAGTTTTAGAGCACTTCATGCTTCCTGCTGCTGACCTGCTCTATGGAGATGGAGATTTCAAGTTCCAACAGGACTTGGCGCCTGCACACAGCGCAAAATCTACCCGTGCCTGGTTTACGGACCATGGTATTTATGTTCTAAATTGGCCCGCCAACTCCCCTGACCTTAGCCCCATAGAAAATATGTGGGGTATTGTGAAAAGGAAGATGCAGAATGCCAGACCCAAAAACGCAGAAGAGTTGAAGGCCACTATCAGAGCAACCTGGGCTCTCATAACACCTGAGCAGTGCCAGAAACTCATCGACTCCATGCCACGCCGCATTAACGCAGTAATTGAGGCAAAAGGAGCTCCAACCAACTATTGAGTATTGTACATGCTCATATTTTTCATTTTCATACTTTTCAGTTGGCCAACATTTCTAAAAATCCCTTTTTTGTATTAGCCTTAAGTAATATTCTAATTTTGTGACACACGGAATTTTGGATTTTCATTTGTTGCCACTTCAAATCATCAAAATTAAATGAAATAAACATTTGAATGCATCAGTCTGTGTGCAATGAATAAATATAATGTACAAGTTACACCTTTTGAATGCAATTACTGAAATAAATCAAGTTTTTCAAAATATTCTAATTTACTGGCTTTTACCTGTATATGTTACAATAATATTATATTTATAATATAACGTTATTTCGTAACAATATTACGCAATAACGTTAGTGCGTTCAGATTGTTTGAATAAGCGAAAATCGTTTTCGAATAACGGAGCACTTACCCAGAAATGCAAGCAATCTGACCAGAATGTCACCGTAGTGATTAAAAAGGCCGTTTTAAATGTGTCTAATGAACAATGTGGATGGATAAAAGTTTTATAATTTTTTTAATTGTAGTTGTTGACTATTTGAGATTATTAGTTAATAATTTCACGAACCAGTTGTTTGGAAGAAGAAAAAAATATATTGAAATAAGCCGATAAATTCTTTCAAATTTAAAATCGGAAAATATCTGTATCGGTTTTTTATTATCAGTATCTTTTTTTATTTATTTTATTAAATCAACATAAAAAACACAAGATACACTTACAATTAGTACACTAACCCAAAAAACCTCCCTCCCCCATTTACACTCATTCACACTCATTCACACAAAAGGGTTGTTTCTTTCTGTTATTAATATTCTGGTTTCTACATTATATATCAATATATATCAATACAGTCTGCAAGGGATGCAGTCCGTAAGCACACATGATTGTGTGTGCTGCTGGTCCACTAATAGTACTAACCTTTAACAGTTAATTTTACTTATTTTCATTAATTACTAGTTTCTATGTAACTGTTTTTATATTGTTTTACTTTATTTTTTATTCAAGAAAATGTTTTTAATTTATTTATCTTATTTTATTTATTTATTTATTTATTTAAATGACCTTATCTTCACCATACCTGGTTGTCCAAATTAGGCATAATAATGTGTTAATTCCTGGACTGTATATATCAGTATCGGTTGATATCGGTATCGGTAATTAAGGGTTTGGTCAATATAGGAATATCGGATATCGGCAAAAAGCCATTATCGGACATCCCTAATTGAAATGCATTTTGGAAAAACTGCCATTGAGTAGGGAACGGAAGTTGATGAGTTTTGGCGCATGCTCATATAAATCGGGCCGTGACCGTCAAAAAATCATCATAACTACGTCACACTGCAATTTGCACCTCTATATAAATACTGTACGAGTGTTTCGAATAATTAGCTCGCCTTTTCCATTGTTAAAAATTTTACTATATTTTACAAATCACTTCATCTGGATGACCCCAAAGTAAACTAAGAATTCACATATCTCAATTGTTTAAAATGAAGTGTTATAGTTTTTGTTGCATTGCCTTTACCTTAACATTATACACCTCAGAAGATAGATAATTTGAAATGTCTTTTTGTCACCATCTGCCTTGTGTTTTATTGATGCCAACACATTTTCTATGGAATTAAAATCTTCTTTTTTTCTTTCACATTTGCCGACATCTCAGTTCAAAACGTCTAACGATTGTAGCAAACCAGCCGAGAACCGGTGAGTAATTCTACATTGTTTTGAAAATTAAACTATTTTGTCGAATGCATGATCTGAATATTAGTGTTTGCAGGGAGGGGAAATGTGTCGTGCATTTCAAATGTGGCCCCGGCGGTACCATTCATGATGTCTTGAAACAAAGGCCGGGCTGGGTAGAAGTCAAAGAGTAAGTATGGAGCTGTGTACAAAAATATCATCCGTTTTTTTATTGAGTTTATTCCTTTTCTTTCAGTGATGGTGAATGGGACTTCCACTGGTGTGAAGTAGGATGGCTGAGGGAGAATTTTGATCATTCATTCATGGAGGAACATGTAAGGATAAACCACTTCCGCAACCGTTACGAGGTAAGGGAGCACATGCCTTACTTGTTTTATATATGTAATCCACAGCTTTAAGTAACGAAAGTAAGGTTTTTATGTTTCAGCTGACCCGCAAAGACTCCCTGTTAAAAAACCTAAAAAGATATAAAAGGGCTCTAGAAAGGGAGGCCAGCTGCACGAAGGCTTCCAAATGTGATTTTTTCCCCTGCAGCTTTGCACTGCCTAATGAATACCATCTCTTTGTGGAGGAGTTCAAGAGAAACCCTGGCAGCACCTGGATCATGAAGCCGGTTAGTTGATGACAGATGGAATGCATTAATATAATACAGCTGTAATATAATACGAAAATGAGGTCACCTACCTAGGTTTCATTCTAAAGGCTAATCTTTCCTGTGATAAAATGGCAACCAAGGTAATCAAAAAGGTCAACCAACGAACGAGATTTCTCTATAGAATCTCCTCTCTGGTCAACAAAAGCACCATGAAGATTCTAGCGGGAACTCTCATTCAACCCTTTTTCGATTAGGCATGCACCTCCTGGTACCCCAGCACCTCCAAAACCCTCAAATCTAGACTCCAAACATCCCAGAACAAGCTAGTCAGGTTACTTCTAGACCTCCACCCCAGATCACACCTCACTCCTACCCACTTCTCCAAAGTGGGCTGGCTCAGGGTGGAGGACAGAGTAAAACAACTTGCACTGAGCCTAGTCTATAAAATCCGCTACACCTCCCTGATACCGAAGTACATGTCAAACTACTTCCTTAACGTAAATGACCGCCATAACCACAACACCAGAGGGAGCTCCACTAACCACGTTAAACCCAGATTCCGATCTAACAAAGGTCTTAACTCATTCTCCTTCTATGCCACATCAATATGGAATGCACTCCCAACAGCTGTAAAAGAAAGGGCATCTCTATCCTCCTTCAAAACCGCACTAAAAGAACACCTCCAGGCAACTTCAACCGTAAACTAACCAACTTCCTTTCACATCCTACCTCCCCGGATTGTAAATAATCAAATGTAGATACTTATTCTTATTCTTAAGCTCTCTGATCTTTATCTCTACGTCCACTACTTGCTGTACATATCCTACCAAGTCAGTCCTACACTGTTCCAATGTCCATTTCCCTGATGATGCAATTGTTGATGACTGAAGTGTTGATAACAACCAAACCTACCCCCCCACCATCCACACCCCGGATTATAAATAATGTAAATAATTCAATGTATATACTCTGATGATTAACTTGTGTGATGACTGTATTATAATGATAGTATATATCTGTATCATGAATCAATTTAAGTGGACCCCGACTTAAACAAGTTGAAAAACTTATTCGGGTGTTACCATTTAGTGGTCAATTGTACGGAATATGTACTTCACTGTGCAATCTACTAATAAAAGTTTCAATCAATCAATCAATCAAAGCTGAATGTTCACAATGAACAGGAATCAACCTTTTATATAGATGTTTCATCCCTTACAATGGCATATTCCAGGGATATTCAACTAAAATGTTTTGAGGGCCACATTTCCAGAAAGTGAGGTACAGGGGGGCTGGACTTAGACTTAGTCTTAATTTGTATATTCCAGACAACCAGTGTCGTCGACAGTAGGCATTTAATTTTGGTCTATTCATTTTGTCAGAGTTACAGGAGCAATCTTCATTTTTTGAGGACCTTCTGCAAAAAAAAGCACGTCAAAGATTATCTCTATGACAGCACATCAAGTGATTTTAAGAATCTACTGCCAAAAATGTGAGTCTCTCTCAAGTGTTTTGACCCGACCTTGAATAGCCCAAATGATGAAAAAGAGAGGACTTCAAATGGCGCCTTGAGGAACACCACTAGTTTTAACTAAAGATGTTGAACTAATGACTACTGGCTGCCTCTGAAGTAAACAAGCTACAGCAACAGCTTAGTTATATAAATCACATTACACTCAAAAGTTTGTGATTAACGCGGTCCATAAAATACCGATCACGTTCTTGGGATTGCGTTTCATAGGAATCCCTATTTTTTACCCTTTTCTTTTCGAAAAAGTTATGCGCTGTAGCTCGGCTGCCTAAACCTCCTTGGTGGATTGTGCCGCCACGTCACAGAATGGGACTATCCACCAGTTCGTTTGGACATCACTGAGTCAATACATTTTTTTTTTTATTTAGTGACTTTTTTTTCAAATACCTTCTTTTTGGAGACTTTTATAAAGATTTACTCTGTAAGTGTTAGGATCTGGTCGCAAAGGACAACAGGAAGCAGCTTGCCGGTATGAATGCTTGTTTATGCCCTCTGCATAAAATTATATCCAGTTAGCAGGAAGCTAACTGGAACTCAAAGGGTCGCCAACAACGAACAACAAGTGGTCTAAGTGTAGCAATGAAGACGTGTAACTGTTGCGTACAGTAAACTAACACAGGCCATTACTTTAGTGGTTAGAGTGTCCCCCCTGAGATCGGTAGGTTGTGAGTTCAAACCCCGGCCGGGTCATACCAAAGACTATAAAAATGGGACCCATTACCTCCCTGCTTGGCACTCAGCATCAAGGGTTGGAATTGGGGGTTAAATCACCAAAAATGATTCCCGGGCGTGGCTACGCTGCTGCCCACTGCTCCCCTCACCTCCCAGGGGGTGATCAAGGGGATGGGTCAAATGCAGAGGACAAATTTCACCACACCTAGTGTGTGTGTGACAATCATTGGTACTTTAACTTTAACTTTTAAGTGTGTAAATATGCGATACTTTGGTGAAAAACAACATGATTTGACTCTGGTGGGGAAAAAAACTAAAATTTGGGGTCCATGGCGCGATCGCGTTAAATAAAACATTGCGTTACATTGGACTGCATTATATCGAACTTTTGAGCATATGAAAAAAAGTGTAACTTCCAAAAAGGAGAGGACCTAAAAGGGTGCCTTGAGGAACGCTTCAGTTATGTAAATCACAAGTCTGGACCCCAGTGTTCTATGTTTGTTAGCATGTTAAAATTTCAATGCAAGGATCTTCCGTTGTGTTTACAGTGGTCAAAGTTCCTCTATACAACAGGAGCACTCTTGTGTTTTTAGGAATTTGCTACAAAAATGTTTGTCTCCCAAGTTTCGAACTGAACCTGGGGGCCGGTAAAGTGTCATTCCCGGGCCGGATTTGACCCATGAGCCGCCAGTGGAACAGCCCTGCACTATGTGCTCTAAAGACTTACATTTGTTTCGCATTAGAATGAGTATGAATGACCACTCCACTTAACAAGCAACTGCATTCAAGGAGATTTCTCTGTATTTTTTTACAGGCTGCAAAATCTCAAGGTGCAGGCATCTTCCTTTTTAGAAAACTGAAAGACATCATGGACTGGAGGAAGGTAAATGTGTCTTTACTTTTGAATAGAAACATATGGACATACCAACATGATATAACCTGATTGATGACATTGTCCTCCAGCATGACGCCACTCGCTCAGAAGAGCAGAAAGATGCAGCTCAAGTGGAAAGCTATGTGGCGCAGCGCTATATTGAGAACCCCTACCTGCTTGGTGGTAATTCACAGACTCAAAAATACTGTACAGTGTTCCCTCGATTACTTTCCGAACACCCCTTTAGTGTGTACATTTCCGTCAAGTAGGGACAATATTTATTGTATGATTTACGGTACATCGACATTATATGTAATCAGCTCTGTATTCTTCTTTGTGAGCTCTCCACACACTCTTATATGCACTTTAAATGCTTCATACAATCTAAAACTGACATAATTTCAACACTTCAATTGCCTCTCAAATCTTAGTGTTATCTCCATGTACTTTAAAATCTGCAATTCACTGAACCCCAGGCTTTTTGTGGCCCGAAACATGTTTTTTGTTTGTGGCCCTATTTCGGTCTTTAAAATTACCTATGTAACACGCTAGGGCTGACTGCAGCCTAGTGAGTATTGTAAAGGTGTAGGTGTTGTTTCATGATTAGATTGTTTTCTTCAAATTAAAAAGTTATTTAGAAAGTTTTAAACTTTTTTTATGCTTTTGCAACAGAAATATACCATTTATAATTAATAGTTCTTCCTTCGCCAAAATTAATTTACTCAACACCAATTAACAGTGACTCTAGGCAACAAGAAGTAGACTTAGCTATGGGAGTGAAAGCATAAAAGATTCAACCAACATAAATGCAGTTCATGTAGTTTATAAGTAGATATTAAAAATAAGGTATCATTACAAGCTATGTGAAGATATGTATTTACTATAAATAATCATGTATGAACACCAAACAAAAAGACTACATTGACCACTATTCACTTCAATCCGGTATGTTTAATAGTATTGTGTTTATATTCCAGGTAATGTCCAAAGTTTATATGAAAAGGTGAAAAAAACATATGTTGATATGTTCAAGGGGAAAAAAAGTTTGTGATCGCATTGAAGCCAATTTAAAACTGCTATGCCGCTTTGTCATTAATTGAACAAGTAAACAAAACACAATAATGAGCAAAAACTGAAAAACATTTTTTTAGACATTATTACAGTATATGTTCTTAGGGAACTGACCTTTTTTGTAATTTTGCCTATCATTCACAATCCTTATGAGGGAGTGTTTGTTTTTGGATTCTAAATTGTAATAATTGGCTCAATTTGGAATAATTTGGAACAATTTCCCTTGTGGATCAATAAAGTTTATCTAAGTCTAAGTCGTTCTAGGTGGCTAGCAATGGTGCTTGGAGTAATCCATTTGGCCCTTCATCCATCCATCCATTTTCTACCGCTTGTCCCTTTCGAGGTCGCGGGGGGTGCTGGAGCCTATCTCAGCTGCATTCGGGGGGAAGGCGGTGTACACCTTGGACAAGTCGCCACCTCATCACAGGGACAACACAGATAGACAGACAACAGACAGACAACATTCACACTCACATTCACACACTAGGGCCTATTTAGTGTTGCCAGTCAACATATCCCCAGGTGCATGTCTTTGGAGGTGGGAGGAAGCCGGAGTACTCGGAGGGAACCCACGCAGTCACGAGGAGAACATGCAAACTCCACACAGAAAGATCCCGAGCAATCATTCTAAAAATGTATCCAAAAAACGCCAACAATACTCCAGTTACATCTCCTGAATATTAACCAAGTATTAGCAATATTGTTATTATAAGCATTTAAACAGACAAACCATTTGTTGCCGCGCCGTGATCACATAGCGCTAATTATGCAGTGTTGACACACTGAGCTCATAATCGCCTGTTAGTTACCGATAGTTAAGTCTAGATTATAAATCACGCCTCTTATCTGGATAGAATAGGGTTATGGAAGTTGATCATCTGTGACATTCAACATACACCTGGAGATGGCAAGAAAGACACAAAAAGACGCTGGTTTGCGACACCTTTTTTTTATATATATAACCCTTAGCAAGGATTATGATTAATTCTTCATCTAATTAAAACATCCCATCAGTCAGCATCCAATTGAGAGCAGACATTGTACAGTAAGAGGGAGCGGCTCCCATAAGCTTCGTTGTTAGCTGGCTTTCAAATACGTTTATTAACGAGTCAGAATGCATAAAAAAAAAAAAAAAAAAGTGTCTTAATCTCAAATAGAGATTGATAGGCGAAATTCATAAAAATTGCAGTTACCTTGTTACGAAAAGATTACATTTTTGTATATTCAACCTGATATAATTATATAATACAGCCATAAATCTGCCACGATGACTGTGGTCGAAGCGATGCTAAATTAGCATTTATCTCTATTGGCTTTTGAATGGACACGGCTGCATTGCTGCCAAACTGAAATAAAACTATTACAAAGAACACCGCTGAATAAAAGTTTAGCAGAAACAAAGTGCAATTGTATTAATTTGGTCATTCCATCCATCAAAGTAGAATCAATCAATGTTTACTTATGTAGCCCAAAATCACGAGTGTCTCAAAGGGCTGCACAAGCCACAACGACATCCTCGGCTCAGATCCCACATCAGGGCAAGAAAAAACTCAATGGGATGACAATGAGAAACCTTGGAGGGGACCCGCCCCGGTGCAATGGACGTCGAGTGGATCTAGCATAATAGTGTGAGAGTCCAGTCCATAGTGGATCTAGCATAATATTGTGAGAGTCCAGTCCATAGTGGATCTAACATAATAATGTGAGAGTCCAGTCCATAGTGGGGCCAGCAGGAGATCATCCTAAGTGGAGACAAGTCAGCAGCGCAGAGACGTCCCCAACTGATGCACAGATGAGTGGTCCACCCTGGGTCCCGACTTTTAACAGTTAGCGCTTCATCTGTGGTCACCCCCACCCCCCACCCCCACCCCCAGCAGAGCAGAAAAGAAACGGCAGATCAACTGGTCTAAAAGAGGGTCTATTTAAAGGCTAGACTATACAAATGAGTTTTACCGGGAGGGCATTCCAGAGTAGTGGAGCCCGAATAGAAAACGCTCTATAGCCCGCAGACTTTTTTTGGGCTCTGGGAATCACTACGCAAACGCCTGCAGAGCACGACAACCACAATGATGATCAGCTACTCTTGTGACACATCGCCATGATCATGTAGCCATGTAGTGATTATGCCTGAGACCGCGGTATGTGAACTGCAGAGTTGCGAGGGACCACTGTACGTACACTTTACATTCTGTAAGAAAAAGTAAACCCATATTTGATTCTGATTTTGTCTCCACAGGCAGGAAGTTCGATCTGAGGGTCTATGTGATGGTCACATCAGTATGTAAATACATATGCTAAGTCAACATTCTATTTAAATTGTATTATTCTTATAGCATCTAATACGGAAATATGTGTCTCAGTATTTTCCATTGAAGGCATGGCTTTATCGGGAGGGCTTTGCTCGCCTTTCAAGCACACGTTTCTCTCTGGATAGTATTGATGACAAGTGTATCCTTGTTGAACATTTAGTGGTATTAATGTCGATTGTGTGGTTTTAATATTAACATACTGCTTATTTACTGGACAGGTTGAGCATTTGTGTCGTTTCTAAATGTTCCTTAGTGCATTTTTACAGATGTACATCTCACTAATGTGGCTGTTCAAAAAACAGCACCTGACTATGATCCTGAAAAGGTGAGTCATGTATGGTAACATCGCTGTGGAAATAATTCTACCGTTACCTTGTCACTCACCTTGTGCTGGACTTTGCACAGGGATGTAAATGGAAGATCCTGAAACTGCGTAAGTACCTGACTGCAAAGCATGGGATACAGGTGGTAGAAACTCTATTTACAGAGATGGATAACATCTTCATCAGCAGTCTACAGAGTGTGCAGAAGATCATTATAAATGACAAACACTGCTTTGAACTCTACGGCTACGACATTTTGCTGGATGAGAACCTCAAACCGTGAGTTTAGATTTGCCAAACTGTAGGACTATTCTCTGCACATCAACATTCATTGTTTGTCTAAGAAGCTTCGACTGAAATGTTAGTCTTTTCCCACTCCACTCCCCTCCTGCTTGACAATGCTTGGTAAACATATGCCATGACATGACCTGTCATCTTTAACATGTGTATACATGGCCTCACTCATCATCTTATTGTAGGTGGTTGATTGAGGTGAACGCCTCTCCGTCGCTCGCACCCAGCAGTCAGGAGGATTACGACATGAAGTACAGACTGCTGGAAGATACTGTAAATATTGTGGATATGGAGAAAAGGTAAATTACGAGAAGTGTTGCTGATGTATTTCTGTTTATATATTGTACCTATGAATGACGATATTGCAGACATCAACAGTACTGTACCTCCTTAGGTTGACTGGGAAAGAAAAGAGGGTGGGCGGATATGATCTTATGTGGAATGATGGACCTGTCTACAGAGAGGATTATGACTGTGAAATATTTAGTTGTTCATGTTTAAAAGCCAACACAAACTTGGGTAAGGTCACATTGTTTAAGGTATGGAATCTTACTGTTATACAACGTGTCAATAATATGCTATCATTCATTACTCCTGTGACACTCTTATTTTTGTGCAGGATGCATGAATGACAGAGAAAACCATATTTTTAAACAATTTCCCGACCAGAAGATTTGATGTTGTTCCACAAAAGAACTTAATAGGGCTGCACATAGCTTCACTATTGAGTCGTATTTGAAGACTCAGTCAGGTTAGTCTACACCAGTGCTTTTCAATTATTTTCTGTGACACTCCCCAAAGAAGCAGTACATTTTTCATGCCCCCCCCCCCAATTGCCCACCGCAAATATAAATAGTATTGTCTATAAAATTGTTATAAGTACACTTCTGCAAAAAATAACATCCTTAATAATGTTAAACAAAACAATACACCGTTTTTTCATCCTCTCCCACTATAGACAAAGTGAAGCCAAGCGCTACATCCATCCATCCATTTTCTACCGCTTGTCCCTTTCGGAGTCACGGGGGGTGCTGGAGCCTATCTCACATACTCTTTGTTATATTCTAATACAGCAAAAACCATACCTGCCCCCGAGTTAAGTTCACAACTTAGGAGACAAACATTTTAGTTTTTCAAATTCCCAAAAACAAGTCAGTGCTCCTGTTGTATAGAAGAATTTGGACCACTGTAAACACATTGGAAGATTCTTGCATTGCCATTTGAATTTCCTAAAGCCCAGCATCCCCTAAAGCGGACGTTTGGATTTTGCATAACAGGGCTATTTTCTTCAGAAATTTCTAACTGATAAAATACATAGACCAAAGACAAATGTCCACTGCAGAGGATGGTGATTGTAAAAATAATAATAATAATGACGGGAGAAGCGACTTGTCCAGGATGTACCCTGCTTTCCGCCCGAGTGCAGCTAGGATAGGCTCCAGCCCCCTGCAACAAACGGTAGACAAATGGATGGATGGATAAAGGGAAAGTTAGCTTTCTGGAAATGTGGCCCCTTGTGCAATTTGGTTCAAAAGCCTTCTTCTACACGACTCAAATATTTCAGTATTACTTGTGTAAAAGTTACTCTGGTCATTTTTACACTGAATAAGATTCAAATCCAGGATATTTAAGCTATGGATGGCATTTTGCTAAATTTAGAGCCTGATCAACTAAAAGTTTGCGTGTACTTAAACATTTGCAAACTTCATAGCACACCCAAAGCTGATTTACTGAACTTGTGCGCAGAGAATTGTGTTTCTGTAGTGAGCAGAATAAGGAGTTAAATCCATTTATTGTGTCTGTCTTCATGAATATGCAGAATATTTGCTGATCATCAGAACGCCCACAATACTGGGAGGAGAAAATGCAAATGTAATTATTCAGCACACGCAACGTGATTTATCAAGGCTGATTACTGTTCTGCGAGCTCTATTTTGCGTTTTTATGTAGCAAGTCTAAAAAGCATGTGCAAACTGACAAGAATTCTATACACACAGCTGTAAGAAACGAGGTGCTTGTGCTGCAAAGACAGACAATGGACAGATAATCCTCCGTCCTATATGTGTGTTTTAACATATTTGGACTGTCAGAAATAAAAATATTAAACATATCATCTATTCGGCAATATCATTTTGTAATTTTATAGCTGCTGGATGACTTAAGGGACTGATTAAAACAAATTCAATTAATGCGTTTTGGTGTCTGTTGGCGTTTTCTTTAATGCAGTATGTAAACTTTGATTATAATCTCCTATATGAAAAGACGTCTTTCTTTCTTTTTTTCATTTTAATTTTTATTGACATCCAGCATCAGACATTCCTATCCATTACATCATATTTGCATGCATCATACCTCTATTGTCTGCCCTAAATGTCAAAATATTTTCTTGTTTATATCCCAACGATGCCTCCCCCAACCCCAAAAAAAGAAAAAAAAACAGCAAGAAAAGTAAACTAAGTAATAATAATATTTACAGAAAAATCTATTTAAAAAAATACAAATGAATTAATAATAATTATCAAAAAGAAAAGAAAATAATATAAACAGATAGTAAATTAAAAAAAATATATATATAGACAGATAGGGAATAATCTTTTTTTAAACAGTACAATCACTAATTGGAGAAAAATAAAATCAGGCCTATGGGGCGTGACATAATTGACCCAGTTTTCCCAGTATGAAGTGAATTTCTCCAATTTATAATTAATAATAGTCAAGAAGACGTCTTTCAATAAGCTTTTTATTGCGTTTAGATCATTCTGGACGCATGAATGCGCTGCTGTTGTGATGGTTCACTGCCTCCCTGCAGCGCTGAAAATAGCTTCTGTTGCCTATAGATTGCGATTTCATATTGCAGAAAAGGTGTTACATAATATAGATGTGTGCTGTTAGTTCAACAACATCGCACACAGGTTGGAGAGCACAATAACATAAATGTGGAGGGCACATAATGCCAGTAGTATACACAATAACCTCATTTAAATAGGGTGGTCTGCACCACTTTTTAATTGTCCACTCAGTCTTAGTCGATCACACGCAACACGCCCACTAATAGTACACACGATATTAGAGTTTGCACACCCTGTTTAGCGCGTGTTATTTGGATCCCAGTTTATAATAAAAACAATTAGCACTGCACCACGTTTTTTAATTTGTTTTTAAAAGCAGCCTTAAAAACAGCTTCTTTTATACAATTTATAACTGTTACACATTCAGCAAAAAATAAATGAATGGTGTCTATGAAGTCCCTTATTACAAGTAAACACATTTTGTTATAAAATTATCATTCAATTAACTTTTGTATTGGCACCTTGATTTATTGATATTAGTTATATTGGCAGTATTTTTTTCTCTCCATATTCCAATACTCAAGTAATTAAAATTATATTCACTTCCATAATGGCAATGGCATCAGTGATCTTTGACTTGTGGGTGTTAATGACCCAGGTGTATTTATCTTGGAGATGAACAATGTATCTATACATCTGTGTTTGACCGATACATATCTTAAACATAACAGAAAGGAGTCAAGGGTGTAATATACAGCCCTTTGAGACACTTTTGATTTAGGGCTATATAAATAAACATTGATTGATTGATTGATTGATTAATATATAGCTAGGAAATAGTGACGTGAGGTTCGTCAACGAGTCGAGTCTTTTGAGCGGCTCTTTGAAGTGACCGATGAGAACCTATTTTCAGTTGAGAGTTGTTAGCGAGCCATTTTTATTAGGGATTTTAATCATACAGCAACTTGCTATTTGATTAAGAATCGGTTCTCGATTCAACAAAATTCTCTGTTTTAACCGATTCTCGCAGAATATTGTTTGGTATAAATATTTAAATAACACCTTCTCAAAACAGGTTACAGCCAGGTTACAAAAACTCCTCTTTGCTGTCGATGTATGACGGCTAAAAAAAACGTATTTTAAAAAAAAATTGATTTTGAAAAAAATATGAATGGATTGGATTGGCAAACATTTGAATTGCAATTTAAATGTGAATTCATTCTTTTCAGCACCCGTAGTTTTTTCATGAAAATTGCCCACGCGGCTTACAGTTTTAGTGTGCTATTTTTACTGCCGTATCAAGGAGATATTAGCGCCTGACTAAAAGTAATTCAACAGATAGAATAGTGGGGTTAGTTTGGCGTTTACATTTTTATCATGTGCACATTTGTATTCTAGTTGTATTCAAATGTATTGTACACATATGTATACATCCATCCATATATCTTATTCCGCTTATTCGAGGTCAGGTCGCGGGGGCAGCAGCCCAAGCAAAGAAGCTTAAGACTTCCCTCTCCCCAGTCACTTCGTCCAGCTCTTTTTCCGGGGGATCCCGAGGCGTTCTGTTGACGTATTTGTTTAATCCGGAGCCAGAAGATGTTTAAAGAGGACACGATGCATAAACTTTAAAATCAGAAGTATTTATTCCCTATTGGATACAATTCTAATACAATTTGTCTGAGCGCTATCTGTCCCTAGTATCAACATGGCGACTTACACAGGGCCGTTCGGATGCGCCCTTACCCTCGCACTCTTACAATATACAGGTATATCACAATGTATGAATATGCAATGAGGTGTCTGCTTCCAGGGGTGGAATCTTCCTCTGCCTTCTCCTTTCTGGACTCCAACTTCATATCTGGGGTTGTCCTATAGACCTCGGCAAAGAAGCCACATCAACAGTGGCAAGAATGGGGGCGATAAGAGTGAATGTGCATAGGCATGCACTTGGACCCAGTTTCAACTGAAACTTAGAACATATGATTAGTTGCACGGCCTATTCTAAGCATATCTATACTAAACATTTCTTAATCACTTCATCCTTCATTATCTTAATTATATCCCAACGTAATATATCCCAACAGTTCCCAGGCCAGCTTAGAGACATAGTCTCCCCAACGTGTCCTGGGTCTTCCCGGGGCCTTCCACTGGTCGGACGTGCCAATAACACCTCCCCAAGGAGGCGTTTGGGGGCATCCCGACTAGATGTCGGAACCACCTCATCTGTCTTCTCTCGATGTGGAGGAGCAGCTGCTTTACTTTGAGTTCCTCCTAAATGGCAGAGCTTCTCACCCTATCTCTAAGGTCGAGCCCCGCCACCCGACGGAAGAAACTAATTTTGGCCGCTTGTACCCGTGATCTTGTCTTTTCGGTTATAAGTTAAAAGTTAAAGTTAAAGTACCAATGATTGTCACACACACACTAGGTGTGGTGAAATTTGTCCTCTGCATTTGACCCATCCCCTTGTTCACCCCCTGGGAGGTGAGGAGAGCAGTGGGCAGCAGCGGTGCCGCACCCGGGAATAATTTTTGGTGATTTAACCCCCAATTCCAACCCTTGATGCTGAGTGCCAAGCAGGGAGGTAATGGGTCCCATTTTTTTATAGTCTTTGGTATGACTCGGCCGGGGTTTGAACTCACAACCTACCCCAAAGCTCATGACCATAGGTGAGGGTAGGAACGTAGATTGACTGGTAAATCGAGAGCTCCGGCCCAGCTCTTTTTTCACTACGGACCGATAACAGGGTCCACATCACTGCAGACGCCACACCGATCTGCCTGTCGATCTCACGATACAATTTTTCCTCACTCGTGAATAAGACTCTGAGGTACTTGAAGTCCTCTATATGTACACTACCGTTCAAAAGTTTGGGGTCACATTGAAATGTCCATATTTTTTAAGGAAAAGCACTGTACTTTTCAATGAAGATAACTTTAAACTAGTCTTAACTTTAAAGAAATGCACTCTATACATTGCTAATGTGGTAAATGACTATTCTAGCTGCAAATGTCTGGTTTTTGGTGCAATATCTACATAGGTGTATAGAGGCCCGTTTCCAGCAACTATCACTCCAGTGTTCTAATGGTACAATGTGTTTGCTCATTGGCTCAGAAGGCTAATTGATGATTAGAAAACCCTTGTGCAATCATGTTCACACATCTGAAAACAGTTTAGCTCGTTACAGAAGCTACAAAACTGACCTTCCGTTGAGCAGATTGAGTTTCTGGAGCATCACATTTGTGGGGTCAATTAAACGCTTAAAATGGCCAGAAAAAGAGAACTTTCATTTGAAACTCGACAGTCTATTCTTGTTCTTAGAAATGAAGGCTCAAACACAAAATTGTTTGGGTGACCCCAAACTTTTGAACGGTAGTGTATAAATATATACATATTGTTAAAATGGTGGAATCATCTGTAACATACAGTTGTTATTGTGCCACTACGTTTTTTTTAAGGTAAAGTTCAGTTTGTGATAAGATACAAGGATGGACTACTGTAAAATGTAGCTACGTCGCCACCTGATTTTATGTGTAGCTCACCAAAATGTCGAAGAATACTTGCGTAAACTTTTGATGCCGTAGTAAGTACCTCAATTTATGAAATTTCTTAACTCTTAGATCAAAAGACTTGTATCTCTAATCAATTGTCTTCCATTGAAATTGTAATCAATTGAATTGGTACCTGATAACTGTTGTATAAAATAGAATGTACTACTAACAATTACAGTAGTTTTATGAAGTAATGTAATAATAATGTAGTGTTTACCTTAGAGAGTGGACTTCTACGGTCTGTCCTTCCAGCTGCTTCTCCGTCAAAACACGCAGATTTTCCATATTTTCGTGGATAAATGTCCGCCGTTGAGATACAATTTCAACATTATTGGCTCGCGTTACAAATTCTGTTTCAGTATGGTGATACGCTCAAATTGTTTCACCAAGTTAGCAACAAGTTTTCAATGATTTCCTTTTTTTAATTCAATGACTATGATCTGATTCTTCTTAGCACTGTCCTATACACAGAAGTTTCTTTCTTCCCATGTTTGAAAAACAAAATGATGTCGATCTGTAGCTCTAAGCTAATGCTCGCAAGTAAGACCAGATGTTTTTGGCAGATCTTACGGGGTTCACTGTGGCATTTGCTACGCCAATTAATGGCAGGGATGCTTGTAACTAAAATTTTTGCTTGCAACTCAAAGCGTCACAATTAGCCGAGCGACAGCTCTTATCTCAAAACACTGCGCAAAATACTGTTTCATCCATTACTACAGTATTTTGGATTCACAATTATTCAGCACAGTAGACATACGGTTTTGTTATGTCTTTTACTAAATGTTTCTCTCATAAGTATGACAATGTAAACATAATGATGACAATAATAAATACAGGTCAACCACAACAAACACATACATAAATAGAACTATGGTGTATAAAATTTGGAAAAATATGCATTTACATTCATAGCAAACATTACAACGTCTTTAAATTCGACAGAGCTCAGCTCTATGCAAAATATATTTCATATTTTTCAAAGACAAACAATCCAAGCGGGTTAATACACAAAAAGCCCTTTTCAACAAAAATGTAAAACTATTGCATTCTTTCCTGCAGCATGTTGCCATTTCTTCATAAACCCGCTTCTCAGACAAAGTTGCAATGAACACAAATAACACGTCTTAAAAATGAGGCATCAAAGAGCAAACTGAAGCAATAAATAATAATAAATAGAACAATAAAGCAATGAAAACAAAAACATTTCTACATTAAGATCTCCACTGGTAATGGATGTCTATTATCATATTTAGTAATGAAAATATATCAGTTGCTGGTAACCTTCACGATGGAACTTATTCTGAAAGCTGGCCACTAGATGCCCATTTCATTTTCAACATTATTAGCATAACAAGAAATGGCTACGCTGTGCAGTTTGGGTCCAATTGCATGAAGCTGAGTATTCAGATTTTGGAGGCAATACATAATAACTTCCATTTAGCCTACAGTGCAACATTGTGATCTTAAATTACTGTTTCATGTCATGTGCTTTAAAGGTCCTGATGGTTATATTGTTACATGACTGCGACATAACATTATAACATGTTAGTATTACACAGAAAGCGAGCTTAGGTTGAAGCTAGCATGCCAGGTGACCACGGGAGTAAAGCACTACAGGCCTAGAAGCGTTACTTAGCAGCAGATTGGACGTTTTTTGTTTTGCCACCATTGGGTGGAGCCTTGGAGATAGACTGTGGTTCTTTAGCAGATTTTTTCACGGTGGGCTTTGACGGCTGATCTCCTGCCTCCTTCTCTGATTTCTTGGCCTCTTTCTTACTAGACCCAAGAACCCGTTTGTCTGCTCCGACTGCTTTGACCGCACTCTGGTCCTTTTTAACATCGGTCACAGAGTTAGCTCTGACTCGGCTCTTCTTCATATGACTTTTACCATTTGGGGTTGTTGCAGATTCCTGCGCTTGCTTTCTGGCGTTGCCTACTGCCTGCATGTGCCTGAGATGGCGCCTTCCAACTGAGGGGCTCAGAGGAAACTGCACCCCGCCTCCGCCTTGTGCTCCTTGGCCCCTACCTTCTTTGGTAGCTTCTTGCGTCTCACTGCAACTTCTCTTCATGGGTGCACCCGGTCGGGTTCTACGCTCTAGCAGTGGGCTGAGACGTGAGTGGCGCTGGTAGGCATAGGCTGAACAACTCCCGTTACACAGCGGATAGCGAAGGTGACAGTGTGGGCACACCGGGAGGCGGGAGGGCTGGTGTTGGGTGGCAGCAGAGGCAGGCGATGGTGGATTGATGATGCACGGGAAGGCTCGCTGGCTCTGTCGCGGCCCCTTTGGGGAATTCAGTCGTGATGATGGAGCTGTGTGAGGTCTGGGTGAGTGACCTGCCGTGACCTGCGGTCTCCCAGGCGGACGGCTGACTTCTGTCTGCACTGTTTGGATCTGGAGCCACTCCAGCTGCAGTAGTCTCTCCAGGAACCTCTCCAAAGGCCTCACCGGCTTGGGCCTGGGAGCACCACGACCCTCTGTGTGAAGAAACACCGCAAGCTGTCTAAGGCTCCAGGTGTTGAAGGGTGGCGGCAGAAAGTCTGGGTAAGAGTGGGCAGGTGTCTCACTCTCGTTCTTGTCTTCGCCGCCGCCGCAGTCCCCATGTGGTCCTGGGATGTCCGGTGGAAAGTCGTTACAGCTGATGACTTCCGCTCTGAGGTTCAAATGAGGCGGTGTGCACGGAGTGCACGGCGACGGCAGCACGGGCAGCCTCTCCGAGTCGGACAGGTCACTGGCACTGTCGCTGTCGTCAACCTTGTAGGGGTCGTGAAGGGCCTCGAGGATAGGGGTGGGGGAATGCGTCAACGGGTGCTCCGGCGTGTGTCGTAGTCCTGATATAGGGGCCAGCGGGAGAGAGAGAGCGTGGCGATTTTTACCCATCCCCCGGTGATGATTCTGCTGTAGCGGAGTGCTGCACTGGGACGTCCTCCTCTCCTCGTGTCGGAGCACGTTCACATGACGGACATTTCGCTCCTCTGCTGGGCTGTGAGAAAGACACAAGCATGAGTGTGGAGGGAAGAAGAGGGTTGTTGTTTCTTTAATCTTCTATGTTAGGTTTGAAAATCCTAAATGTCATTATTGAGTTTGAGTTTATTTCGAACATGCAAGCATACAACATGATACATCACAATTTCCAGTTTCTCTTTTCAACATGTTCGAAAAGGAGTAGGAATAAGCAGATCTTATTTAATCCCACCCCTTTGCTTTTACATAACAGTTGCTAAAACTTTTGTTCAATTCCTGTTCTCAATTTATTCACAATATACTCCATAAGTAATCACAATAAAAATAAATAAATAAATATTACTCAGTGAAGTAAGTTACATTTCATATGGTGAGATAAGTAAGATTATTTTGTAAATGAATGCATTATAGAATAGAACATATTTTACTACAAAACCTTATTGATGGAGTTGTTTTTGTCATGATCCCACATGACAATTTGTACTTGGTTAGTTTCCTGTGTTCTGTATCTTTTCCTGTCGTGGCGCTCTTATTTTAGTTCTACTTTCTGTTGGAATCCTTGTTTTGCTGCACCTTCACTTTCTGTTTAGTTTCCTGCTGGCGCACCCGTTTTCTATTTCTAATACGGTCTATTTAGGTTAACCTGTTGCCTCCCACCAGCGCTGGATCATTTGTCTTTTGTCAGTATGTGGAATTAAGTTATGGAATGGAATAAGAAGTCATCCAAGTACTAATATGATCCAGTTTAAGAAACTGTTCAAACTCAGTGTTCACAAAAGTATAAAGAAGAATCCTGATAAACATTTTGAACCTTATTGAAAATTAGATCATCTTATTCATCCCGGAATGTGAACCATAAATCAATTAACTATTTATTCATGAGAACTTTATTCATTGTTTATTTATTAAAAATCATTTACTTACTGATTCGTCTATTTATTTACTTATTTTGTGTTACTAATTGAGAACAAACAAAGGTGTTAGAAATAGCTATGGTACAAAAAGGGGTGGGATTAAATAAGATGTGCTTCCTCCTCCTACTTTTCGGACATGCTGTAATGAGAAACTGGTAACATGTGATGTATCATATTGTTAATTGTATGCACAATCTAAATAAACTAACACCGTGCATGTTTAACTGCTGCTACATGCCTTTTGTATCTGATTTTTCTCACTCTCAAATAAGAAAGATAATATTTGATCTGCACGCTGGTTTCTTTCCGTATATCTTGGGGTCACGATCACGACATCAGCAGACATGCGCCAAAGTGACATTTTAATCAAACTAGGGACGCCTGAGACTACCCAACCAAATGCAAATTAGTTTAACCCATCCCTATTATTGCTGTCTCTTGCTAACTAATCCCACACACAATGAGAAACACGGCACCATGGCTCCATGTAAATAAACCAGGCAACCAGGAGAGAAATAAAAGACAAGAATGGGAAATAAAGCAGAAAGTCTGCAGTTTTTAAAATAAATTTGGTTAAATCAGACCAAATGTAAATACCCTATGTTACGTATTGTTTTATTCAGACCTCCCAAGTTCAACGGAAATGAGCTAATATTAGCCTCTTCTGTTTTTTGCTATCACTTCTCTTCACATATAGACAATAAATATACACAATAAATCAGGTGACAGCTACATTCGTCATGGTACTGTAAGTGCAATAAAATATGCCCACGTGAAAAAACGAACAAAAAATTATGACCATAATACTAACTTTTATTGCATAAAAAAGTTGTTATTAAGTGTTTAATTTGAATTTAGATACGTGACAAACTTTTTTCTTTTTGCGTATGTATGTATGCATGAGGGATGTGCCGTCAGGGTAGGCAGGTGAGGAATAGCCTCACGTGTCATTGTGGGGGGAAAAAACAATAAAACCATAAAATAAATATTAATATATGTTTATCAAACAGTGTTGTAAATGTAATTTCAGTATAATCCATTTCAATCATAATTTTTACCTTTATTTGGGCAATCTACGCATGCGCGAATACGCTTCCTTTCTAGAAATATTTCTGACAAGAGCTTCTGTGACGTCACATGCTGTGATATTTGAATGTTTCATCAATGATTTATAATTTATTTAATACAAATATGAGTAATAAAAGAGAATAAGAATATAAAACTTAATAAGGGGTAGATTAAAAAAAAAACCAGGAGTATTATCTCTGCAATTGCAACTACTTTTTATCTTCTGTCTTTGCAATGAATGACACACGATGGCGCCACTGACTCCCATCGCGTAATTTATTTTTTAAATATAGATTTTTTTCAAAACGAGGCACTTAACTAAAATCTTTGTTTGCGGCTTAACAAAAAATACAATTTTAAATTGTCAATATTGTGAATTGATGAAAATAAAGTAGTAAAAAAATATGTATTTTTTAATTTATTTTTATTCAACCTCTATTTAACCAGGAAAAAATCCCATTGAGATTAAGAACCTCTTTTTCAAGGGAGTCCTGGCCTCGAGGCAGATTTATTTATTTGATTTCTTTGCCATTTAAAGGCTGCTGAGCACATCGTTCAGGTTTCTGCACGGATCTGTACAGTTTTAAAATACTGGTACCCTTAAAAAAGTTTGTTTTGTATGCACTATTTTATGTGACATAACTTGTCCAGGGTGTACCCCGCCTTCTGCCCGAATGCAGTTGAGATAGGCTCCAGCACCCACCCCTCGCCACCCTGAAAGGGACAAGCGGTAGAATATGGATGGATGGATAAAAAGAAAACCATGAAAACACTGAGCGAACATAATTGCCGTAAAACAAATTGACAGGAAGTGATGTAGTCATCGGGTGTTTTGGTACCGGGGGTAGTGACAAGAATATTGTTTTCATCCTTTGCTTAATGAATGAATACATGTGGTGTCCAATATGGAGGATTACCGTACAAAATCAAAATACTTCTCTATACTGGACTATCAAACAAAACGGAGGTAATCATACAAAGCATGTGTTTACATGGAGGATACTGCATGTACTTCAGATGGAAATACAGCACAAGCCTTCAACTATAAGAACGACTCCAAATATTTTTTTAATATTATCACAGCAAAAAAATGGGACCAAGAAGTATTTGATGGTAAAATGTTTATGAAAGCGAATTACTCCCTTTCTGTTATCATCTCAATGAGCAACATGTATTAAGTGATTAGAGAATCCATCCATCCATCCATTTTCTTCCGCTTATCCGAGGTCGGGTCGCGGGGGCAGCAGCCTAAGCAGAGAAGCTCTCCCCAGCCACTTCGTCCAGCTCCTTCCGGGGGATCCCGAAGCGATCCCAGGCCAGCCGGGAGACATAAGTATTCCCAATGTGTCCTGGGTCTTCCCAGTGGCCACCTGCCGGTCAGACGTGCCCTAAACACCTCCCTCGGGAGGCGTTCGGGTGGCATCCTGACCAGATGCCCGAACCGCCTCATCTGGCTCCTCTTGATGTGGAGGAGCAGCGGCTTGACTTTGACCTCCTCTCGGATGACAGAGCTTCTCACCCTATCTCTAAGGGAGAGCCCCACCACCCGGCGGAGGAAACTAATTTCGGCCGCTTGTACCCGTGATCTTGTCCTTTCGGTCCTAACTCAAAGCTCATGACCATAGGTGAGGATGGGAACGTAGATCGACCAGTAAATTGAGAGCTTTGCCTTCCGGCTCAGCTCCTTCTTCACCACCACAACGGATCGATACAGCGTCCGCATTACTGAAGACACCGCACGATCCACTCTTCTGATTAGAGCATATGCATTTAAATTAAAGACACCATTTAATCAATGCCTCACCCGCTGTGAGGGTGACCGCACGTCACCGTGTGTTTGTATGTGTACATGGGCTGGGGTGGGTTTTGGATGGCCTTTAGGGGGCCTTCAGGAGGCTGTAGTGTGGGGGTCCCACAATGTGGTGCCTGACTGTACCCAAAACAGAGCCCTCACAACAATACCTGGATAATTTGCTTGTATTCCGAGAGGTGCCAGCTTTCAACCTGGAACTCCTCGTCTGTGAACCCTGTGAAATAAACTTATTTTAGTACAAACATAACACATTTCACAATATCAGCCATGCATTTACCTTCTGCACTGCTCCCACGTTGTTTTGATCCTGACTCGGGCCTGGCTGGCCACTCTTCCCTTGGCCCGCTGCTTTCTTCATCTGCTTGCCTTTCTTCAAACTGTGCGAACAAGATCCAACACGGCCATCTTCATCTCAATCTTTAAAATGCATTCCAAGTAGAGATGTCCGATAATATCGGCCTGCCGATACTATCGGCCAATAAATGCTTTAAAATGTAATATCGGAAAATATCGGCATCGTTTTTTTTAATTATCAGTATCGTTTTTATTTATTTTTTATTAAATCAACATAAAAAACACAAAATACACTTACAACTAGTGCACCAACCCAAAAAACGTCCCTCCCCCATTCACACTCATTCACACAAAAGGGTTGTTTCTTTCCGTTATTAATATTCTGGTTCCTACATTATATATCAATATAGATCAGTGGTTCTTAACCTTGTTGGAGGTACCGAACCCCACCACTTTCATATGCGCATTCACCGAACCCTCCTTTAGTGAAAAATATATATACATATTTTTTTCAAATTCAAGAAAAAGTCGTATGTTTTTTTACTGGTGCACAAAATGAACCGTGCATGAACATCACCTTAAAGAACAAAACCAACACAGTGCATGAACTCACAACAAATTACACACCTTACACACATTACCATGAATTGATTAACGTGGACCCCAACTTAAACAAGTTGAAAAACTTATTTGGGGGTTACCATTTAGTGGTCAATTGTACGGAATATGTACTGTGTACTCTGTAAACTGTACTGTGTATTCTCTTCCTTTGCAATCTGCTAGTAAAAGTTTCAATCAATCAATCAAAAAAACCTGCAAATCAGATGGAAAATTAGAAGGAACGTTGTTTGGGGGTATCCATAATATGCTGATAGGGAGAAGTTTTTAATTACACGATAAGTCGGATGTCTCTTTACGCTGATAGGGAGAAGTTTTTAATTACGCGATAAGTCGGATGTCTCTTTACCTCCGTGGCGGAGGCTCCGCCGAACCCCTGAGGCCGACTCACCGAACCCCTAGGGTTCGATCAAACCCTGGTTAAGAACCACTGATATAGATCAATACAGTCTGCAAGGGATACAGTCCGTAAGCACACATGATTGTGCGTGCTGCTGGTCCACTAATAGTACTAACCTTTAACAGTTAATTTTACTCATTTTCATTAATTACTAGTTTCTATGTAACTGTTTTTTATATTGTTTTACTTTCTTTTTTAGTCAAGAAAATGTTTTTAATTTATTTATCTAATCGTGGCGGTGTTGGTAGAGTGGGCGTGCCAGCAATCGGAGGGTTGTTGGTTACTGGGGTTCAATCCCACCTTCTACCATCCTAGTCACGTCCGTTGTGTCCTTGGGTAAGACACTTCACCCTTGCTCCTGATGGGTGCTGGTTAGCGCCTTGCATGGCAACTCCCGCCATCAGTGTGTGAATGTGTGTGTGAATAGGTGAATGTGGAAATACTGTCAAAGCGCTTTGAGTACCTTGAAGGTAGAAAAGCGCTATACAAGTATAACCCATTTATTTATTATTTATTTATTTAATTTTATTAATTTAGTTAAAAAATGACATTATCTTCACCATACCTGGTTCTCCAAATTAGGCATAATTATGTGTTAATTCCACGACTGTATATATCGGTATAGTTGATTTCGGTATCGGTAATTAAAGAGTTGGACAATATCGGAATATTGGATATCGGCAAAAAGCCATTATCGGACATCCCCAATTCCAAGTGCACAGAAGCGAGGCCTACCTGGTGTTAGGTCCGCTATTTTCAGTGTTTTTCACTCGGACCTTCTCCTTGCAAACGACGTGTTCCAGCGTCGTGGATGCTGCGCGCTCCTGTATGATGGGCCCCATGTTGCAGTTCGGTGGCGGTCATTTGAGGACGAGATTTAACTCACGCTCGGTCTGAAACGGAGAATCGGAGGCTCCACTCGGAGAACGAGGCAGTAAACATCCATTTTGCCAAAAGTGCTGCAGTGCATCCTGCGTCAGTGTCGACAGCTGCTTGCAGACAACGCGTCGCTTCCGTCTTTCTTAGTCGCTTCTCCCAGGCAACACATTGTCTTTGATTCCATTGAAGCCGCGGCACAACAGACGTATAATAAGCCTTTCGTACGTCTCCGACATCGCCATTAATGTAAAAAAAAAACACCACTGTCATACGGGTAATTCGCTTTGTTTGGCTCGCCGTCCTAGTCGCGGACAGGTTTGTTTACCTGCCCCTCACTGGCTCGACACCACTGCTCATGTTGACGTCATCAGCACCAGGGCATTATGGGACTTGTAGTTGTATGGTCAAAGCTTCACTTTTAAGTCAACCATTAAAGCTGTTAGTGGTTTTCTTTGTCGTTGGTAAAGAGTTGCTAAAGTTTACTCAAGACGCAGATGGGTATACATGTGTAAGAGAGCAGACTATATTTGGATTGCAGATGCTTGTTGTGATTTACAAAAACTACATCCCCCAGATGTACTGATGCTCCCGAGGACGCTTCCTAAAAGCTTTATGCAAGGGAGCTGCTCGTCCGCGAAGGAAACTCCTGTTGTCTGAGAGCTATGGAGACGCTCACTAAGCTGTGTTATTGTCGGACAGACAAACACACGGACATGGAGGAGCAAGCCTAGACTGCGGCGTAAAATGCAGATGTACTTCTACGCTTGTATGGTGAGAAAAAGAACGCCTGTGCTTCGCGAACTTTGAAGTTTAGCATTTCATGCAGCCTTGCACGTCCTCACAATACACGCCCACTTTTTTCTTTCCTGCATTGGATGTAATGTTATTACATGCGCAGCCGTAATATTGCACATTGTCACTTTAGAGCATAATTTGCAAGCATTTAGGTTAGGCCAGGGGTCTCTAACCTCTTCTCTTGGGAGAGCTACTTTTACAAAAGGAAAGTACTTGAAGTGTATTGCTGGTCTTGTCATCCTCGTCCGGACAGAAGAATGACACGGCAGTGCGGCTAGATTAAAAGGTAATCGGAGACGCTGTACGGAACCAAAAGTTGCTTTATTATACGCGAGCGTCATTATACAGGACTGCAGTACCAGGAGGCGCTTGGGTCAAAACTAAACTGCAGAACCCAAACCATCAGTTTTAGAGACTTAGACTTCCTTTTATTGTCATTCAAATTTGAACTTTACAGTACAGATAAGAACAACATTTTGTTGCGTTATCTCATTCTAGTGCAGGATAAAAGAGCAATAAGATGCAGATATAAATACAAACCCCGTTTCCATATGAGTTGGGAAATTGTGTTACATGTAAATATAAACGGAATACAATCATTTGCAAATCCTTTTACACCCATATTCAATTGAATGCACTGCAAAGACAAGATATTTGATTTTTAAACTCATAAACTTTTTTTTTTTTTTTGCAAATAATAATTAACTTATAATTTCATGGCTGCAACACGTGCCAAAGTAGTTGGGAAAGGGCCTGTTCACCACTGTGTTACATGGCCTTTTCTTTTAACAACACTCAGTAAACGTTTGGGAACTGAGGAGACACATTTTTTAAGCTTCTCAGGTGGAATTCTTTCCCATTCTTGCTTGATGTACAGCTTAAGTTGTTCAACAGTCCGGGGGTCTCCATTGTGGTAATTTAGGCTTCATAATGCGACACACATTTTCAATGGGAGACAGGTCTGGACTACAGGCAGGCCAGTCTAGTACCCGCACTCTTTTACTATGAAGCCACGTTGATGCAACACGTGACTTGGCTTTGTCTTTCTGAAATAAGCAGGGGCGTCCATGGTAACGTTGCTTGGATGGCAACATATGTTGCTCCAAAACCTGTATGTACCTTTCAGCATTAATGGCGCCTTCACAGATGTGTAAGTTACCCATGTCTTGGGCACTAATACACCCCCATACCATCACAGATGCTGGCTTTTCAACTTTGCGCCTATAACAATCCGGATGGTTCTTTTCCTCTTTGGTCCGGAGGACATGACATCCACAGTTTCCAAAAACAATTTGAAATGTGGACTCGTCAGACCACAGAACACTTTTCCACTTTGTATCAGTCCATCTTACATGAGCTCAGGCCCAGCGAAGCCGACGGCGTTTCTGGGTGTTGTTGATAAACGGTTTTTGCCTTGCATAGGAGAGTTTTAACTTGCACTTACAGATGTAGCGACCAACTGTAGTTACTGACAGTGGGTTTCTGAAGTGTTCCTGATCCCATGGGATGATATCCTTTGCACACTGATGTCGCTTGTTGATGCAATACAGCCTGAGGGATCGAAGGTCACGGGCTTAGCTGCTTACGTGCAGTGATTTCTCCAGATTGTCTGAACCCTTTGATGATATTACGGACCGTAGATGGTGAAATCCCTAAATTCCTTGCAATAGCTGGTTGAGAAAGGTTTTTCTTAAACTGTTCAACAATTTGCTCACGCATTTGTTGACAAAGTGGTGACCCTCGCCCCATCCTTGTTTGTGAATGACTGAGCATTTCATGGAATCTACTTTTATACCCAATCATGGCACCCACCTGTTCCCAATTTGCCTGTTCACCTGTGGGATGTTCCAAATAAGTGTTTGATGAGCATTCCTCAACTTTATCAGTATTTATTGCCACCTTTCCCAACTTCCTTGTTACGTTTTGCTGGCATCAAATTCTAAAGTTAATGATTATTTTCAAAAAAAAAAAAGTTTATCAGTTTGAACATCAAATATGTTGTCTTTGTAGCATATTCAACTGAATATGGGTTGAAAATGATTTGCAAATCATTGTATTCCGTTTATATTTACATCTAACACAATTTCCCAACTCATGGAAACGGGGTTTGTAAATAGATTACTGTACAGATAAATATATTGCACTTTTGCATATGCATCCACGTTTATGGACGTATGTTATATTGTCTTTATATTCCAGCGAGTTAATCCATTTTTGGGGGCAATTGAGGGGTTTATTTTGATGTGTTCAAGAGTCTTATGGCCTGAGGGAAGAAGCTGTTACAAAACCTGGAGGTTCTGCTACGGAGGCTGCGGAACCTCTTTCTAGAGTCCAGCAGTGAAAACAGTCCTTGGTGGGGGTGGGAGGAGTCTCTTTATATTCCTATCCCCTGTTTTTGTGTGCGTGCTCGGTCAGGAGCGTGCATCATGACCATAAAAGGAGATGTTCGTGCGCAAGTGTCTGGGAAGACAACAGATGCTGGTCGTATCTTAGATGTTTACATCAAGCTAAACATTCAGGCCCTGTTTACACTAAGCTGGATAAGGTTATCCAGGGTAAATCCCACCTAACCTTATCCATGTCCACACACAACAGTGCCACTGTTTAAGATCCCCTCCCCCCCTCTGTCCGCCGGCGCAACGCGACCTAGTACGCATGCACGGAAAATGCACACGTCATAGTCACCTCCAGTGTTGCTATGTGTGCAAGTTCTTAAATTTAACTTATCTGAACAATATCCGGTGATGTGGTATTTCAATTAACTGGAATCCAGTGTGTTGTCCATCCATAAGTGAACCGTAAGAACCGATTTCCAATTATTATCTCAGTGATTCTCAAACTGTGGCGGTACACGAGCTCCATCCAGTGGTACGCAAAATATTATATTCATCATTCGGTTGGTTAAAATTTATTTTGAACACATATGCAGCACGGTGGAAGAAGGGTAAGTGCGTCTGCCTCACAATACGAAGGTCCTGGGTTCGATCCTGCGCTCGGGATTTTTCTGTGTGGAGTTTGCATGTTCTCTCCGTGACTGTGTGGGTTCCCTCCGGGTACTCCGGCTTCCTCCCACTTCCAAAGACATGCACCTGGGGATAGGTTGATTGGCAACACTAAATTGGCCCTAGTGTGTGAATGTGAGTGTGAATGTTGTCTGTCTATCTGTGTTGGCCCTGCCATGAGGTGGCAACTTGTCCAGAGTGTACCCCGCCTTCCGCCCGAATGTAGCTGAGATAGGCGCCGGCTCCCCCCGCGACCCCGAAAGGGACAAGCGGTAGAAAATGGATGGATGGACGTATACAGTTTCAATATGGTATGGTATCACATAATGTACATATTTTCGTTTCTCCTTATATGTCCAAAAGTTTTTAAGTACAGTGTTTTCTTTTCAAACACAGTGGTCCTGTTGGTTTAAGTTTATTTTGAACATGTATGTAGTCACAATATGATACATCATACAATTTACATATTCTCATTTCTCTTTGCAACATGTCCACTGTGTGTAATGTTACAGTTGCCAAAAAATATAAATATATGTGTTAAATAAAACTTCTGCCTTGTTTTTAATGAATACTTTGGCTTACTATGCTAATTTATTTTAATGTTGGTCATTATAGTGGTACTTGGAGAGCTAAGTGTTTTTTGAGGTGGTACTTGGTGAAAAAAGTTTGAGAACCACTGTATTATCTTATACTATTGTCAACATTAGTACTCATTCATTGTTGACTTAATAGAGCCATTCAAAGTAGCACATCAATTATGAGCTTAATTGAGTCTTTACTAGAGCCTTTAACTCAAAACACTTGTATCTCAAATCAATTTCCCTTTGAAATTCATTGAAATTACTTTCATTGGTTCTTGGCCCGAGCCAAAACAGCACAATTTTAGCATGTTACATGTCTTTTAAAAAGAAAAAAATTTAGAAAATAGTTACCTTATGCTCAGTGCATTCAATCGATCGCAACTATTTATACTCCAAGGGCTTGTTGGAGGGCAGCACGGTGGAAGAGCGGTTAGTGCGTCTGCCTCACAATACCAAGGTCCTGAGTAGTCCTGGGTTCAATCCGGGGCTCGGGATCTTTCTGTGTGGAGTTTGCATGTCCTCCCCGTGACTGCGTGGGTTCCCTCCGGGTTCCCTCCGGGTACTCCGGCTTCCTCCCACCTCCAAAGACATGCACCTGAGGATAGGTTGATTGGCAACACTAAATTGGCCCTAGTGTGAATGTGAGTGTGAATGTTGTCTGTCTATCTGTGTTGGCCCTACGATGAGGTGGCGACTTGTCCAGGGTGTACCCCGCCTTCCGCCCGATTGTAGCTGAGATAGGCTCCAGCGCCCCCCGCAACCCCGAAGGGAATAAGCGGTAGAAAATGGATAAATGGCTTGTTGGAGGATAAATAGTTGGAGTTTTGTCAGCTGCCGCTAGACTAGATTGGACCAATCTCAGTCTATGAGCATGAACTGATGAGGCCCTACTTAAATGAGAAGCGTTTTAGTCTTCTAAGACAAATCGAACAGCTCAGTTACGATCTATTGAATGCCCTAAAAATACAATGACCTGGAGGAATGAGAACATCCGCAGATACAGTATTGTATGAAAACAATACAATCAAATGTACTACAAACAACTACAGCAGTTTTATGAAATAATGTCATAAGAATGTACAGTATTAACCTTGGAGAGTGGAATAATTCTACTGTATCTCCTTCCAGCTGATTCGCTGTCAGACACACCATCTGCAGCTTTTCCATATTTTCATGAATAAATGTACACCGTTAAAATGTTATTTGAACATACTTGGCTGTTGTTAGACTCATCTTGCGTCAGTACGGTGCTTCGCCAACTTGGTGGCAAAGTCTGTCATGTTTTTGATGATTTCTTTTGGGTCTATGGCCTAAAAATTTCAAATTTTTTCCCCCAAAAAATTAAATTTACCCTATTTCCCAATTTTTTCCCATACTTTTTTAAAGAAACTAATGACTGCAATAATACAAAATAAGGTGTGCTTTAATTTGATCAAAAACTAGAGTAATGCATACATTGCACCTTACCCTTAGCAAAAGTGTAATCTTTATAAATGTGGTTCTTTGACTTCGTATGAAATAATTTTCAAAAAACTGAGCAGACACAATTTAGCTCTTGTAGCTTATTCTGGCATATTTACTGTGATATTTTTGCTTTTAGATTGATCAATATGCATTGTCCTAATTAAATAAAGTTATTCAACATAGAGCTTCCTATAGGAGGCAACACTTCTGTATTGAATAAAATGCTTCTGTAAACAAAAGTGTAGCATATCATTGCATGCAAATAAATAACCCCAACATTGGAGTTTGATTAGTACAAACTTAAATCTTCTGTCTAGAATAAAATACTTCTGTAAATAAAAATGTAGCATTGAGAGGTCTCTAAATTAGTAAGTGGATAAAGGCAGGCCTTTTCACTGTTTGGGGACCACATATTTTGCCGCGTGCAGAGCGACCGCTTTAATGAGGGTTCTCCACTGTGCTTCTTTCTTACCCTACATGGTACCCTCTGTAAATATTTCTGCCACAGTAAGCTACTTTTTAGTGGGAGTTTGTATTTTTTATTTTCTTGTTCGCCTGGTAAAGAGTTGCATTTCCCGCACTCGGCTGGATGTTTCGGTTTCAGATACTGGAATAAGTTTGTTGTGCTGCTGCGTTTATTTATACAAACTTTGCAGCGTCGAGTCATTTATTTGTTCCACGCCTGTTGCCGCAAAACCAAACCACTGACAACGCTATTTTTTTCATTGGTACAATTGTCGCGCTCTTGTTTGTTTTAGCAATAGCCATGTTGAGCTCTTTGTGTGTAAATCTCCATAATGAAGGAAGGGGGACGGCGGAAGCTACGGAAGCTCCCTTGCAAAAAAATAAAGAGAAAAACAGAGTTTTGTATTTTTTCAATCGTCTACAACAAAAAAAAATTGAATTTTAGGATAAAATCGATTTATCGGCCAGGCCTAATTACTTTAATTCAATTAATATCAGCCACCTCTTCTTCTCGGCATTGTCTTTTGCACTCACTTTATTCCTTTCTGTTTTTGGAAAAACAAAATGATGTCACTATAAAAAGATAATGCTAGCAAGTAAGACGAGATGTTTTGGTCGGATTTTACGAGGTTTACTGTCTCATTTGCTACGCCAACTAATATGTTTGCTTGTAACTTACAGTATAACAATTAGTTGAAAGACAACTCTGATCTCATATCATTCTTAAGTTGCGGCCCCACTGTATTTGATTGTTCAACTAGCGTATAGCAGCTGTTTGCTATAAAGCATCACATTTCTTGAACCCACTGGCGAGCTACTCGGAAAGGCATGGAGAGCTAATGGTAGCTTGCGAGCGACAGGTTGGAGACCCCTGGATTAGGCAGTAGCCGCAACAAACGACATACCACATCAAAACGCACAGTTCCGAAAGTATAATATGTTGAAAATTGTAAAAATATGTTTAGATATACAGTACAGGCCAAAAGTTTGGACACACCTTCTCATTCAATGTGTTTTCTTTATTTTCATGACTATTTACATTGTAGATAGTCACTGAAGGCATCAAAACTATGAATGAACACATGTGGAGTTATGTACTTAACAAAAAAAGGTGAAATAACTGAAAACATGTTTTATATCCTAGTTTCTTCAAAATAGCCACCCTTGGCTCTAATTATTTTTGCACACTATTGGGTTTCTCTTAATGAGCTTCCAGAGGTAGTCACCTGAAATGGTTTTCACTTCACAGGTGCGCTTGAAGCTCGTCTGGAGAATGCCAAGAGTGTGCAAAGCAGTAATCAGAGCAAAAGGTGGCTATTTTGAGGAAACTAGAATATAAAACATGTTTTCAGTTATTTCACCTTTTTTTGTTAAGTACATAACTCTACATTGGGGCGGTATAGCTCGGTTGGTAGAGTGGCCGTGCCAGCAACTTGAGGGTTCCAGGTTCGATCCCCGCTTCCGCCATCCTAGTCACTCCTGTTGTGTCCTTGGGCAAGACACTTTACCCACCTGCTCCCAGTGCCACCCACACTGGTTTAAATGTAACTCAGATATTGGGTTTCACTATGTAAAAGCGCTTTGAGTCACTAGAGAAAAGCGCTATATACATATAATTCACTTCACTTCATAGTTTTGATGCCTTCAGTGACAATCTACAATGTAAATAGTCATGCAAATAAAGAAAACGCATTGAATGAGGAGAAGGTGTGTCCAAACTTTTGGCCTGTACTGTTTGTACACAGTAACTGATTCCAAACATCATTTGCAGGTGAGCAGGACATCAGTTTCTGACAGAATGGACCCCAGCTGGTTTATTGGACAAGAGAAGATTTCACTCACAAACTCTGACCCGGAAACAACATTGTCCAGCTCTTGCAGAGTATTTTCTAAACCCTGCGTGACCATCAACCTGACCAATATGCTACGGGGTGTTAAAAGCGATTCAGAGAAGAGGCCGATTCCCATCCGGCCGCCAGGTCCCAGAGGGTCTGCGCCAAAGCATCAGGAGCTCCACACCTCTTCCTATGAACCCATGCCGAAATCCATCATCCGACGGTCACAGTCCCTGCCGCCTGTCACAGAGGAGAAGAGGCCATGCAGACCGGTTGGGGTACGCTTTACTGACTCCCTGGGCCTCGACCTGGAGAACATCAAACTTTTCGATTCAAGAGAGGAACCATCTGTGCCATATCATGTCAGCTTCAGGTTGCTAATGGGTGCAGAGTTAGCAGATGGAAAACACTTGGAGATATCATTGCCGTATTTAAAGCCACTTTTTGACCACCAGCCCGGTGATCATCCTGCGTTTGTGCGCCATCTCTTCAAGCGCAAAGTGCGCCTCGAGAGAGTCTTGTGTTTAGAATTTGGCGTCATCGGAATCGTCCAGGTGCTCAATCTGGATTTTAAAAAAGATGTAACGGCCCGCTATTCATTTACAGAGTGGAAGAGTTGTGCAGAAGTTAAGGCCTCGTGGGTGTCCACCACCTCCAAGATCTGTGAAGGGGAAGGTCAACTCTGCTGTGACGTGTTCCATTTCCACCTGCCCGTCCCTCCATTCCTGCAGCCTGGAGCGGTGTTGGAGTTTGCCATCCAGTACAAAGTCTGTGGAGCTGAATACTGGGACAACAATGGCGGACAGAATTATAAGTTAGTTTGTCATAACTACAAGCACACTGTGCCCAAAGAATGTGAGGACAGCATGGTTCACTTTTTTTAGGACTCTAGCACTATTAAGCACAAAACACACTTATTGAAAAATGTATGACTTCTTTGTAGTACAACTGTAGCACAGTCACATTTATTTTTATGAACCTATAACTTCTTTGATAGACTGCCAAAAAGAAATTAACAAACACTAAACATTTACAACTGCGGTTTCCAGTTTTAATTTTGGCACTTTTTATATTGCACTTCTCTAGAAAGCACCTTGTCTAAATGGACATTAAACTCACTAAATATTCCATGTTGCATATATCAAGTGGTAATGAAAGCACCTTTGTTCAATATTTATTTCACCAAAAAAAAAGACTAATTCAACACAGATAGGAATTCAGTAAATATAGAAAATGGATGTATGGATTTAAAAAAATAAATTATATTCTCTAAATTTGTTAAGCCGGTGGAAAAATACTATTTGAAGTAATTAAAATGTTTTTGTACTTTGCTACTAACCACAAATAAATGTAATAGCTGCAGTTTCCAGTTTTAATTGTGGCTCTTTTATTTGCACTTCCCTTGAAAGCACCTTGTCTGAATGGACATTAAGCTCACTAAATATACCACGTTGCATATATCAAGTGGAAATAAAAGCACCCTTTTTCAATATTTATTTCACAAAATAAAATGACTAATTACACACACAATTCAGTAAATATATATTTTTTAAATATTCTCTAAATTTGTAAAGCCGGTGGAAAAATACTATTTAAAAAAATTTAAACATTTTTGTAATTTGCTACTAACCACAAGTAAATGTAACAACTGCGGTTTCCAGTTTTAATTGCGGCTCTTTTTATATTGCACTTCACTAGAAAGCACCACCTTGCCTATATGGACATTAAGCTCACTAAATATTCCATGTTGCATATATCAAGTGGAAATGAAAGCACTTTTGTTTAATATTTATTTCACCAAATAAAATCACAAATTCAACACAGATATGAATTCAGTAAATATAATAAATATATATATATATATATATATATATATATATATATATATATATATATATATATATATATATATATATATATATATATATATATATATATATATATATATATATATATTCTCTAAATTTGTAAAGCCGGTGGAAAAATACTATTTTAAGTAATTAAATATGTTTTGTAATTTGCTGCTAACCAAAAATAAATGTAACAACTGCGGTTTCCAGTTTTAATTGTGGCTCTTTTTATATTGCACTTCACTGGAAAGCACCTTGCCTATATGGACATTAAGCTCACTAAATATTCCATGTTGCATATATCAAGTGGAAATGAAAGCACTTTTGTTTAATATTTATTTCACCAAATAAAATCACTAATTCAACACAGATATGAATTCAGTAAATATAATAAATATATATATATATATATATATATATATATATATATATATATATATATATATATATATATATATACATTTATATATATATATATGTATGTATATATATATATATGTATGTATATATGTATGTATATATATATATATATATATATATATATATATATATATATATATATATATATATATATATATATATATATATATATATATATATATATATATATATATATATATATATATATATATATATATATATATTATTCTCTACATTTGTAAAGCCGGTGGAAAAATACTATTTTAAGTAATTAAAAAAGTTTTGTAATTTGCTACTAAACACAAATAAATACAACAACTGCGGTTTCCAGTTTTAATTGTGGCTCTTTTTATATTGCACTTCACTAGAAAGCACCTTGTCTAAATGGACATTAAGCTCACTAAATATTCCATGTTGCATATACAGTATCAAGTGGAAATGAAAGCACTTTTTTTCAATATTTATTTCACAAAATAAAATGACTAATTCAACACAGATATGAATTCAGTAAATATAAGAAATACATATACTCTAAATTTGTAAAGCCGATGGAAAAATACTATTTGAAGTAATTAAAATGTTTTTTTTAAATTGCTACTAACCTCAAATAAATAAGTTTATTTGCGTAATAAAAAATTATCACATTTCTGATGTCTAATACCATTTTTTTTTTTTTTTTAGCAATAATAGAGGTATGGGTGATGTATAAGCCTTGTTGAGTGACGTCACATTACCGTAATAACCATAACACTCATAAATGCACAATTTTTACCAGACTTTGTATGACTTTACAATGGGATGGTGTCAATAGTACCTAAATAAAATTATATATCTTTCGATTTTAGTATTGTTAGTACACCGAATACATACATTTTAAGACTTAGGAAGTTTAGAAAGGGCATTATTTTGCACCTTACGGTAATTTTGATGACGTATGTTTTGTTTTCTTGTTGATTGGCCCTCAGGAATTGGCGCCCCTTCGCCGACATCGTCTGAAAGCTAGCAAAACAACACATCTCCGTATATGACCTCTATTTAAGTCTTCAGCTCACTATTGCTCTCATTGTTGTTGTTTTTTGTCAACCCGAATTCACTCTAATGTAAGTTTTAATGAAACGATTTACATGGGACTTGCTTAAAACATATACAAATTAACCACAGTCTACTGCCACCTATGCTAGGAGACTGTTCGGCAACATGGAGGCTAACGTGACATGTCATATTGACTAAACCAATATCCGAACAACGTTTTTGTTTTTCATTCCAAAAACAGGTTTTCCCCCCCGGATGTTTACAAGCCGCAAGGAGAATGACTTCAGAGGTAGAATCAAATGTTTGTCATCAATATAAATCGCCTTTTATAAGCTCCAGCACCCCACCCGCTACCCCGACAGGGGGACAAGCGGTAGAAAATGGATGGAAGTAAACGGGGGTATATGGCAAAATCTTGTTGAGTTTGGGTTTATTTGGAACATGCATGCATACAACATGATGCATCAACATTTCCAGTTTCTCTATTCAATATGTTCGAAAAGGAGTAGGAAGAAGCAGAGCTTATTTAATCCTAGCCCTTTTCCTTTACATAGCAACTGCTAAAATTGTGTTCACTTCCTGTTCTCAATTTATTCACAATAATACTCCATAAGTAATAACAATACAAATAAATAAATAATAAGTAAGTTATATTTCATATGGTGAGATGAGTAAGATTATCTTAAAAAGGAATGGATGAATGAAATAAATTCAGAGTGTTTTATCATGGTTCTCCTTTGTACTTTGTAAACACTTTAAGTTTGAAGAGTTTCTTTAAGTGGCTCATATTAGTCCATTGTTTGATTTGTTTGCTTAATTCGTCCATAATTTAATTCCACATACTGATATACTGAAGGTCTTAAGTGTTGTACGTGCGTACAAAAGTTTTGAATTTTTCTCTAAGATTATATTTCTCTTTTGTTGAGAAAAAATGTTTATTCTTGGTTAGCAGATTATAGTTTGCTTTGTGTATAATTTTAGCTGTTTGCATATTCACTATGTCGTGGAATTTCAGTATTTTTAATTCAATAAATAAAGGGTTTGTTCTCTATATCCAACATTATGTATTATTCTAACTGATCTTTTTTGTAACGTCTTGTTAACGTTTGTATTCACAGTTGGAAAAAGCACTTGAAGATATACTTAAGAGTGGAGACCATGCAACTCTGAATGGATTCTTGCGAAACACCACAAATGTGGCAACTCCCATAAAATGTCCACAACGGTTTCTAAACAAACTGGATGTTCTCATGACCGGGGTGAGATACGATAATGTATACCCCTTACTAAGGCTGCACGATTTTTCTCTCCATAATTGCGATTCAATTTGCGATTTTCATATTTTATACAAATCAATGTATAAAACTGCGAATGAAGGAAGATATTTTACTTTTAGACTGCCAATCAACATATCTTTGTCTCAAGGTACAATATGCAATAATTTACTTAAAAAATAATTTACTTAAAAAATATTTGGCTTTATGCTGACAGACTCAGACCTTTTCATGCCCTTAAACTAGACCGGTGCAAATTAAGGCCTGGGGGCCGCTTGCGCCCCGTTAAGCTTTTCAATCTGGCCCACCGGACATTCCCAAATCATTTTTTTAGATCTTTAAAGGCCTACTGAAATGAATTTTTTTTATTTAAACGGGGATAGCAGATCTATTCTATGTGTCATACTTGATCATTTCGCGATATTGCCATATTTTTGCTGAAAGGATTTAGTATAGAACAACGACGATAAAGATTGCAACTTTTGGTATCTGATAAAAAAAAGGCTTGCACCTACCGGAAGTAGCGTGACGTAGTCAGTTGAACATATACGCAAAGTTCCCTATTGTTTACAATGATGGCCGCATGAAGTGAGAGAGATTCGGACCGAGAAAGCGACAATTTCCCCATTAATTTGAGCGAGGATGAAAGATTTGTGGATGAGTAAAGTGCAAGTGAAGGACTAGTGGGGAGTTGAAGCTATTCAGATAGGGAAGATGCTGTGAGAGCCGGGGGTGACCTGGTATTCAGCTGGGAATGACTACAACAGTAAATAAACACAAGACGTATATATACTCTATTAGCCACAACACAACCAGGCTTATATTTAATATGCCACAAATTAATCCTGCATAAAAACACCTGGGTGTTTGTTATGCTAGCTCCTAGCTCCTCTGCTAGCTCCTAGCTCCATAGAACACGCCAATACAATTCAAACACCTGATCAACACACACAATCACTCAGCCCAAAAGACCGTTTACCTAACCCAAGGTTCATAAAGCTTATATATTTTTAAAAAGTTACGTACGTGACGCGCACATACGGTCAAGTTATCGAATGTTTAGCAGCCAAGGCTGCATACTCACGGTACCTGATATTCAGCTGGGAATGACTACAACAGTAAATAAACACAAGACATATATATACTCTATTAGCCACAACACAACCAGGCTTATATTTAATATGCCACAAATTAATCCTGCATAATAACACCTGCGTGTTTGTTATGCTAGCTCCTAGCTCCTCTGCTAGCTCCTAGCTCCATAGAACACGCCAATACAATTTAAACACCTGATCAACACACACAATCACTCAGCCCAAAAGACCGTTCACCTAACCCAAGGTTCATAAAGCTTATATATTTTTAAAAAGTTACGTACGTGACGCGCACGTACGGTGCGGTACGTGTTATGCTAGCTCCTAGCTCCTCTGCTAGCTCCTAGCTCCATAGAACACGCCAATACAATTCAAACACCTGATCAACACACACAATCACTCAGCCCAAAAGACCGTTCACCTAACCCAAGGTTCATAAAGCTTATATATTTTTAAAAAGTTACGTACGTGACGCGCACGTACGGGACGGTACGTGTTATGCTAGCTCCTAGCTCCTCTGCTAGCTCCTAGCTCCATAGAACACGCCAATACAATTCAAACACATGATCAACACACACAATCACTCAGCCCAAAAGACCGTTCACCTAACCCAAGGTTCATAAAGCTTATATATTTAAAAAAAAGTTACGTACATACGCAAAAAAAAGCCAAAGCTGCATACTCACAGTAGCACGTCTGCGTCTTTGTCATCCAAATCAAAGTAATCCTGGTAAGAGTCTGTGTTGTCCCAGTTCTCTACAGGCGTCTGTGTATCCAAGTCAAAAGTCCTCCTGGTTAGAGTCTCTGTTATCCGAGTTCTTCCATCTTGACTGCATCTTTCGGGAATGTAAACAAAGAAGCGCCGGCTGTGTACTGTTGTGGCTGACTACGTTCGAAAAATACGTCCATTTCGCACCGACAACTTTCTTCTTTGCTTGCTCGGCTTCCTTCTCCATAATGCAATGAACATGATTGAAACAGATTCACGAACACAGATGTCCAGAATACTGTGGAATTATGAAATGAAAACAGAGCTTTTTCGTATTGGCTTCAATGTGGAAGGCATACCCGTGTTCGCCGGTCTACGTCACGCGCATACGTCATCCTCAGAGGCGTTTCGAACCGGAAGTTTAGCGGCAAATTTAAAATGTCACTTTATAAGTTAACCCGGCCGTATTGGCATGTGTTATAATGTTAAGATTTCATCATTGATATATAAACTATCAGACTGCGTGGTCGGTAGTAGTGGGTTTCAGTAGGCCTTTAAGATAGAAACTGTAGCTGCCATTATGATGTGCAGTGATGTTTTCAAATGACCGTAAGTCTTGAACTATACAAAGTACTTTAATGGTTGGAATCTGCCCTTTTGCCTGATATGCTAGTTACTATGGTAATCTAAGTCACAGCAGGTCAGACCAGGCACCAAGCAGTGTGAGTGGGGAGCGTTTCCACAGAGTGTTTCCAGAGCGGCCAGCCTGAAATGAGGGTGTCAGGGACAGACGCGGAAGGAGATTTTTACAACAAAGTTCTAAATCTTAGTGATGTATCAGATCGTAGGTGGAGGGTTTTTTTACCTTTCGTGTTCATATTTCGCTGTGTTTGTTGCGTTTTGCTTGATTGTAAAATATGTTGATCGAGACGGGGTGTGACGTTCATATGTTGTCAATATTCAGTGTTTTATCGTCCATAGTTAATATTGTAAATCCCACATTCTTTATTTTCATTTACATTCTGAGTGTCTCATTCAATAAAAACATGTAAAATTCCATTCTGTTATTTAAGGCGATCTGTCATAACGTTTTTAGCATTCAATCAGACATTATTGTGAGGTTTTGTATTAGTGTTCCTAAAAATAGATATATCAGCCCCCCAGACAATTTTTTTTCTCTAAATTTGGCCCCCTGAGTCAAAATAATTGCCCAGGCCTGCCTTAAACTGAAGAAATAATTGGTAAAACTATTGTTCATAATGTACTCCTAATATATAATTACAGTGCAAGTAAACATTTAAAAGGATATCAACTTTTGTTTTTCATTACAGAAGAATTGTTTACCATTGTACTGTAATTGGAAGGTAAATATATTGGTTATCCTAAATACATTTTACTTAAATAAATGTTGAACATCTTAAAATGCATTTTTTTCCGATATGGAAAAGCTAGGACGGTCGGACGGACGTCTTTTTGTTTGTTGCCATAATGTGATCACAGCATTCTTGCTCGTTTGTTTGTGTTGATGGGATTATTTTGCCCAACCGATTTGAAGCTGAAATATTACTACAACGGGATATTTAGCTTTCTAGTCATATTTTCTTTTCTCCTAATTTTTGTTACTTTGCGTAACTTCCCACTGGCGAGTCACGAGGCTGGTTGTCAAAGCTCCATGTGTGTGCGGTCTTGCTGAGTCTCTCCGCCCACCGTGACAAATGCTGTGAATGACTGAAAAGAGGGCTCACTGTATTCAGTTAATTCTACTGTTAAATAAACGCGCTCAGGTGCCAAGACTGTCTTTTTCCTTGTTTGAAGTGAGAGACAAACAAAGACAAAAGGCTCAACCATTATGATTGGCGAACATGTCTGTCACTCAAATGCCAGTGACGATGGAGAAAAAAACCCCAAAACATCAGTCTTTTATTGTTATGTAATCGCAACTAATTTAAACCCCAATGTTGATTCAATGTTGATTTATCGTGCAGCCCTACACCTTACATTATACAGTATGTTGGTTGTATACTTGATGACACCGCCACATGTAAATAATGTATTTAATTCAGAGTTTGGAACAAAACGATTCCACCACAGCCTGTGAGGGTCTAGCAATCCTCCACAAATGTGGGAAGAACCTGAAATTACCCGATGGAAGCCAAGGGCTGTCAGGAATAATTACTCAAGGCCTGATAAAAAAGATAAGTATAATAACCATGCATTTGTACTATAACTTATCAAATAAAACATTTGCTGATTCATATATTTTTGTGTACATGGTGCAGTGGTTTGAGAAATGCAAGAAATTGTGGATTCAGCGTGGGTCACATTCGGACGAGTACTTGTCCAGACTTTCTGAAAACTTCTTTGATGCTGTAATGGTGAGCTAGTGTTTTAATTTAGTACGTCTTACCTTCATATTATGCTTTTTGTTAAGTGTATCTGTCCTGTGTGACAGGTGGTCCATGAAGCATCCCAAGAAGGTATCTCTCTTGTTTTTTTGACAGTTTAATTTATCCTTATGTAAATATAATCACACTGTGCTCATATCGCACTAGAACCATGATCATAAAATGTGACGTTTAGTTATGTATTTATAGGAGCGTATGGAATTACTGAGTCCTTCCTGTATTCCATTGGCCAGTTGGTAATCGATGCCAGAATTTACATCGTAATCAAGAAAGAGGTTTTGATTCATCACTTTTGATCAACATTTCCTGTCCTTTTTGTGTATGCTCATTAATTTAATTGATACTACCTTCCAGGCAATCCGAAAACTGAACATGATTTTGGAAAAAATCCCGGTGGAACTTAAGAAAGATAAGAAGATCCTGACCTCACAGGAGGCCTCAGAGATTATGTATGTTCATGACATATTACAAGTATATCCACATTAATTCACACATTATTTCTACTGTGTTCACTCTGCTTTTTCATGTTTTTCCAGGACCAAGTTGGCTGGGCAGATATTGCACTGTGGGGGTAATCATTGTTTAAAATACCACAATCTGCCGTTATTCATAAATACAGAAAGAAAAACTAATACAAATTCTGCCTGTGTCAGATTATGACTTGCAAATAGCTCTAATCGAGGCATTGTTCCGAATGACAACACCCATCCAGAGAAAACAACTGACAGATCACTGGTTCAGCATGGCTCATGTGGCCGGTGCCTTTGTCCAGATCCAAGTTTCTGAGTTTGAGGCGGTAAAAACATCCATTACATCAAGTCCATTTACAGTTTGTTGCAGTGCCCTGACCATGCATTGTAATAATTTCAAATTTTCTAATTTCAGGATTGTCGCAGTTTTCTGAACTTTGTGAATGGAATACAAGGAGACAGGAGAAGGTAAAAAATGTTTTAAGTAAATTGTAACCAGGCTTTTTACTGTTTACTCCTTGTAAATTTTATAAAAACCGACTGATTTATGTTTGATGTTATAACAGTGATCGTAAGTTTGTTTCAACGGAACGTAAATGTCCTCTTGATTGCAGAGTTCATTCCTTCCCGTGCTTGGCGGTTTATTTGGACAAGTTTGAGGTCAGTAGCTGTGACTTTTAAAGGGGACCTATGATGATTTTAATCTACATTTAACACACTTTCTCGTGGTAGAGATAATATGCATTTGATATGCTTTGGTGTAAATTTTGCTCTTCTGTCACATTTTTAACCCGCCTTCTAAGTATGTGGACACACGTATTAAGGAGGATTCTCGTCTGTCCATTGTCTGTTTGTGCAGCGCAAGTCCCGATTCTGTAGCCGTGTTTGGAACAGTCAGTTTGCACGTCATTCTCACACATGCTAAATACAATGCAAAATAGATTTCCCAAAACGGTAATGAGTGTTGATAAACCACATTGCGTGTGCTAAATAATTATAATTGCATCTTCTCAAAGTATTTTGGGCATTTTGATGATCAGGATATATTTTGCATATTAATGAAGACAGACGCATAATGAATTGCAGGCTATATTCTGCCCACTTAGCAGGCGCAATCCACTTTGCACGTGTTTAGTAGATCAGTTTTGCATGTAGTATCACAGGGATGTCATGGTATGAACATTTCTTGTCACGGTTATTGTGACCAAAAATTTGACGGTTATCATTATTATTGCAGTATTTTCAAATGTCCTCAAAATTTTCAAAATGTACTTATACTGAAATCTTTTAACCAAGTTTTATTAAAAAAACACATTCAAAAATATTTCCTTTTGAAGAAGAAACATTATTGTAGATAAGAACACTGTTTCATGTACCTCAAGTAGTAATTGAATGTGCATATGAAAGCGAAACAAGCATTATATACAAAGTAAATTGGCAGAAACTAAATAAAAACATTATTAAATCAAAATAAAAGTGAAAATCATGCAAGATGGCACCCTTTGAACATAAGAGATAAACTAACAAATGCCAAAATTTTGCAAGATGGCACCTGATGGCCATAAGACGTAACTGCACTTTTTGTCCATATAGATAAAATTAGTGTTCATGTATGACGGGTAGGGAACCTATGGCTCTCGAGCCAGATGTGGCTCTTTTGATGACTGCATCTGGCTCTCAGATAAATCTTTGTTGACATTCAATCAATCAATCAATCAATGTTTACTTATGTAGCCCTAAATCACGAGTGTCTCAAAGGGCTGCACAAGCCACAATGACATCCTCGGCTCAGATCCCACATCAGGGCAAGAAAAAACTCAACCCAATGGGATAACAATGAGAAACCTTAGAGGGGATTGCAGCCTCTAAGAGACTTATTATACTCTAAAAAGGTTGGTCTTACTTAGAAATGCACGCATTTAGTTGTATTCAGTGTTAAAAAATATGATATGGCTCTCACGGAAATACATTTTAAGATATTTGGCTTTCATGGCTCTTTAGGCCAAAAAGGGTCCCGATCCCTGATGGATGAGATCTAGTCCAATACATAAGGCTGCACGATTATGGTCAAAATAATAATTAAGATTATTTGTATGAATATTGAAATTATGATTACTGATTATGTTAGGTAAAGCAGTGTTGGGGTAGGGTGTGAATGCGATGCCATCATGTTATTTGTAATGTCCAATAAAACGGCTATAGATAAATATTATCCATATATGGAAAGACAAATATTGGTGTTTTTGTCCATAAATAGTATAAACATGTCAGCTTTTTCTCATTACATGATGTCTTTGTCTTTATTTTTACATTTTTGATAGAGAGAGGTATTTTCTTTAAGTTATGTAAATTTTGTGTACATTTACATGATCTAAATATGTACGGTACATGTACATGCTGTATCAGGACAGATCCATTAAGAGTTCGAGCAGAAATATGTTCTATTGGAATTAACAATACACCATAAAACATTAACAAAATGCTATGTTACATGAATATTTTTTAAAGTGATAACTTTGTGAAATATAAAAAAAAGTCACATGTTAAAAAAAACATGGTGTTTACTTTTTGATATCAATATGAAACAAAAAGCAGTTTGGCGAATGAAGATAAAGTTAAATAAACAAGCTTTGTTCTCCAACAACACCATGTGGTTCAGTGCAACAGTCTGGCCAACAAAAATAAACTGACTCAATCTTTGTGCCTCACTGACTCAGCGGGTTGATACTTCACAGCCTGCATTCAATTCGATGAGTTGACAGAACATTTTTGGCTGGTATTGATGTTATTTAAACACTGACAAAGTTAGCAGTAAAGGAAGAGTAACCATCCTAGTAAACAAACCGCAAAACTTTATAAACAAGTTGTGGCAACATTCCCGACACATCCCCTGCTGCATGGTAACTCTCAGTCATAGCAGCTGAGTGAAATGCATCAAATATTTTTGTCTTCCGTTGTATACTTTTTGTGCGGGACAAATGCATCTGTTTCATATATTGTTCACACCTGCCGCCATCAAATAACAGCAGTGCGCTCTTAGACGCACGCCAAAACTCCTCGGCAGTGAAGCCAGTACATAACTAAAGCGAAGCAATCGGCTCGGTTTACTCGAAGGGAAAATTTCCGTAGTGAGGTAAATGTAGTTGCCGCCATATTTTCTGAAGCCAAACGGCGCTAGTGCGCATGCGCCGGCGCTAGTGCGCATGCGCCGGCGCTAGTGCGACTCCGTTTTCAGGAAGTAAGCCGTGTTGCCTAAAACGCATTAATGAATTAAGTTTTTTGGTAATTAAAAATGTAAATGGTTGTACAAATCGCCTGAAATTTTACCGTGGTTTATCATTATACCGTTAACCGTTACATCCCCACTATCATGTTTGCACACGTTTTAGTACTTGCAAACCTTTAGTAAATCAGGCCCTTAGTGTGTGGAGGCATTCCCTTTAGATGGCAAATGAAACCCTCCATGACCCGCCCTTTCTACAAATATCCAAATTAATATTTAGAAAATTTACACTGCTTAAATATATGTCTTAAAGACGAACAACACAGCCTTTTTTTAGACACAGTCTAAAATAAACTTCATTAACAGTATAAAGATTCACCGGTCACAATATTAGGTACACCTGCCCACACTTGAATCAATACAGAGTCACATTAAAAAGAACCACCAATTGTCTCACTGCATGTCACACATCATTATCGTGTGCATGCCACGATTATGTTTCAGCATGTCCTCCTCTTGATGAAATAGTAACCTTGGAATTACAAGTAGCGCTGTTGCAGTCTTTTTTAGTAAAATGTCGTAGAACTTCGGTGCGATTTTTCCACCCGGGAACATGCCATGTTGCTGACGTCTCTATGCACAATGCGTAAAGACGTCATCCCCACCCGGAAAAAACGTGAAAAGGGCCTCTAGACGAAATGGCAAGCAATTCCAAGGAATTGATACGCTGGGAACCGTTTCTGAACAAGAACCGGTTTTCGATTCCCATCCCTTGATGAAAATAGTACTTTTTCCTACCTCCTCTTGTGTTTCTTCAAACAAATTTTGCACTTCCTACCGGCTGAATAAAAGTTCTGTATAAAATGTTGTGAAGAAATAAACACAGAATCGCCAATATCTTTCTTTTGTAGACATCAGGCCAGTCAGGTGGGCATTAGACGAGAATGAATCATATGGAAGGCTGCAGGCAACAGCTAACAGTCTCAATAGTGCAGAGAAGAGGAGTCGTGCAGGCAGAGAGCATGTACTAGAATGCCCTCATAAGTACGTCTGTCACACTATCACATCACAGCGTGCCCACTGTTGAAAAAGACAACAAAACACAGGGCTCAGAGGCATCCAAAACTGTGTGCAAGCTCACGCCCAAATGCATGAACCTCATGATTGTTTAACACGACATTGATACATTGTAAAAACATTTATAATTAAGAAAATAGGAAAACCATCATCGTTCCTCTTTAAGTACAATATGTCTAGGTCCTTCTTATTCAAAAAGGAATGCTGTTCCAGAGTTAACTACCATCAGTGTTGAAGATTTGTGTTAATGGTGTCAGCTGCTGATGCCTGCTGATGACAAGCTGAAAGAATTCTGGATTGACTTTAACCTTGGCAGCCAATGCATCTCTTTTTACTTCTCATGTGCGGAGGAAAAGTCTCAGGTATGTTAACATTAGTTGGACATGTACCTTACACAGCCAACACCAGATCTAATGGCCTTCTCTTCATGTAGACTGGTCTGTGGGATACAATATGCATCAGTGAGAATGAAGTTCAAAGTTACATTGTTACAGGTACAAGTCCCTTTTCTGTTACCTAGTGCAGTTATGAATTAATTGGAAGACCTCCTTCACACACCTTTAGGATGAACTAAACTGGATAATGTGAGCCAGGCCTGTTGGCAATTTTTGTCAACATAAATGTTCATCACATTGATTTGTGATATATTCATTATTAATTTATGTCTAATTTTGTTGTGCACATTTCTTCCAGAGATGGGAACGAGACAAGTTTTAAAGTTGCAGCTATCAGACGTGGTCATGGCGGGTATGGTAGAAGGATCAAGTCTTGCTATCCATTTCAGCTCCACTTTCGACATCCTTCAAACTGTTGGTTACATCTATGGAAACAAGAAGAACAAAGTAAAGCATATAGGACATGTTTTTTCTTCACATAAGCACAAGCCAAATTGAATTTTGTTAAATAATTGTTTTGAAAAGGTTTTATTATAAATACTAAATCAAATAATAAATTGCGAGAATCGGTTTGAC
>NC_084737.1:69990422-70067922 GCF_033978785.1 Entelurus aequoreus
ATGTCCTGATTTAAGTTTGTTGACAACTTTACATCCCTTATTGCAGATTGAAACATTTAACCATCACCATGCAGAAGATCCTAAATAATACAACTAACTAATATTATATCTCATGTTTTATTCATTTAGAGAGATGTGCAGGTTGCAGGTAGCATGGTGAAACTCATCTCAAGCCATTATACAAAAAACAACCAGACCAAAGGAAAAGTTGAACATGTACCTCAGCACTGGGTTCCATCCCAAATTAACAGGTACACACACTAATGCTTGAACCTGCATTCAACTCTGTCATTCTACATGGAGGTAAGTACATCACGTGTTTCTAGTGGTTCGTCTTTTTAACTGTGCTTCTGTAATAGGCCACTCTTTAATATGAGCTGGGTTTCAACTCGTAAAGTAAGTAATCATACTCTCATTGATTTATCATGGCAAGTACCTAAGTTACTGATGATTACTTTTACTTGCTACAGAAAAATGTTGAAGCAGGAGATGTAACCAAATCCCACAATAGAGACAAATCAAACTCCAATTACAAGAGGTAGTCACATTCATCTCAAGAAGTTGACATTTTGCACGCAATGCGTTTAAATCTTGTCTTTGTTGTACAGGAAAGATGTTTTTACATTTTACACTGATGAATCATTCAGCGTAGGGGTAAATCTTTGTTTTCCGCCTTATAATATCTGAATGCATTACAACTATTAAAGGTGAACTGCACTTTTTTGGGAATTTTGCCCATCGTTCACAACCATTATGAAAGACATGATGACGGATGATTTTTTTTTCAATGCATTCTAAATATAAATACATTTGATCAAAAGTCCGCTTACAATGGAGCCTATGGGAGCTGCTCTATTCTGCCTATAAAGCCCTTAAAAAACATCTACTCTCACTCACTCACTCACTCACTCACTCATCCCATGGCCTAGGAGGCCGTAGGGGTGTCATGGTGGATGCTTGGGCAGTCAGGGATCTCCAGCGCTCACGATCTTCTGCTGTTCGTAGCAGGGTTTGGAAGCTGCAGCCAAAAAACATCTACAAACACCTCCATTAAGGTTTTATGTACACTACCGTTCAAAAGTTTGGGGTCACCCAAACAATTTTGTGGAATAGCCTTCATTTCTAAGAACAAGAATAGACTGTCAAGTTTCAGATGAAAGTTCTCTTTTTCTGGCTATTCTGAGCGTTTAATTGACCCCACAAATGTGATGCTCCAAAAACTCAATCTGCTCAAAGGAAGGTCAGTTTTGTAGCTTCTCTAACGAGCTAAACTGTTTTCAGATGTGTGAACATGATTGCACAAGGTTTTTCTAATCATCAATTAGCCTTCTGAGCCAATGAGCAAACACATTGTACCATTAGAACACTGGAGTGATAGTTGCTGGAAATGGGCCTCTATACACCTATGTAGATATTGCACCAAAAACCAGACATTTGCAGCTAGAATAGTCATTTACCACATTAGCAATGTATAGAGTGTATTTCTTTAAAGTTAAGACTAGTTTAAAGTTATCTTCATTGAAAAGTACAGTGCTTTTCCTTCAAAAATAAGGACATTTCAATGTGACCCCAAACTTTTGAACGGTAGTGTACATGCTGAGAGTATATGTATTATGTAGTAACAGACACATTTATAATAACATATTATTTACGTATTTTGCTCATTTTACGCATATGCGCCACATTAATTTAAAAAACGCATCACGACACTGGCTTTTTTTAACATCGCTGATTTGTACTCACTGCAGACTTTATGAGAGCCAACAAACACAATACAACATCACTTACTGTACAAGGTCTGCTGTCAGTAGGAAGCCAACTGCTAAGATGTTCATTTATTCCTATTTAGATGATGAATGACTCATAATACTCGCAAAGAAAGGGGAGGTGAAGCTAAACATCTTTTCGTGTTCTTGCCATTTCCAAGTCTAATTTAGCTGTCAAGGCTGAGTGTCCTCAGCCTTGTTCTATCTAAGTGAGAGGCATGATTTATAATCTACAAAAAACTTCCAGGGAGCAGGGAAGCATGGAAACCGCTTACCACTCGATGTAGCCATTACATACAAGCTCGTGATCATGGCGCAGCTATAAATAGTTTGTCTGCGTTAGCACTTATAATAATTGTTGGCGCTTTTTGGATGATATTTTATGGGCGGAATAGAGGACATCAAATTGACTCCGCTGTAAGCGGACATTTATTTGTGTTTATTTACAAGCTAGAATGCATTCAAAAAAATTCATCCATCCCTAAGTCTTTCATAATGATTGTGAACGATAGTCAAAATTCCCCCAAAAAAGTGCAGTTCCCATTTTTAAATGTTAGCTTTTAACTTTATTGTCATGTTATCTCTGTTCAGGGAAAGGACAAAACACTCTTTGAAACATCTTCAGTATCAAGCAAGTATGTCTGCTGGCCAACTCTGGGCCGTCACTTTGTCTGAATTATGTATAATTAATCTGAGCAGCACAGTGAAGCATGTGGTTAGGACAAGTGCCTCATTTCCAGGTTGTTCTGGGTTCGGATCGCAACATCGACATTTCTGTGTAAAGTTTGTACGTTCTAACTGATGCTTGAGTGTGAATGTGAGAGGGAATAGTTGTTGATCCATATGTGCTCTGCAATTGACCAGTAACCAGTTCAATGTCTCTCACCCAGCTCCATTCTCACTTCAGCTTTGACCCTGAACATAATATGCGCAACAAAATGAGTGAATGAATATATAACTAATTACTACCTGTATGTATTTGCTTTTTGCCAGAGGCGCTCATCACTCTTCAGTTCAAACAAACACAAAAAGAGAACCTACATCAAAAGTATCTTTTTTGTTTTTACACAATTTTTTTTTTCACTCTGTATTTGATTATTACACGTGTTGGCATATGATGCAATGTATCTCTGGGTGTGGGCCTGTGCTTTACATTGCAGCTGAAGCAGAATGTGAAGAAGAAACTGTTCAGTGACACAGACACAGACTACGGCACTACCGATGTCAGCTGGCTGAAAGAGACTAGCAAGAAACCGAATATATTTACCTATGGCAAAAACCCACTACCCACTATGTCCAAAGCGAGGCAGCCTAATACTTCAAGTAGGCTGTTTATCGTCCTAATCGATATGTGTGAGATGTTGGTAAAATATTTTTATCTTTTTGTCAATGGCAGATGAATCCCTGATTTTACCCCCAAAACATAGAAAAAGCAAACCCAACAAGGTGGGACATAATTTTTTCATGGTGCGGTACAACAGTCATCCACAAGGTGTCATTGTTTTCCAGAACATACCAAATATGGGGCAGACAATGGAACAACCAAAGAATGTCAGTAAGTCTGTGGCAGTACCTGGCAGGCCCAGCATTGCTAACAGGAGACCCCAGCGAGCTGCAGCTTCTTCCAAAAACTACAAGGAGACAGAAACTGATGAGAGTCAATCAGAATCAGATAAGGCTCTAACAAGCAAGGTAATGGTCCTTCAGGAATTGTGTGTTAACTTGTACCATTTTAATTGACTACATGTCCTGGCCTGCATGCATCACAATAGTCGCAATGGGATTCCCTCTTTTCTTAGTCAATAGCTTTTTACTGATGATAGGTTGACAGACATATACAGGGATTTAGCATGTCTTTAAAAAACATTAAATGGATTTAGCAAATATTTAGGCTTTAAATGGCATTAAAAAGTATTCAATTCAATGTCTACAGGCATTAAAAAATTAATATAATTGTAGGCCCGGGTCGATAATTAATTGAACGATAAATGAAAATGAACTCTTGTAATTTTGCCTTCATCGATAAATTGCTCAGTTCTGTTTGTTTTTTCTTTCGTCTAGCTTTCAAACTGGATACAACGGGTCTCAGTCTGTGCATTGCTCTCCGCACTTGAGCTTTTTTATTTGACAGTAACGGGACAAGGGGTAGAAAATGGATGGATGGAATTACATTAACAGAGTGAGCCTCTTGCCAGTAATCCACAATCTTTGTTTCCGTATGCACAGGCAGGACCTACTTGCAATTCTCTTCCACATGTTTTACTGTGTGTGGTAGTGGTCTTATTATACACTGGCATCTGAAGCGACGCTCATTTTCATGATGGAGCTGGGTCTAGTCGTTTTGAAACAACGGTCACTTTTAATGTACACATTGCTTTGAAATCGTAGGAGAACACGTTCGCAAAGGTGGGCTGTGCAAATCCCGGAAATGATGTAACAATCACAGCTATTTTTAAAGGAGGGGGTTATTTCAAATATAAAATGATACATAAAATACAAGTAATCATGTCTATACATGTTTTCAAATATGTACATAGACATTATTTTTGTTGTCTATAATTTTCAAACAGTAATTTAAAGGGGCTGTTTGCAACATTTAGACAGAGGGTGTCAACTTTCCAATATATTTTACACAGTATATTCCGCCCTCTAATCGCTTCTCTTACGTAATAACGTAACTACGTACATACATATGTACGTAATGGCGTAATCACATACGTATGTAACACATCCACGCGCCTTAACTTTAGGTGTTGTAAGCGAATAATAGCAATTTGGATAGTTAGTGTTAGCTGTCATTGAATGTATATTCTATCATAACAACAACATAACTGTAAATTGTTAGTCGCTTCTCTTTGACTGTTTTTGTTTATGTGCACGCGCTCCGTGCGCTTACGTGTTGACGAGAGCGGGTGAGTGATCGCAGTGAATACCAATCATTTTATTTGGGCCGTTAAACATTTTTATTACAAACCCCGTTTCCATATGATTTGGGAAATTGTGTTAGATGTAAATATGAACGGAATACAATGATTTGCAAATCATTTTCAACCCATATTCAGTTGAATATGCTACAAAGACAACATATTTGATGTTCAAACTGATAAACTTTTTTTTTTTTGCAAATAATCATTAACTTTAGAATTTGATGCCAGCAACACGTGACAAAGAAGTTGGGAAAGGTGGCAATAAATACTGATAAAGTTGAGGAATGCTCATCAAACACTTATTTGGAACATCCCACCGGTGAACAGGTGGGTGCCATGATTGGGTATAAAAGTAGATTCCATGAAATGCTCAGTCATTCACAAACAAGGATGGGGCGAGGGTCACCACTTTGTCAACAAATGCGTGAGCAAATTGTTGAACAGTTTAAGAAAATCCTTTCTCAACCAGCTATTGCAAGGAATTTAGGGACTTCACCATCTACGGTCCGTAATATCATCAAAGGGTTAAAAGAATCTGGAGAAATCACTGCACGTAAGCAGCTAAACCCGTGACCTTCGATCCCTCAGGCTGTACTGCATCAACAAGCGACATCATTGTGTAAAGGATATCACCACATGGGCTCAGGAACACTTCAGAAACCCACTGTCAGTAACTACAGTTGGTCGCTACATCTGTAAGTGCAAGTTAAAACTACTATGCAAGGCGAAAACTGTTTATCAACAACACCCAGAAACGCAGTCGGCTTCGCTGGGCCTGAGCTCATCTAAGATGGACTGATACAAAGTGGAAAAGTGTTCTGTGGTCTGACGAGTCCACATTTCAAATTGTTTTTGGAAACTGTGGACGTTGTGTCCTCCGGACCAAAGAGGAAAAGAACCATCCGGATTGTTATAGGCGCAAAGTTGAAACGCCAGCATCTGTGATGGTATGGGGGTTTATTAGTGCCCAAGACATGGGTAACTTACACATCTGTGAAAGCGCCATTAATGCTGAAAGGTACATACAGGTTTTGGAGCAACATATGTTGCCATCCAAGCAACGTTACCATGGACGCCCCTGCTTATTTCAGCAAAACAATTCCAAGCCACGTGTTACATCAACGTGGCTTCATGGTAAAAGAGTGCGGGTACTAGACTGGCCTGCCTGTAGTCCAGACCTGTCTCCCATTGAAAATGTGTGGCGCATTATGAAGCCTAAAATACCACAACGGAGACCCCCGGACTGTTGAACAACTTAAGCTGTACATCAAGCAAGAATGGGAAAGAATTCCACCTGCGAAGCTTAAAAAATGTGTCTCCTCAGTTCCCAAACGTTTACTGAGTGTTGTTAAAAGGAAAGGCCATGTAACACAGTGGTGAACATGCCCTTTCCCGACTACTTTGGCACGTGTTGCAGCCATGAAATTCTAAGTTAATTATTATTTGCAAAAAAAAAAAAATGTATGAGTTTGAACATCAAATATCTTGTCTATGTAGTGCATTCAATTGAATATGGGTTGAAAAGGATTTGCAAATCATTGTATTCCGTTTATATTTACATCCTACACAATTTCCCAACTCATATGGAAACGGGGTTTGTATGTTTTTCTTTTTTTATGCATTCTATGACATTAATAAATAAATAAGCCTGCCAACAATTCAGTCAATAAGGGCTCTCTATTCCGCACACTAAAACTCTCTAAATAACCATCCAAAGCCCGACAACAATACTCCATTAACATATCGTGACCTGAATATTTACCAAATATTAGTGATGTTGTTATTACCAACGCTAACACGTACAAACTATTTTTACGCGGCGCATTGACACCACAGAGATAACTATAGCTTATGCTGCTGTCCTGTGAGGCGGCCGGTGTCCTGCTGCTGCTGCATTGCATCAGGGCTTGTCAAAGATATTGTGGCTTATAAATCATGCCACTCATCTGAACGATAAGAGGATTTATCCATAAATCTTGAAGTTATTCATCTGTGACATTCGATTTATACCTGGTGATGGAGACAAAGACATGACAACCAAAGATGGTGTATGCAAGCAGCAACTTTTTGCTTTGTCAACAATTTGCTCACGCATTTGTTGACAAAGTGGTGACCCTCGCCCCATCCTTGTTTGTGAATGACTGAGCATTTCATGGAACCTACTTTTATACCCAATCATGGCACCCACCTGTTCCAATTTTGCCTGTTCACCTGTGGGATGTTCCAAATAAGTGTTTGATGAGCATTCCTCAACTTTCTCAGTATGTATTGCCACCTTTCCCAACTTCTTTGTCACATGTTGCCGGCATCAAATTCTGAAGTTAATGATTATTTGCAAAAAAAAAAAATGTTTATCAGTTTGAACATCAAATATGTTGTCTTTGTAGCATATTCAACTGAATATGGGTTGAAAATTATTTGCAAATCATTGTATTCCGTTTATATTTACATCTAACACAATTTCCCAACTCATATGGAAACGGGGTTTGTATGTGTTAATGGCTTACATAGGGATTGTGAATGATAAACAGCACATCTCTTTCTACTTTTTGCATATTTCCAGTATGTCTAATCTGCTGATATGGTCAGAGTGAAAAAGCTTTTCCATGGTGATGTCATCCTACGAAAATTGCCAAAGTCTTTCGTAGCGGAATATTAAAAATGGGCGTCTGAAATTGTAGCATTTTGTGATGCTTAGATCAGGGGTCACCAACGCGGTGCCCGCGGGCACCAGGTCGCCCGTAAGGACCAGATGAGTCGCCCGCGGGCCTGTTCTTAAAAAAAAAAAAAAAAAAAAAAAAATTTAAAATTTTTTTTTTTTTTTTTTTTTTTTTTAATTAAATCTACATAGAAAAAACACAAGATACACTTTCAATCAGTGCATCAACCCAAACAACCTCCCCCATGCACACTCATCCACACCCACTCACACAAAAGGGGTTATTTCTTTCTGCTACCAATATTCTGGTTCCCACAACATAGACAACACATCTGCAAGGGACACAGTCCCTGAAGCACACATGATTGTATAGGCTGCTGGTCCACTAACATTTTCATTAATTACTATTTTTTATGTAATTATTTTTATATTGTTTTACTTTCTTTTTTTTTCCAAGAAAATGTTTTTTATTTATTTATCTTATTTTATTTTATTTTTTTAAAAAGGGCCTTATCTTCAACAGACCAGGTTGTCAATGAAATTAGATTTGTCTAAAGGGTTTTTTAAACCAGGCCCAGTCCAGATAAAGTCCAAGTCGGACTCAGCAACACACACCGTCATTCATGTACACAGAAAAAAATTAGGGAACACAACAGATTGCATATAATTTATAAACAAAATTACATTTTCAAAATAAGCATTTATGTACAGTCCAGATTATGTCCAGGTCACTCAAATTAGGGAACACAACAACAGATATCATATAATCTATAAACATAATTATACTTTCAAAATAAGCCTTTGAGGACTTCTCATCTTTTTTTTAAATGTTTTTTGGCATCATTATCGTTTTCAACCATGTAACTTTCTAAAGTTAGAAAATACTGAATAAATGTTTTAAAGAAAGTAATACTAAGCGAATATCTGTTTTTGGCCTTAAAAATAAACATTTTACTGAGTACTATAATTAAATTGACTAAATCATGATTGTCAATGAACTCTCCTAAAATAACAGAAACCACATTAAGCTTCATAAACAAACTAATCCTTAAACACATTTTTTCAACTTCCACCCAAAACAAAGACACAATATGACAATACCAAAACAAATGCAGGGTGGATTCAGGCTCCTGACAACAAAATCGGCAATCATCTGACTCTGTCATACTCCATAATTTTAACATTTTCCCTGTGGGTAAGAAGTTATAAATAATTTTAATTTGAAAATAACGATTTTGCACATCGATAGTGGTTTTATAGATTAGTTTGAATATGGCATCCCATGGCAACGGGCAGTCAAAAAAGTCCTCCCATTTTCCATTTGTGTTGTATGAGGCAGCCTTCAAAGATTTCTTTATTAAATAAAAAGTATATGTTTTTCTATTTATTTTAGTTCCTTTTTGCCAACTAGAATTTCTTATTAGAGGTTTACAAACTAATAATTTAGTAGTTCCATAATTAATTATTTGTTTCCATCTTTTCCCAATTACTCCAGTTAGTTGATAAAATGAAAAGCTTGAGCAAGCATCACCATACATAGCTCTAAATTCATCATACTTCATAATTTTACCATTCTCATTGATAATATCATTGACAAAAATGATTCCTCTTTCAAACATATTTTTCCAAAAGAAAGGCTTTCCATCTATTACAATATTAGAGTTCATCCATATTAACTGCTGCAAAATATCGTCTCTTTTTTCTGGCACATAAAATTGAAAACACCACTATGAGTGGATTGTTTCCTTTATGAACCCCGCCAGGTTTCCCAGCAGACTCTCTGGGAGGGGATCACTTGTAAAAAAGGATACAATTTCTTTTGATACAGTACATGTTTTTTGTCCAACAGGACATTTGTGTACCACTCAATGTTTAAATACATCTTTGGAACAATTGATGCTTTTAAAGACAGACACATAGCTTCAAGGTTGAGAAGTTTCAGGCCCCCATATTCATACTCTTTGTACAAAACCTTTCTTTTAATCTTTTCTGGTTTGCCGTTCCAGACAAAATCGAAGACCCTCCGCTCATAAATCTTAAAAAAGTTTTGTGATGGAGCTGGTAATGACAAAAACAAATAAATAAATTGAGGAATAATTAACGAGTTGGCAATAGACATTTTACCATACAAGGTTAGGGATTTCCCTTTCCATAACTGCATAATTTTGTCCATCTTTCTTAGTCGATTATCATAATTTACTGAGCCTAGATCTTCCAGATTTTCTGGGACAACAACACCAAGTATGTTAACTGGTCCATCTGTCCACAAAACAGGCACTTTGCATTCCATTCGAAAGGACGTTCCCTTTAGATTTCCGATCCTTAACATTTTACATTTATCATAATTAAGCTTAAGGCCAGATTGCTGTGAAAATATGTCCAAAAGATTAAGAAGATTCCGCAAACAATGAGGAAAAATCTTATCTTTGTGAATCAGCCTTTTCTGACATGAACTTCATCAAGAACAAACACAGAACACGCCTCAGTGATGCACATCTGCAAGACTCACTCAGAGTTGCAGTGTCAAGTTACACACCAGAGTACAACACACTAGTTAACAGCATGCAATGCCAGGCTTCCCACTAACTGACAAAGAAACAGATAACAGATTTGGTGTCCAGTTCAAAGTGTGACATGATTTAAAAATTTGAGAGTTTACTTTTGTAGTTTACATGAGTTATTATTTGTACAAACATGGTGCAAAGTAATTCATGATTTGTTAAAAAATGTTAGTGGCTAGCTAGTTAAAATGGGATATTGTGATTTCACAAGACTGTCTTAGAAGTGATCATTTGAAAATGTTCAATTTGAAAAATGTGCACTTAGAGAAAATATAAAAATAAAGTGTTGCATATTGATATTTATCTGTTTCTATATATATTTATTGTGAGAAATCATTAAGATGATCAGTGTTTCCACAAAGATAAATATCATTAATTATTAATAATAACAGAGTTAAAGGTAAATTGAGCAATTTGGCTACTTCTGGCAATTTATTTAAGTGTGTATCTAACTGGTAGCCCTTCGCATTAATCACTACCCAAGAAGTAGCCCTTGGTTTCAAAAAGGTTGGTGACCCCTGGCTTAGATGGTATTTTCACATACTTTACGGATTGGAAATACAATGGAATATGGTCTAAAGGTGTGGCGTGGGTCGGTTGTTAGAGTGGCTGTGCCAGCAACTTGAGGGTTCCAGGTTTGATCCCCGCTTCCGCCATCTTAGTCACTGCTGTATCCACTTGGGCAAGACACTTTACCCACCTGCTCCCTGTGACACCCACACTGGTTTAAATGTAGCTTAAAGAGGTAGATAATGGGTTTTACTATGAAAAAGCGCTTTGAGTTTCTAGAGAAAAGCGCTATATAACTATAATTCACTTCACTTAATGGATACAATGAAACACAATTAGGCATATAAAGTCAACTTCTTTTTCCTTTCTACTGGTACTTTAAGGTTGTCAGGGAGTGATGTCTACCAACGTACACATGGGCCAACCACACTTGCTGGCCTCTGTTTTACAGGCCTATACAATTGCTGGAAAAAATATTGTCACACAATTTATTTTGATCATATAAACATTTAATAATTTTGATTGGAAGTAGAGGCGTGAGGCAAAACCTTTTAATTTGCTATTGCAAAAGGCAGGTATGCAAAGTCAGAACACCAGATGCTTGGAATGCTACATTGAAGGTAGAAAAGCGCTATACAAGTATAATCAATTTACAAATTACATCTTGTAAACGTGCTCAAGCTATGGCGAAAATGCGAAAAGAAATACATGTCGGGAAAATGCAAATATCAGCAAAAGTGGCTGGCTAACTTAGTTAAAATCCGTCGATTGTAAATTTAGAGAGGCGTTCTGCAGCGTGCGCAAAAACACCTCACACTTTGCTCAATGGGCATCACACACAGGGAAATCACACATGCTATTGGCTAAACACAAATCGCCATTTTAAGCGAGGCAGCATTTAACAGTGCCAAATTTCTTTGGTGTGACCAACAAAGCAACTTCTGCTGTCGTCACCACAACTGGCAGCTGCAGCTACCACAACAGAAAAATAAATAAAGATAAATTCTCAGATAAAACAGTTTTGTGAGCCAATTCTTATTTACTAGAGAGTAAGATTATCACTGTCGAACGCTTACAATTTTGTCTGTAGAGACAGTTGACTATATATAATAACTATATAGCTCGGTTGGTAGAGTGGCCGTGCCAGCAACTTGAGGGTTGCAGGTTTGATCCCCGCTTCCGCCATCCTAGTCACTGCCGTTGTCTCCTTGGGCAAGACACTTTACCCACCTGCTCCCAGTGCCACCTACACTGGTTTAAATGTAACATAGATATTGGGTTTCACTATGTAAAGCGCTTTGAGTCACTAGAGAAAAAGCGCTATATAAATATAATTCACTTCACTTCACTTCAACTATATGCAGTAAGACATGGGCATTACATTTGTTTTAAATGGCATTAAAAAGGCATTAAAAGCATTCAATTACGGTTGGTTTGTTGATACCTGCAGAAACTGTGATATAGCCATGCGTATTATAGACAGGCTATATTAATCATGGAATCAAGAAAACGTAATTTGTATTTATTGCATTGTAATCCAGAAAACAATCCACAGAAAACATTGTAAAATCATAATCTTTATAATAACCACAAAGTAGTGATGCATGGAATTTTGGGGCGAAAATTATCTCAAAGTTGCTATTTTGGCAGAAAAACTTTCTAAATTGAAACATTGCTGAAAACGAATGTTGTGCAGGAAAGCAGGAAACACACACTTGTCTAAAGTGGAGTGGAGCAGAGCATACTTTTTTTTGTCCTACCCGGCGCTTTTCCGGTCCCGTTTTTTCCCTGGATTTTTACTGCCCTTGAAAAAATTTTTATTTCCAGTACTGCCGCTACCGCAGCGATTGGGTTCGCTCAACTCAAGCCTCAGCGACACTTAGGAATGGGCTTGTGCAAGGAGCACGGAAAATTGCATTTTACGCGATTCATTTAATTGAACAACCTGAGAGAGATGGTTAGACATGAAGACAACGGACAAAACATCTCTGCCAAAAATCCAAACCTTGTGTGAATATTTTGACAAATAGTAGACCTATTATATTTACCTAAAGATTAACAAGTTGCTGTTTACACATTCTGATGCTTTCTGTGACATCAACGAAAAAATTACCTGAGCCAGCTTGAAAGATTTCACAATTTTAGGCTCCATGAAGGAGCCCAGAATTGTTTGTATTTTCATTTACGCAATATTATAGATTATCTCACGAGGAAACCTTTAATAAAATTCACTAACTACTAAGTACATTTGTCATAGTGGATAGCTAGAAGTTGGGACACACTGCTGTGATACAAGGGACTTTGGTTTTAGTCCCGTTGTGGCCATTTATTTAAAAATGTTTAATAATTGATAAAACATTGATTTGTGATGGAAATGAATATTCTGTATTTGTTCCCAATTTTCCAGGAAATTTCCCATATTTTAATTTGAAATGTAAATGTTGACAGGTATGGAAGCAACATGTTTGTGGTGTGGACATAAAGTACTTCAATATAACCGAAAAAAAGACCAGTGGGCAAGACCAGTGGGCAGCAATTTACAAACATGCAATGTGGAAATATCAAGAGGGGAATTTTCTGTAAACTTCAATGGCTTTATTTTAGGGATTTTAGTACATGGTCTTGGCCTTAACCCTTGTGTGGTGTTCGGGTCTGTGGGACCCGTTTTCGGTTTTTATTAAAAGAAAAATTATACAATTAATGAATTTTTCAAACTGAGACTCACTGGCTTTGGCTCATTTTCTGTGAAGAACATATATCAGAATACATATTTAATGAACACACACCATACACCCCCCCTACACATTTCTATTACATATAAGATGTCCGGGGTCCACTGGACCCGGGGCTAATAGAAGTGTGGAAATTGATGTTCTGTGTACCACACGCCCACACACACACACACACACACACACACAGCAGGCCTAGACGGGGAGGACAGAGTGTAGGTACACAGAACATCAGAGGGTCAAATGTGCGACAAAATGAGCGCAGACAGTGTTGACAAACAATGTTGCAACCTTGTGTGGGAAGCGCAGGTGCAGAAACACAAAAGAAGAATCCCTGTGGGATGCAGAAACTGGCAGAGAAATTTCCATGCAACGTTCATATTGTTGTTACTCAGCCAGTGTTTGTGGGTCTTAGACTTAGACTTAGACTTACTTTTTATTGTCGTTCAAATTTGAACTTTACAGTACAGATAAGAACGAAATTTTGTTGCATTAGCTGGTTGGCAGTGCAGGATAAAAAAGCAATAAGGTGCAGATATAAATAAATAGATTACTGTACAGATAATTATATTGCACTTTTGCATAAGCATCCACGTTTATGGATGTATGTTATATTGTCTTTATATTCCAGCGAGTTCATCAATTTTTGGGGGGAATTGAGGGGATTATTATGATGCGTTCAAGAGTCTTACGGCCTGAAGGAAGAAGCTGTTACAGAACCTGGAGGTTCTGCTACAGAGGCTGCGGACCTCTTTCTAGAGTCCAGCAGTGAAAACAGTCCTTGGTGGGGGTGGGAGGAGTCTCTGCAGATTTTCTGAGCCCTGGTCAGGCAGCGGCTTTTTGCGATCTCCTGGATAGAAAGAAGAGGAGTCCTGATGATCTTTTCCGCCGTCCTCACCACTCTCTGGAGAGACTTCCAGTCTGAGGCACTGCAGGCTCCAGTCCAGACAGAGATGCAGTTGGTCAGCAGGCTCTCTATAGTGCCTCTGTAGAATGTGGTGAGAATGGGGGGAGGGAGCTGTGCTCTTTTCATCCGACGCAAAAAGTGCATGCGCTGCTGAGCTCTTTTTACAAGAGCTCCGGTGTGTAGGAACCAGGTTATATTGTCAGTTATCTGCACCTTCAGGAACTTGGTGCTGCTTACCATCTCCACCGCTGCGCCGTTGATGAAGAGTGGAGCGTGGCTGGACTGGTGCTTCCTGAAGTCGACGATGATCTCCTTGGTCTTGTCGACGTTCAGGACCAGGTTGTTGGTTCTGCACCAGTCAACCAGATGTTTCACCTCCTCCCTGTAGTTTGTGTCGTTGTTGTCACGGATGAGGCCCACTACTGTCGTGTACTTCACAATGTGGTTAGTAGTGGATCTGGCGCAGCAGTCATGGGTCATCAACGTGAACAGCAGCGGACTCAGGACGCAGCCCTGGGGGGAGCCGGTGCTCAGGGAGATGGCACTGGAGGTGTTGTTGCCCACTCTCACAGACTGGGGTCTGTCTGTGAGGAAGTCAAGCAGCCAGTTGCATAGGGGGGTACTGAATCCAAGGGGGGCCAGTTTGCTCATCAAGTGCTGCGGGATGATGGTGTTGAATGCCGAGTTGAAGTCCAGAAAAAACATCCGCACGTGTGTGTCCTTTCCTTCCAGATGTGCTAAGCTCAGGTGGAGTGCAGAGGAGATGGCGTCCTCTGTGGAGCGGTTAGGGCGATAAACAAACTGGTATGGGTCGAATGTGGGGGGAAGTCTGGAGACAATATATTCCTTTACCAGCCTCTCGAAGCACTTCATTACAGATGTTTTTAGGGATAAGTCAGTATTTTAACATAAAAGTGTTTGATTGTGAGGCATTAAAAGCCACAAAATGCAACGGGTCCATCAGACCCACAAACACTGGCTGAGTAACAACAATATGAACACCACCCAAGGGTTAAATGCAATGGTAATAACAATATAATTGTTTTGGTGTTTTAGTTTTCTGCATTGCTTTCCTTATTTTTGGTTTCAGACGAGAATTTTTATTTTGCTGCATCGCCATCATAGAGTAAGCACTTGAAACAAATCGGCTCTTTGAATTTTACAGATATACTAGCAATTTGTTGTCTTTAATGCTCAGATTTGTTTCACAAGACTCTTTTTTTTTATTGGGCCTTACTTATAGAACAAGTCAAAGGAATGGATGTCAAAAACTCAGAAGAGTAATGCAACTGATCATATGAACAAGACAAAGAGCACTGGAAAGAACACAACCAAAACCTGTAAGAAGCTCAAGGAAAACCCTTATGGCTGCCAGTCAGAGTTCTTAACTAATCAACGGACTCCTTTTAAGGTAAAGGCAATTCATTGGTCAGTGTTTGATTAATTTATTTTGCTGTTCGGATTAAGTTATTATCTCATCATGTGTATGTGTTAAGCATCCAACTGTTAGTGTACATATAAACAACTTTTTTCTTCATCAACAGACACAGGAAATTAGTTTTCATGGCAGCAAGTCCAATCTGCAGATTCATGCCCAAGAACAGAGAAACATGTCAAAGTGTCCTCTTCCTACCCCCCAGACCTCTCCTTCCCCCATCGAGAAGATGCGGTGTAAGTGGCTGTATTATATTAGATAAAAGCAATTTGATTTCATGGCAAATCAAGATGATTTCATAGTTGTGTTAGTTATTTGTAGCCTGCATACACAGTAGCTTTTGCTCTAGTTTGCTTTGAAGAATAATAGTAAACTGTATAAATCGAGTATTACATGTCTGCAGTGATATTGATGGTTGATGGACTGTTGCTTTACAAATGTAAAGTAAATACTCAGTTGAGCATTAAGTTCAGCTGTGTGAACAACAATGCTTTTTTTGAAAAGCATTGTTGTTCACACAGCTGAACTTAATGCTCAACTGAGTATTTACTTTACATTTGTAAAGCAACAGTCCATCAACCATCAATATCACTGCAGACATGTAATACTCGATTTATACAGTTTACTATTATTCTATTATATCTATTATACTATTATTCAGTTTACTATTATACCCCCCAGACCTCTCCTTCCCCCATCGAGAAGATGCGGTGTAAGAGGCTGTATTATATTAGATAAAAGCAATTTGATTTCATGGCAAATCAAGATGATTTCATAGTTGTGTTAGTTATTTGTAGCCTGCATACACAGTAGCTTTTGCTCTAGTTTGCTTTGAAGAATAATAGTAAACTGTATAAATCGAGTATTACATGTCTGCAGTGATATTGATGGTTGATGGACTGTTGCTTTACAAATGTAAAGTAAATACTCAGTTGAGCATTAAGTTCAGCTGTGTGAACAACAATGCTTTTCAACCTTTACAGCACATGCAAGGTCCAACCAGTCCATGGATTTGCCCCGCTCTCCGCTTCTCAGCCAGCAAGGATCCCCACTCTGTTCCTCCCCAAACCTTACCTGTCAGGAAACCTTCTCTCCAATCTCCAGGCTACCTAAACCTCACTACGCAGACGCCTCTTCCTTCTGTACAATGGCACCCAAGACAATGGAGGTAATGCACCTTTTGCCATCAGTGTACTAGTTGTATTGCTGCTACTGTGCTTTCTGACCTTTATGAAATGTTCTGCACAGTATTTTACATGTGATTCATGTCTGGAAAGCTGCTGACAACATAAAAGAGGCTTAGCAACTAAGCTTGGAATTCAGTTTGCATAACTTCACAGCGGTATTTATCATGTTGGAGTTATGTACGCACCAGCCCTCCTTAAGCAGGTTTAATGATGTCACTTGTCACGTGAAGTGTAAAAAGCAAAGGTGTAAAAAGTGTCGATCGATGAAGGGGCGCCGTGTGCCCCCACTAGAATTAAATTGGGCAGGAGTTATGTGTCTTGGCAAACAGTGGTAAATATATTGTTGTTCTCAGTGGGGAAGTAGCGCCCCCTTGTTTTTTGTGTGTGCACCCCTGGAGCCCCACTAACTTTGTGTTGAGTGCAGACTGCACCTGAACGAGATGCAGCGCCCGCAGAGGTTGGGCCTTTTTTTCTTTATAATCAGCCGTTACCAGTAGACTGCTGGACAGAAGCCTTAGCATGTTGCTGTCACTCTAGCTGCTCTCAGCTCTAGTTGCCAATGTCATCCTGCCTTTTCACACATTACCTGCCTCTTTTTCTGTTCCCATTTATCGGTTTCCACGGTGTTACTAATGAGCTCCATCTGTTGTCAAAACTCTTACTATTGTTACCTACCCATCTTTGGAGTTTGGTTTGTTCTCTGACCCATACATTAGTTTTCCTGACCATGTATGTCATGTCAAAATATTTTTATTTCCATTGTATGCTGAGCTGCTGCTATTTTCTCCTCAGGTTTGCTTATCAATGCCGATGGGCCTCATGTATTAAGACTTGCGTGGATTACCCACTAAAAAATTATGTACCCAGAAAACCTACGCACACACATTAATCCAAGCACATGCCTTTTGTACATCCCAATCAACTGAAAATGAGCGCACATGTTGGAGTTATGAGCCACTCCGACACCCCCCTTTAAATACGCAATTTAAATTAGACATGCGCCACTCTGCACAGTCAGAAACTCTTCTTCTTCTCGTTCACTTCTAGATGGGAACGCCCCTTTACAAAACTAATAATGCAGTATGCTGCAGATCCACCAGACTCCCATACAATTATTTTTTTGTGTCTCTGGTTGTGGCCAAACGGATGTCCTTAGGGTGTTGTACAAGGGCATTGCTGCAACAGGAGCTCGTTTGACATTGGCAATGTTCTGTTGGGCCAGCCTTGAACTTTGTATACATGTGATGATTTGTATACAGTTGATTGTAAGCATATTGTTTGTTGTGGCCGGGATGTTGTTTCTTCCATCTATCATGTATCTTGGCTTTTATGATTGTCTTTGCTTCTAGGTAGCCTGTGCTTTTGTCATTTTGTTCATGTGCAGATTCCTTTTTTTCTAGGGCATCAGCAGTTTATTTTCCTGACACATAACAGTGATAGGGGATCCATAAACATGTAATTGATCTCAGTAGTTTGCTTGGCATGGTATGCCCAGACCACGCCCAGATTAAGCCCCTTTATACATCTGCAAATCATATTGAAAGTAGCCATATGCTTGAGCGCTGCAAGATGTGGCCAATCACAAGTCAGTAGGAGATACTTGTTTCTCGTGTTTTGAGCGAACAGCTGTGGGTTAAAATTGTGAAAATGCTGTGTGCCCTGGGAACCGCAGATAGGTTGAAATTGAAAAAAATGGTCGGGCATCAGAAAGAAGATAAGGAGGAAGATTGATGTACATCGCCAAAAGAGACGAGCATTTGAAAAGATGGTTGCTAAGTCGCTGCAACTGGGTATTCGGGTGTCCTTCTTCCGCTCCAAGTGTGTCCCTCAACCTAAAGTTCCTGGCGGACGAATCTTTCAGTGGTATGATACGTAAAACTTTAGAAGAGTGGGTGACTCTGATTTCATTACCCCTAATACAAGTATAATTTGTGTAACAAAATAGAATAGAATAGAATAGAATAGAAAGTACTTTATTGATCCCTGGGGGAAATTCAGCACCACAGTTCGCTCACAATAGACAAAATGTGTTCATACAGTTGCATACTCACAGTGAGATGAGTTTCATGTGAAAATTATTTTACATTTAAACATGGCAGCGCTATCAAAAATGATACGAATGACTGACTTGTTTGATAACTAAATTTTTTATTAGAACATAGGAGAGGATTTTCACAGCTGCACGTCCTTGTCTCAAAGGTGCCAGTGTGCAGCAACAGGCTTCTGCTGCTCGCTCTAGTAAAAAAAACACATTGTGACAGCAATAGGTGGCAAAATGATAGAATTAATAGACATCCCCACAAATATTAATTTGAATATGAAGCATTAAATGCATTGGCAAAAAAGTTAATTTAGTCTCCTTGCCTCTATCTTTTTTACATTGTTGAAATCAAATGTTGGCGAAGCCTGAAGGACCACCTCTCTGTCGCCAAAGTATCCACAGCCTGTAGAAATGTGCGTACAGCAGCTATGAAGTTGGCGTGAGGCAGCGCACATTTCCACATCAATGTTAGTCATGACACATCTCAACTTTCTTTGCTGTGAAAAATAGCGTATACCAGGTTTTTGTGCGCAAGCAAGCTTGTTACATGAGGGCCGAGGTCTCCACATGTCATTGTTGGTTTTATGCACTAGTCAAATACTTGTTTTTTCCTGTCTCAATGGTATTTTTCTCCTCATGATCTCACTCTACTTCCCTTTCCCCATATTGACACCATATTTCCACCGTGAATATAAATAGTGTCTAAATTGTTTTAAATATACCTCTGCATAACACTGTAAGCTTATAAACATTTCTCGTCTCCCACCGTGGTTACAGTGAAGCCAAATGCTAGATAATACACTTCATCATATTCTGGAACAGCAGAATAAGCATGTTCCCCAAAGTCATAAGCGACTGGGATGAGAATCAGCACCTCCGAGTCTGAGCCCATGGTTCTCGCCCAGAATAGGATGTAGTGTCATCTCCGGGTTGGGGAGGAGATCCTGCCCCAAGTGGAGGAGTTTAAGTACCACAGAGTCTTGTTAACGAGTGAGGGAAAATTGAATCGTGAGATCGACAGGCGGATCGGTGACTTATCTGCAGTGTATCAATAAATGAGCCGGAAGGCAAAGCTCTCAATTTCCGGTCGATTTACGTTCCCATCCTCACCTATGGTCATGAGCTTTGGGTTATGTCCGAAAGGACAAGATCACGGGTACAAGCGGCCAAAATGTGTTTCCTCCATCGGGTAGTGGGGCTCTCCCTTAGAGATCGGGTGAGAAGCTCTGTCATTCGGGAAGAGCTCAAAGTAAAGCCGCTGCTCCTCCACATCGAGAGGAGACAGATGAGATGGTTCGGGCATCTGGTCGGGATGCCCCCCAGACCCCTGTCTGGGGAGTTGTTTAGAGCATGTCCGACCGGTAGAAGGCCACGGGGAAGACCCAGGACACGTTGGGAAGGCTGTCTCCCAGTTGGCCTGTAAAAATCCCGGGATCCCCCAGGAGGAGCTGGACCAAGTAGCTGGGCAGAGGGAAGTTGGGGCTTCTCTGCTTAGGCTGCTGCCCTTGCAACCCGACATCGGATAAGCGGAAGAAGATAGATGGATGGATGGCATTTTCCGAATCCTGATCTAAAGTTTTCGGTGACTTCTTCCCCAGGAAAAGGAAATAAGTGGGGGTCACGTACAGAGCACAACTGGGTGTGTGGCATTCAAAATTAGTAGCCTGGACTCTCACTAACTGGGTCAAAATGTTGGCAGCCTTTCTTTCAGTGCTTGCTTCAAATACACTCATTTTTATTGATAGCATTTAGTCCAATCTTAGTGATAATCTGAAAGGAAACATTAGATTGTAATACTGTGGAAAGTATAAACATTTGTTAAGATGTCCATTATTCGATGAGTTCAAGGTTTCTCTATCATTTTTCCTCCTATGTCTTCTTGTCGCCAGAAAAGTCAGATCCAACAGCAATTGAGCCCAGCTCTTCAGTCTTCAATTTCAGCGTCTCCCTGTCCCTTGTTGACATCCACAAAGCTGACAGCGGTCCCTTCTTCTCCCAACTCGCCATTCCCTAAAACCTCCATCAGCCATCACATACACTGTAGCTTCAGTCAGGAATCTACTGTATCTCAACTTTCCCTGAATCTGTCTGTATGCTCCAGTAGAATTGAGCTAAGCCCAATCGCTGCAGAGGCTGTTTGTCAGAAAACAGAGGTAAATTCTACTGTACAGTATTGTATGTCTTATCTCATATATAGTTTCCCCTTTAAAAGATTGTAATTAAACTTGAAATAATGCTTTTTTTTTCTCTTCCTGACAGAAAACACCCTACTCATACAAAGATTCTTCAAATAGCCAACACATCTCAGGTCAGATTTGGTGTTTCGTTTAGCTTTGCATTTATAAGCTATCACATCTGAGCAGTTAAAATAAAAACAAATGTATTGATATGGAATATAATCAAATCTGTTTAAAAAAGGAATACAGTTCATAAGAATTGTAAAACTTGTCTTTGTTATAGGACCCAGTCGGAAACGTTGCATCCCCTTGTCCAGTAGTTCTGAAGAGGAAGAGGAAAAGATAGAAAAAAATAAAACTAGAAGGACATGCCCTTCTCGTTTAAAACCTCGAAGGCTACTGAACACCTGTAAGAAAAACCGGCTTAAAACTGTGTGAATAATTTATACCAAATTACCTTAAAATGAACACTTAAGGCCTGATCTACTAAGATCCAGATAACATGTTCTAAATTGCGTGTTCAAAAAACGATTCGTCTGTAATAATAGTGGGCGTGTCGCGGTTATCTACAGTGCGTCCGTAAAGTATTTTACAGCGCTTTACTTTTTTCACATTTTGTTATGATACAGCCTTATTCCAAAATTGAATGAATGCATTTTTGTCCTCAAAATTCTACACACAATACCCCATAATGACGTTGTAAAAGTTTTTTTTAGAACTTTTCGAAAATGTATTAAAAATGAAAAAACAATAAATCACATGTTAAAAAAAGTTCAAGTACCAATGATTGTCACACACACACTAGGTGTGGTGAAATTATTCTCTGTATTTGACCCATCCCCTTGTTCCCCCCCTGGGAGGTGAGGGGAGCTGTGAGCAGCAGCGGTAGCCGTGTCAGGCAATTATTTTGGTTATTTAACACCCAATTTCAACCCTTGATGCTGAGTGCCAAGCAGGGAGGCAATGGGTCCCATTTTTTTTATAGTCTTTGGTATGACTCAGTTTGAACTCACAACCTACCGATCTCAGGGCAAACACTCTAACCACAAGGCCGCTGAGCAGGTTGTACATAGCCTTTGCCGATTACTTTAGCCTTTGCTGATTACTTTGTTGGAGTCCAGGTGGTTCCAAACTTCTTCCATTTATGGATGATGGCGGCCATTGTGCTCATTGGGACCTTTAAGGCAGATTTGTGCCTCGAGACAATCCTGTCTTGTAGGTCTACAGACAAGTCCTTCGATTTCATTCTTGGTTTGTGCTCTGCTGCTCTGCCATAGACTGTCACGTGGGGGTCCATAGACGTGTGTGCCTTTCCAAATCAAGTCCAATCAACTGAATTTACCACTGGTGGACTCCAATTAAACTATAGAAACGTCACAAGGATGATCAGTTGAAACAGGATGCACCTGAGCTCACTTTTGAACTTCATGGCAAAGGCTGTGAATACTTACGTACATGTGATTTCTTAGTTAGTTTTTTTAATACATTTGCATTATTATCTAAAAAAATAGAAAATATTTTTTTTCCACATTGTCGTTATGTCTGTAGAATTTTGAAGAAAAAAATTAATTCATTCAATTTTGGAATAGGGCTGTAATGTAAAACATTGGGATAAAGTGAAGCGCTGTGAACACTGTAAAAAGACTACAAAAAATGCATATCTACAAAAAACAAACTCCCATTAAAAACATGCCTGGGTACAACAAAACAAATCAATTGTATTTTTTTAATCAGCCATTAAGTCATCGAGCAGCTATAAAATTAAAACATGTCATTGTTGAATAGACAACATGTCTTATCTTTTTATTTTGGCACTCCAAATATGTTCTCATGTATACAGAAGGAATATTCTCTCCTAATAGTCTGTTTGCAGCGCGATTGTCTCCTTTATCAAAGCCATTTCGTAAGTGTGCCAGTTTGCACACACATTCTAGACATGTTAATTGTAGATCTTGATAAATCACATTGCTATTGTTATATTTGCATCTTCTCTCAGTATTGTTGCCTTTCTGATTATCATCATATAATCTGCATACACATGAAGACAGACATGCTGAAATTGCGCTCCTGTTTTGATCATTTAAAATACGCAACCCAAGCACAAGCTTCGTAGATAAACTTTCCATGCTTATGTTTTAATACAGAAAAACCTTAAGTGGATCAGGTCCTTAATGTTTTTGGATTTGATTTTGTAATGATGATATAGATAGTAAAACAAAAAGAAGCATTATAGAAGTTTGCCAATTGGAGAGCAGAAGTTGAAATCCCTCCATCACTCTTACGGATTTGTGTCTTTTTCAGTTACGGAGGTATTGCCTGAAAGTGAGATGAACCAGGTGTTGTCAACCTCCTGCAATGTGTCAAATCATTGGTATGCTGATAAGAAAGATGGAGAGATGGACATGGAGGTTTTAGAGTTACCGGATGCCTTAGTTAACCCCAGTAATTTATGTCAGCAATTCAGTTCTGAACTAAAGAAGAAGTTCCAGGTTTGTTACTGGTGTACATAATAATCCCCAATACTTAAAGGCCTACTGAAATGAATATTTTTTTATTTAAACGGGGATAGCAGATCCATTCTGTGTGTCATACTTGATCATTTCGCGATATTGCCATATTTTTGCTGAAAGGATTTAGTAGAGAACAACGACGATAAAGATCGCAACTTTTGGTATCTGATAAAAAAAGCCTTGCCCCTACTGGAAGTAGCGTGACGTAGTCAGTTGAAAGGCTCCTCACATTTTCCTATTGTTTTCAATGCAGCTAGAGCGATTCGGACCGAGAAAGCGACGATTACCCCATAAATTTGAGCGAGGATGAAAGATTCGTGGATGAGGAACATTAGAGTGAAGGACTAGAATGTAGTGCAAGACATATCTTTTTTCGCTCTGACCGTAACTTAGGTACAAGCTGGCTCATTGGATTCCACACTCTCTCCTTTTTCTATTGTGGATCACTGATTTGTATTTTAAACCACCTCGGATACTATATCCTCTTGAAAATGAGAGTCGAGAACGCGAAATGGACATTCACAGTGACTTTTATCTCCACGACAATACATCGACGAAACACTGTAGATACGGAGCTAACGTGATAGCATTGTGCTTAACTGCATATAGAAACAAAATAAATAAATCCCTGACTGGAAGGATAGACAGAAAATCAACAATACTATTAAACCATGGACATGTAAATAGACGGTTAATGCTTTCCAGCCTGGCGAAGGTTAACAATGCTGTTGCTAACGATGCCATTGAAGCTAACTTAGCAACCGGACCTCACAGAGCTATGCTAAAAACATTAGCTATCCACCTACGCCAGCCAGCCCTCATCTGCTCATCAACACCCGTGCTCACCTGCGTTCCAGCGATCGACGGTGCGACGAAGGACCACCCGATCACTGATGCGGTCGGCGAGACGGAGGAAGTTAAGGTGAGTTCGGTGGCTAGCGCGTCTGCTATCCATCTCTGTCCTCTTGGCTGTGTTGCTGTAGTCCGCCGCTAATACACCGATCCCACCTACAACTTTCTTCTTTGCAGTCTCCATTGTTCATTAAACAAATTGCAAAAGATTCACCAACACAGATGTCCAGAATACTGTGGAATTTTGAAATGAAAACAGAGCTTTTGTATTGTATTCAATGGGGTACCAATACTTCTATCAACCGTTTACGTCACGCGCATACGTCATCATATCTAGACGTTTTCAACCGGAAGTGTGGCGGGAAATTTAAAATTGCACTTTATAAGTTAACCTGGCCGTATTGGCATGTGTTGCAATGTTAAGATTTCATCATTGATATATAAACTATCAGACTGCGTGGTCGGTAGTAGTGGGTTTCAGTAGGCCTTTAATGAGGTGGTAAAGCACTTGATGAATGTGTTTATGAAATACTTAAATATTTTTTCATTTAGAATCGCTTCAAAATAATGGATGGTTATAACAAGCAAGGTATTAAGACTGTCCAGCAACATGTCTCCTCTTTCAGGATGCAACTTGACACACACAGGTCAGTCCAAATTACTTAATGTTGCTAATGACACCGATTTAGAATATATGACCCAGATTGTTATGTTGTACATAGGTCAAAGCCGAGAGTTTTTTTTCTCCAAATTCATTTGATCTCTTCTTCTTTCATCTTGATTTATAATGTGTCTTTTATGTGCTCTCTGTAGGACCCAGAAGTTTGAAAAGGTCAAGAATGTCCTCTTGGAAGAGATCAACAAACTGGAGCAGAGGAACACTGTCCTGAATACTATGGAGAAAGACCTAAATGTATATTGCACTGTCCCCCTGTTCCCTCGTTTTCCCCCCACACTTACAGTACACACACAAACCATGCAGTCTTGTGTCAGATTACAGTTATACGGTTTGTTGTGACTTCACCCTTGTGTGACAAGTCTGTTGCCTCTTTCCCAGATTTACTTTAAAAAGCAGTGCAGTTCTTTCCAGTCTTATCGAGAGGAGGAAACCAAAAGGTAAAAATGGTACTTGTTTCTTCTGTGGAGAGCGATGTAAATAGCGTGACTGAAAATTAGGGCGCATGTTTTCTTTTTGCTTATCAGAGGCTACATTTTTGATGAATACATTCTTCAAAATGTTTACTACTATATAGCCTCAGGCTGATTCATTATACTGAGCTGAGAGAATTGTCACAACACAAAATCAATATGTGTGAGGTTTTTTTTTTAACCCCATATTCACAATTTGTCCATGTTGCTCCCTTCATGACCCTGAAACTTATGAGCAATATAGAACATGGATAGATTCATGCACTCATAAAGGCCCAACCATTCATTTGAATCTCTTTTTGATATACTTCCAGTAAATGTTGCAGCTCTGTTTCTCGACAATTGTACTTGTATATAAAAGTTTTACTTCATCTCTCGCCGACCTTGAAGATTTTTTTTTAAATTCTTCACTCAATGTTGTGTGTCTTTCCTAAAATAAAGCGTCAAATGCTATTTTTATTAGAATGTTTGTTTTGATTACTCCATCCAGACAGGTGGTCCTGAAGAAAGCCCTTGAGAGTGACATCTGTCCGAGCCTAGAGTACGAGGGGCGATTGTTCACATCTCAGGTATGAACTTACAACAGACATACCGGTACATTTACTGTATTTGTTTGACTTTGTTTTAGAATTCACATCAGTATGGCTAACTGATTGTTTTTACTGACTATTATTTGGACTTCTTTTTGCTGTGTGTCTTGTCATTACTGCAGCACTTTGGCAACATATTGCTTATCTCATTGTCTTGTGTGTCAATTTATGTCATTGTGTCATATTGTGTGTATGGTCTACTTACCCTCTGACAATGGGTCGTTCTACTGCTGTTTACAGATGGCTCTGATAAGGAAGGACTTGAAAACAGTTCAAGAAAGACTCCTCAAAAAAATGGTAAGTGAGCTTAACAGTGCCTGGTAAATCCTTTAAACTGCGTGTAATTTTTTAGCTTTGTGTTCAATATAGGGCTGTCAATTAACTCATGTGATTAATGAAGAAGAACATATCACATTAGTCATGTACATACACAGATTAACCACACAATTGATTTATTTTGATATTTGTGTCAAAATATTAGGGTCTTTTTAAGGTAAATTTTAATCGTGCAAGTGAGTAATCATCTGTAATTAATTGTGATTAATCCAGTGACGTGCGGTGACCTTGACACCAGAAATTATTTTACATTGGTGTAATCAGTCCACCACCTCTTCTCAAGTTTTACGTATTGTTCAGTGACTATCTTTTCAGTCAATATATTTTTGTCCACACACATCTATCGTCCTTTTCACCTTCTTCCTGAAAAACCTTTTTTTTTTCTATTTCCACTTAATAGCAATGTCAGGCTCACAATCGCTGTCATTTGCTTGAAACAGAGAAACAAGCACCTCCTACTGACTTGTGATTAGTCAGACTGTGCCGAGGTCAAGCTACTTTCAATATTTTTTGTGTATTTACAAAACCCAAAACCAGTGAAGTTGGCTCGTTGTGTAAATCGTAAATAAATACAGAATACAATGATTTGCAAATCCTTTTCAATCTATATTCAATTGAACAGACTGCAAAGACAAGATATTTAACGTTTGAACTGGTAAACTGTTATTTTTTGCAAATATTAGCTCATTTGGAATTTGATGCCTGCAACATGTTTCAAAAAAGCTGGCACAAATGGCAAAAAAGACTGAGAAATTTGAGGAATGCTCATTAAACACTTATTTGGATAATCCCACAGCGTCTTCTCCCCGTCATCTTTGTTGTACGGGTGTAGCGTGCAAGGATGGGAGTCAAAGAAGTGTCAAAAGCTGGAGCTAACTGTTTTAATGACATTCAGGCCATGTCCAAGGAAACTCTTTTGCATGTTTAAGTTCCTAAAGCGCACCGACGTGTGTGTGTGCCGCTGCAAAACTCTTGTGGAATTATAAACCATTTAATCATCGATGTAGTGATATAGTACATGTGCAAGTGTATATTGTCTTTAACATCAGTACACACTACCAGGAGGACGCTAAATCAGTTTTTTTTTTAGTTGCTAGCTCGCGCCCGTTTTTTTCCACAAAAACACATAAAGTAACTTCATGATCTGTTGTTAAATAAGGACTAAAAACATGAGATAATGTCACACCTTTCTAATGACAGAGCAAAAAGTTTTGCTTGTCAAAGTTCTCTCATCAGGTGGAGGTTCGACAGCGATCGTATCCAAAACACTCTGTTATTAGCGCTGGCAGGAGTGTCGCAAAGCCCATTTTCATAGCTTATCAAAGTCGTACTAAAATATTTTGACAGATTTTTGAGCGCGGTGTGTAATGTTCTATATTCTCAATGGAACATTTAAAGTTTTGGTGTTGTTTACTGGCATTATCTTGCAGTCTACACGTATCTCTTATGTGTGACCGCCATCTACTGGCCACAATTATCATTACACCATGTACCAAATAAAATAATTTCGAGGTTGGTAAGCACAACTAAAATTATTCAGTTCATTAGGCGCACCAGGTTATAAGGCGCACTGTCGAGTTTTGAGAACATGAAAGGATTTTCAGTGCGCCTGATAGTCCGAAAAATACGGTACAATGGGACCCCAGCTCGTTGTGAATACTTACAGATGTCCAACGTTCTCCAGGAAGCAAAATAAATTCACATTTTGTCTGTAGTTGCAAGTTGAGGCTCTTATTTGATTCCCGGGCACGGCACCGCTGCTGCCCACTGCTCCCCTCACCTCCCAGGGGGTGAACAAGGGGATGGGTCAAATGCAGGGGACAAATTTCACCACACTTAGTGTGTGTGTGACAATCATTGGTACTTTAACTTTAACTTTATTTGTGTAGTACAGTTGGTTCATCCTTGCTGTAGATGTCCTTCTCCAAGGTATTGTACGACAGATCAGCTGGGGTGATATGAACGACATCTTCTTGCAGGACTTAAGCTTCACCAATGTTAGATGTCATGCATGCGGTGCCTGTCCGTTGAGCAAAGGCATAAGTTTAACTTAACTGTGGCACTTTTGTTTACAACAGCTTTGCCAGCGAATCGTTCTCCTCTGCTTTTTGTCGATGTAGCTAGCATTTATGCTAGCTTGTAGCTATTGGCGCAACAGCACCAGCTGACCGGCAGCAGCCGGCACTGCTCGCTGAGGACGGTGACTGCTGCTTGCTTTCACCGTAGACTCTCCAAGACACAAAAAGTATCCAATATTACTGGGAAAAGTCACTAGATTTGTCGCCAATAGCTGTTACAAAAGGAGTCGCCAAGAGGATTGACAACACTGCCCGCGCCTTCCTCGAGTATGTGTTTTGCTTTAAGATGGTATTTTAAACTTGGTGTGCGCTGATGATAAAAATGTTTGTCGCTGCAATACCAACAAGTTACCTTAGTTTTATTCAAAGTTCTGTTTTGAAGAAAAATTAACCACCTCTCATTGTGATCACAGACTATGTAACAAATGCGTGCGTCTTCAGGGTTAAGCCTTAATCCGGAAGTGATTAATCTTCATTCATATTTGATAACGCAATAATTTATTTTTATTAATCACATGGATTACCGCGTTAAGGTTGACAGCCCAATAAATAAATATATTTAACTAAACTGCAAAGTGCAAATAAAAATACAGCTTCACTACTTAAGTTACAATTTGTGCGTTATTCTTGACTTAGCTATAGACTTCTGTTTGTTTGATTTTGTTATTACTGCCAAAAGTTGTGATAAAGTGTATTGCATTTGAGTACCGCTGCGTCCCATACGGTCCACAGTTGATGTTGGGTCCCCTATGGTTAAGAAACACTGTGCTAGCTGATGATTGACCCCACTTCTCCCAGTGTGGTAAGTCGGAGCACTGTTTACTGATGCCTAAGCGGTGCTGAAGCACTGGAAGACCTGAGCATCCATGTTTTTTTTCTCTATTTTAGAGTCTTAATGATTAAGGATAATTATGTTACACTTCAAGAATGTGCTGGCTGCCGAGTTAGCCAGTACGGGCTTTTAGCTTGGTAGTCAGCACGCTCGCCTCATGTGGATGAACAGGGTTCGCGTCCCCGTGCGGAATGGCATAAAGGGAGGGGCTGAACCACATAGGTTACACAAACATGATTTTACAACATAGTGCTAGCAGACCAGCAGTAAGCCACGTCCTCTTCCTTTTTACCTTACACACATAAACCTGTGAGGAGAAGTGACTACACATACTGAAGCCTTATTAATGATCAGTGTGCAAATTTAGTGATTTTTACTCAAGAAAATCTTAAACTTTTTTAATTATACAGGAATGACATTTATAACACAGTTTAATGGACAAATATTTATTTTATGGTTTTATTATTCTTTTTTTTTCTTTTTTTCATCATGACAAGTGAGGCTCTGCCTCACCTGCCTACCCTGACCGCACAAACCTGGATAATTCAAACTCCAATCCAAATAGTGTGATTATTCAGATTTTAAAAAAAAAAGAAAGTTTGACAGCACTCGCTTACCTGAAGCCCTGACCTAAGCGCAAAATAGTATTTCATACACAAATGTATCAGATTTTTCTGTTGAAGAGTTGATTCAGCTGTAATTTACCATCTTCCCCTCTAGGCAGAGTAGCTAAAAGTGCTTTCATTCGATTGCTTGAAAACCTAAGTTTAGAAGATGTCCTGTGGGATAAATTGTGGTCAATCATACTGTACATTTCCATGATTGTTAAAGGTTGTCATTGTGCTTGTGTGCATTGTCCAGCAAGAAGAGGAGTTCCAGAGTGTGAAGAGAGGTCTGCAGGCTTTGCTTTTCTCTGATGGAGTGTCTGAGTGATTGTTCTATTCTTCCAGAGGTGTGAAAACTATGGCGGTTCATTAGGCCACCATTTACTGTATTATATGTTGTTTTGTACAAGCAGTGTGTTTTTATGATATTTGTTCAATGTAATCTGTCTTCGCTCAGACAGAAGTTGCTGTTCTGCATTTTCAGTTTGAAGGAATTCTTAATTAAATAGGAAATTTAAAAAAACACACGAGCCTTTCATTTTTAAGAAAAAGACTTGGTATTTTTGAAATAGTAGTAGTGCTTACAAAGGGAGTTCTTTTTTCAGTGAAGACGTTGACATACTGTATGTACAGTGAATATCAAATTCATCTCCAGTCCAAGTGACACATTATTCATCAGTTAAGAGAAGGTGGTCACATGCACAGCATAATCTCACTAAACATCTTGTCATGTCCATGAAACGGTACAAAAGAAAACAACACTGACTCCATGACAAGATTGTTTTTTCTTTCCTCGCCTGCCCTCATCCTGAGAAAAAGAAGCTTCACCACAGTGCTCCTCCTCCTCCAGCCTGCTGCCATCATCAAAGGCCAGGAGGTAGGTCTCCAGGACAGGACGCCATGAGCATTATCTTCTGTCCAAGCAGGAAGAAAGTTACGCACTGGCTGAAGATGGGAAAGGCTTCAGGCTTGTCGACACAGCGGATTCAGAACAGTTCTTCACAGAAGAAACTCTGGGCTTTCATGGCCGGTGGAACCTGGAGAGACAAACGTGACAACATGAGTTTGAAGTCATCACAGATTGCTGTGATTTCAGCCAATAATCAATGCCCTATTTTTAGTCACAGCAGTGTGTGTTCTGAGGGACTGACTGAGCACGCCTATCCTGGGTCACTGTTACAGCACAAACCCCTCCTTACAAACAAGCTTAGCCAAGGACAATTTTCAATTTTATCAATTCCACCCCTATACCCCCTTTTACTCTGAAGCACTTCCATCTATTTTTAGCTCATCTGTCCTCCCTGAACAAGCAAGTAGAGCTAAATTTAGTCCACTGCTTTCCCAGAATAGAGCACTCCAACACCTTCCCTATACATACTAAATTCACACGCACGCCTCAGAAGACGAACCTCGTTAGGTGTTTGCTGGATGCATGTACTTCCATCTCAGTGCTTTTGAACTCATTCAGCTCTTTCCGGATGGCAGCCTGCGAGGAAGAGCAAAGATGGCGTTCGCAATGTAGCAGGTGTCACTGGTGAGTACGAAAGAGTGTCGTGCAGGCTATATTAATATTACCTTGTCTGCTGCTGACAGCCTTGTCCAGGGCTTGTCTGCCCTCCTGTCGTAGTCCTGAGCTTTGGCCACTTCCACATAGTCACTGAAGCGAATCAGAATTTTTCTGTCCCGAAGCTCATCAACTGTTGGCCGCTGATTGAGCTGCAAAGAAATACAAGCTAAGTGTTCCTGATTTTCTTAACATCAATATTTTTGAAATACCTTTCTGTTTAGCCTCTGTTTGATCTCCCGCCTCTCTTCTTGTTCGGTCTGGTCATTTCTCTCTGGGCGGAACAAAGAGATGTCATGTTTTAATTACTTGTTTGTTCGTGATCAACATTACGATTTCTTCAACACTTTGTGAAAGCTTTTTTTCACTCTTAAGACGTGGCATACTAAAATTTTTCAGTGAATTAAGATTTTTTTTTTTTTTTAAGAGTTAAGTTTTGCTGAGGCCTGTATTAGAATAGAATAGAATAGAAAGTACTTTATTGATCCGTGGGGGAAAATCAGCATCACAGTTCGCTCACAATAAACAATAAACACTTAGGTATTTTTTACATGTGAATAATATAAATACAGTCTATTATACAGCATTATTCACATGTGAATAATACAAATACAGTCTATTGTACAGCATTATTCACATGTGAATAATATAAATACAGTTTGCAGTATTAGGAATATCCTGTCCTTATTTAAAGTTACATTCAAAGTAATATTTGAAATTTATGTTTACATGATTTCTATGTGTTATTTGGATTAGATTAACAAAATATGTATTTTTAGATAATTCAATATATTGACTGTTGACCATAATGTAATAACTGATCATATGATACAGGGACAAGCGGTAGAAAATTGATGGATGCATGTTGAGAAATGTAACATTAAATGCATTCTCACACAGAGTGTTTACAGTGAAAATAGAGATGGTGCTGTGCTGCTGGCTCTTGTTGAATAATATATGTAACCCTGCTATCATTAATGCATCATCTTGTGTTTTTCCCCTTTGTTTTTCGGCTCTTATTTGCAACTTGCAAATGAAAATAGACTTTACTTTGCAGCCATTTCCAAGTGTCAAAACTTACGTTTTAAAATGTTCCGACTCTCCAGCTCCTCCACATTGGGTCTCTGGCTCAGCCTCCTGCGGAGAAACACCAACACCACGTTTTGAACCATTGTCCACTCTCCCGCTGTCACGGCCCTTTCTTCTCTGCACTTTTGTCACTTGTCCGGAATAACCGCTTATGTCTCCATCTTGCATCCGAACCCCGGCTGTGATACTTGGGTAGAGGTGTGCCGAACATCTGGAAGACTAAGGAAAATCTGCCTGCTTCTCTTCTTGGATTATGTATGGATTTCGAGGTGATCCATGTCATGCCAGCGTGTGCTGCAATCCTCTGTACTTGCTGCACTCTGCTACATGCGCTTTTCTACTGGGTCGTGATGGACTGCCGGCGCGCCTCTGCCTCAGTCTCCCTGGTTACTGCATGCATAATGAGCTGTGGGCCGGGCTTGTTTCAAGAGGCATCCCCGGTACAACCCACTGAGGTGCACTAAGCCAGCAGCACACTCAAACACGCACGACTTTCTCAGCATGTCATGTGTCCCCAGCATCAAAGCCTTCAAAAAGGTCTCCAAAATTCAATGTTACTCTGAATAGCCTATGTGTTTGTGTGAACTATTATAAGTGATATTATTAATAAATGTCATCCACACCACAGAGCATGATCTAGAGGTGCAAAGGACAGACAGCAGAATGCCACCCTCACTGTGGGACTCCCTTCATCCTCTGTCCCCACTTTGTACACTTTGTATTTATGCAACACAAAGGTGAGTACTCTCACACACGTGATACGTGGTCTGAGGACAACCCAACTATTGCTTTGTTCCATTAGGCTGATGTTTATTTACCTGCATATGTGCAGATTTGGGTGTATTTTGACTCGCTACGACCTCACTTCATTTGACACTTGCCCTGATTTAGAGAAGAAAAGATTAAGGGGTCCACAAATTTAGCATTAATTTGTGAAAAACAATGTTGGATTCATTCGTTGATCCCTATGTAACGTATTTGATTGACATATCGACTGGCGTGCTGCTGTGATCGTGACGCTAATGTGTACTACCCACTGTAGCCGCAGTACAGTGTTGAATATCTTAAAATGTGTTTTGTGGCAAGTCCAACTTTGACCACAGTATCAGTTGCTATGTGGAGTGGGGCTTTCCTTCCTTTTCAGCAGACAGCATTGCAAAATGATTAAACCCCCACCTTCCTCTCATGCAAGATCCACCCAGAGATGGGACCATATGAATCCCTTCCCTACTGTACTTTCAAACTATGGAAAATGTTCTTCTCATCTCCCAGAATCCTTTATTTTACCCAAAATAGCGGTAATTTGTGTTTAATCTTAGTAACATGCATTTTAGCACATTTTTATAGGTAGACTTAGACAAACTTTATTGATCCATGCAACTAAAAGTCCATTATATTGTTACAGTACCTGGTGGTATCTTGTTACCATTTCAGACAGCTTTGTATGTATAAAACTAAAAGTACTTTCATTTGTAAATAGGTTGTACTAAATAGCGCTTTTTTTTTCTTTTTTTTTTACCTCCAAGGTACTCAAAGAGCTTTGAAACTATTTCCACATTCACCAACTCACACACATACATTCACACACTGATGGCGGGAGCTGCCATGCAAGGCTCTAACTATGACCCTTCAGGAGCAAGGGTGAAGTGTCTTGCTTAAGGACACAACAAACGTGACTAGGATGGCGGAAGCCAGTGATCGAACCAGAAACTCTTAGTTTGCTAGCACGGCCGCTCTACTAACAGAGCCCCGTCCCTATGGAAAATGATGTAAAACAACTTTATTTTCCAGAATTCATTACTTTATCCAAGTATTCATAATGGTAGGAATTTGTGTTAGTTGTCATGTTAACATGTTGGCCAATCTTGTAGGTATAAAACTACAAGTCCATATCTCGCGTTACATTCAAACTATGGTTAGAAAACACTTCATTTACTAGAATGTTTTATTTTATCCAGGTATTAAAATAATGGGAATTTTCTGTTTAGATTTGGTTAGCATGCTAACTGTTAAATTGTATGTCTATTTCATAGGTATAAAACCATGATATTATCTGGCGCTATCTTCATGTTAGCATTTTAGCCACCTTTGTAGGTAATGTATAAAACTAAACTATGGAAAATGGTGGGAAAACACATTATTTCCCAAAACGCTTTACTTTATCCAACTATTCAAAATGAATTTTAGTTAAATGTTAGTATAAATTATTTGATTTTAGTATAAATAATTGTTATTATTACCAAAACTTTTGTTAAACATGACCAAATATTGCTCTTACTTGGCTTTAAAGAATTTTTGAAAAACAATGAATTTAAATCCATTTCCTGTAATTCCAAATAAACATCCTGGAGATTTGTAATTCCAAATTCGGAATTTTGCACAAGACTGACCACAATCAGTGGAAAGAGGTTGCTGGTTTGAGGCTGATGTGTGCAGGGCTGATGCTCACTCATTCTAAAAACAAACAAAACAAAAAAAGTTATTTATCTGATGCGCCAATTTATGGGCTCTTTGTGTAAAAGAGGAGTATATGACCATGGAGTTGCACATCAAATGATTGAATATGTGATTCAGGCCTTTACATACTTTTATATATAATATTTATTTCAACCAATCAGCATAGAGTGTACAAGTACATTATACAGGTATTGTTAAAAGAGAAGTATTCCTGCTGTGACAGAATAGAGAAAGCTGAATGGAAGTGTTCTGGCACATTATGTCATGAATGCACATCGCTGTAGCAAACAGCCTGTGTTCATTAGCACACGGTTGACTCGCCGTCCAAAAATAGCACAAGGATTTACTTGATCTTGACTTGTGGTTTCCAAGAAATAAAAAAACACACAAAAACGATCTAACATTTTCCTTGTAATGTATTGGGAGTGGAAACTGTGCCTTACTTCTGGGAATATAACATTTCACAGCACAGTTGAATGCCATCAGGTGGAGGGAAAAGTCTGTAAAATCAACCTTAGAGTGCCTTTGGTCCCTCTGCTTCCACCTTTGATATATATATATATATATATATATATATATATATATATATATATATATATATATATATATATATATATATATATATATATATATATATATATATATAAACACTTTCAACAGCCTCAACAATAACAGGAACCATTGTCTTTGTAACTGTTGCCAAGCAACCATACACTGTCTCCGAGACCATTGCCACCTCACAAAGATGCTTATTTCTGCCTAACAACACAGTTGTGGGGATTTCTCTGTTACACACCATGCTGCTGACGTGGTGCTATTTTTAGAAACAGCATTCCCTTTTTGTTGCCATTGTGTGTAGTCCTAATAAAAACGGGCGCTGTTAATATCACAGACATACAATTTTCTCTCATCCATCCATCCATTTCTACCGCTTATTCCCTTCGGGGTCGCGGCAATTTTCTCTCATGCATATCTAATTATAACGTGCTCAACTCAAGCACATACACTGATTATATAGCTAAATATAGCATCTGGACACAACATTAAGAAAATCTGAGCTCCAGTGCAGAACAAATGTGCTTTTAAAATAAATTATTTGTAGTTTGTCATTAGTACATACTGTAGCTGTATTGAATCCTACTGCGAGCTGTCTATTCCTTTGTGTCTTCTGTATGCTTTATGCCTTTTCAAATGTACTCCCGCCCCTATTATTTCTGTGTATACTGTATAACTCACCGGCACATTTGATTGGTAGTGCACAGTGAGATGCATTATTGAACAAAGCCCAGGCTAAGATTAGAAGAAAATCTAGTAAGTGCGGCTGCAGCACAATCGTGAATAAGGTGAATCTCTAAAAATAGAAAGGTCATCCGTCAACAGACCCAGTGTATAGACACAGTATGATCACGTGCCATACGACATTTTCTGCTGGATGTGCAGTAACTGTAGCAGTAGGCATTGATATTAAAGCACGGATAAGAATAAGCAGCAGGAGAAAGTAGAAAGGGTGTGTGAGGGAAAATCCAGAGATTTATGTGATTGTTTTGTCATTCACCGTGAATACCCAAGAAAAGTTAGCATTTTAACTACAATAACTGATTGTCGGGTATATTTTGCCAGTGTTTCCTTGCCAAAAATAATTGTGTGTGCCAACACTAGGCGATGAATACTTGTGTAGCCATTTATATAATAATTAACTGTTTTTAATTTAATGATGATTTTAATCTACATTTAAAACACTTCCTTGTGGTCTCGATCAGTGGTTATCAACCTTTTTTCACCCAAGTACCACCTCAGAAAACACACTCTACAAGTACCACCATAATGACCAACATTAAAATACAGTAGTGTAGTAGGCCTAAGTATTCATTAAAAACAAGGCAGCGTTTGTATTTAACAAGTATATTTGATATTTTGGCCACTGTAACATTACACACAGTTTGAACAGTAACACTTTGTTTCAATATTTAATTGATTCTTTGGCATACCACTAGCTGGAGCCCACGTACTAGTAGTGGAACACGTACCACAGTTTGAGAATCCCTGGTCTAGATAATGTTTTGGTGTACATTTTGCATAGATTTGCTCCCCAGTCACATTTATAATTTACTTTCTGCGTACTGATGTTCGTTTGTGTAGGCGTTCCCAGATTACAATTGAAACCACATCCCAGCACCTCTACAAGTATCAGAAAGTATTGTTTACAAATCTACACTGTTTCCCCTCTGTCATCGTCTCTTAGCAAATCCAAAAAGGACTTGGTAGCATTTACTACTTTGTTGGATACAAGACTCATTGTTCTAAAAATATCTACAAGATAGGAACTATTTTGTTTCCATTGGTGACTTTGTATCAGAACCAACCAACGTAACGTGTGGAGTCCCCCAAGGTTCAATCTTGGGGCCGACTTTATTTAACATCTATATGCTCCCACTAGGACAAATCATGCAAAATAATAACATTGACCATCATTGCTGTTCCGATGACACCCAAATCTATGTAGCGCTATCACCAAATGACTATCGCCCCATAGATCTTCTGTGCCAGTGCATTGAGCAAGTCAAACACTGGATGTGCCAAAATTTCCTACAACTAAATGAAGATAAAACTGAGATCATTGTTTTTGGTGCTAAAAAAGAAAGGTTTAAAGTCGTCAAACACCTTCAATCACTGTCCCTGAAAACCTCAAATAAAGCCAGAAATCTTGGGGTTATTTTAGATTCTGATTTACATTTCGACAGTCACATCAAATCAGTAACAAAATCGGCCTACTATCACCTCAAAAATGTAACAAGACTTAGAGGGCTCATGTCAGCTCAAGACTTAGAAAAACTTGTACATGCCTTTATTACCAGTAGGCTAGACTATTGTAATGGTCTCCTTGCAGGTCTTCCGAAAAAAAACTGTCAGGCAGCTACAGCTTGTTCAGAACGCTGCTGCTAGAGTTCTAACAAAGACCAAAAAATGTGAGCACATTACACCAATTCTTAAATCCTTACATTGGCTCCCTGTACATCAGAGAATTGATTTCAAAATCCTCCTGCTCACATATAAATCACTACATGGTCTAGGGCCGAAGTATATCACTGATATGCTCCCACTATATAAGCCCTCTAGATCACTAAGATCTTCTGAGACCAATCTGTTAGCGGTTCCCAGAGTAAACTCAAATCAAGGGAGAACATCATTCAGTCACTATGCAACAAATAGCTGGAATAAACTTCCTGAAGATGTCAGACTCTCCTCAACTGAAGACTTTTATGTTCACTTTAGCTTTCAGCTAAATCTTTTAACTTTTTTTATTTATTTTTTTTTTTTTTTTATAATGTCCTGCCCAGCTTCTCGGGCAAATCATATAGCAGATGTAGATGCCCATATCGGCTGTTCAGATTTACTTTACAAAAGAGAAGTGTAGGATACTTCTCTTGTTGCCTGACTTGTATTTTGACTTTATTAAATGTATTTATATTATCATTTGGTGCAGCCGGGCCGGAGCAGGAGGGGATAGAAAGAGAGAAAAAGGAAGACAGAGGGGGGAATTGTGGGGACAAGAGGGGGATTAGACAGAGAGACAAAAACAACAACAGCAAACACAACAACAGAGCAACAACAGCAAATACGACATGTACAAATATGATGGTAAAAGTAATAGCAAATAAGCAGTTAGCGAAAATTTAAAAAAAAATACAGAAATGACAATGAGCATTATTACACTAAAAATGGAGCAATATGAATACCAATAGAAATAGTGCTATTGATAATAAACAATACCAGTACTTTACCTTTATTATCAACAATACAATTGTTCAAATGCAACAATACATATACGTAATGATAACTTGAGATACGAAAGAATGCAGAAAAATGGAGGGGAAGAAAGAGAAGCAACCTACATTAACCTTGTAGATTGTTATAGTAACAATAGGTTAAGCTTTTTCAGTGTGCCATGTGTTATACCCAGTTTACCCTAGGGCAACAACGTTAATATATGTTTGATGAAACGTGATTATGTGCATGAGTGTATGTGTGCATATGTACTTGTATATGTACAGTATGTGTACGTGTGCTTGTACAGTGAATGTATATGTACAGAATGTGTATATGTGTGTACAGCGAATGTATATGTACAGTATGTGTATATGTGTGTTTGTACAGTGAATTTATATGTACAGTATATGTGTGTGTGTGTTTGTACAGTGAATGTATATGTACAGTATGTGTATATGTATGTTTTTACAGTGAATGTATATGTACAGTATGTGTATACAGTATGTTTGTATAATGAATGTGCGTGTGGATGTACGAACTTTGAGTGTGTAAATATGTACTGTATTTATTTGTATATGTATGTGGGAGCGTAGGTACCTATGTATTTCTGTATGTATGTGTGTGAGTATATGTGAATTTGCATGTACAATACATTTGACTCCCAGTGTGTGCGGGAGCCAGAGTACGGCCCCAGCCTCCCCGAGAACCCATCCCACAAACAGTAGGTGTGGTGCCCAGGGAACCAGGGGCCACCGCCCCCACGCAGCCAAGCCGGACAACGACAGGAACCCCAGAGCCTGGCCCACCGTGCCGCCCACAAGGGCCAGCAGCAGGCCGCAGACAGACGCACCCGGCAGAGGACAAGGCACGAGAAAAACAGGGGGCAGCCAGACCCCAAGCCAGCGAGAGACCACACCCCACACGGACAGAAAGGCGGGACGCCCCGCCCGAGGGGCCCGGAGACCCCCCGCAACCGGACGGGAAGACCGCCCCCGCCCCACCGGCAACAGGGCCCCCACGACACCCCCCCCCCCCCCCCCCCACCCCCGGAGAGCGAGGCCAGCCCACGGCCACCCCACCCAAGCCGGCCGCCACAGGACCACCCAGCACGGGGCCACAGGAACCACCCACCCCACCCGCAGGGACCCCAACGATGGAGATGGAACAACCAGCAACCGCCCCGCCGAGTCCCCCCCTGAGGTACGGGAATAAATAAATAAAATAAATAAATACATAATAATAATAATAATAATATTAATACAATATATTAAAAAAGGAAAAAAATAAATAAATAATTAAATCTATTTATTAAAAAAAAAAATTTAAAAAAAAGAATTAAAAGAAGATCACAGACATGCTGACACACAAGGTCGCTACCCCAACAACTGGCCGACTCGCAGCACCTCGGAATACCCTGCAGCACCAAGCCACCACAGTAGACGCAGGGACCAGACCCAGCAGGCCCCAACCAAGACGGGCACCCGGAAGGGATGGACGGCGGGACCCAGGAGCTCCAGACACGCAGTCCGGATGCAGTAGCCTGAGGCGCCGACCCCCACCCGACAGGCAGGCCCAGAACGTACCCCCAGAAATATACATACATATATATACATACACATAAACATACACATGTACACATACACATATATATACATACATACACACACACACATACATATACACAGTTTGTCAGCCCCGACAACCACCACGCGCGCGCGCTGCCACCAGTCACAACATCAGCCACCCCCCTGCACCAGACCCAGCAGCCACGGGCGCCCACACCACAAACAAACGGCAGCAGAGACAGCAGCCACAACACCCCCAGACAGCCAGCACCACCCAATCAAATCAAAGCGATCAAAAAAAAAACGCGACCGGCAACCACACGCCAACAGGATCACGGAGACCAGCCAGCGCCAGCCCGCCAGCAAACCCAAACGCCAACACGCAAACAAGAGACACCCCCCCCCCCCCCCCCCACCAAAAGACCCCACCAACCCGACCCAAACCCGCACAAACACACCACCGCCCAAACAACCGAGACACAGTATCCAGACCAGACACGGGCGCCGCGCCGCCACCACATCAAGTCGCCAACAGAGACCCCACAGCGCAAGGTCGGGCCACACGGGCACGGACCCCACCCAACAGGAAGCGAGACCCGCGCGACGCCACACACAAATAAATAATAAGATTAAACAAAAATAACAATAATTTAAAAAAAATAAAATAATAATAATAAAATGAAATACAAATTAAATTAAAAATAACAAATACAAATAATTAAATAAAGTAAAGTAAGTAAATAATAAAAATTATTAAAAAAAAAAAATCTTTTAACTTTTAACGTCCGCACTGTTTTTATTTTTATTGTCTGCATTTTAATTTTGCTTTTATTTTCTTTCATTTCACTTTGTTGTCTGTGAAGCACTTTGAGTCTGCCTTGTGTATGAAAAGCGCTATACGAATAAAGTTGCCTTGCCTTGCCTAAATTGGATTGCTGCAGGGCCTTCCTGCCGCACCCGCTGGAGTAGAGTTTTTTTAAATTTCCTTAAATTAAAGAGAATTAGGCTGACATTGAACGGTTGTTTTGTAAAGTTTCAGGAAGTATGGGGTGGTTTCCTAAAATATGTAAGAGACTGATTTCAAATGTAACCCCAATTAAAAAGTAATTGACAAGTAAAAGTAATTGAAAGGTAGATAATTGATGAGCCTTTTGTCTGATCTTGTGTATCGCTGCACCGGGTTGGGGACATTCAGGAGTGCAGTTGTCTGTGGCTTCATGTCAATATTTCCTAGTACTTATTTGACTGATGCATGTTTTTTTTCCGTAGTTTATTATTTTTATTTTATTTTAAATATAATTTTTTTGGGTTACTGGTATGAGGGAGAGAAAAAACCCATTTGATTTGTGTTTACTTGTATTTGTACACTATCAGTTGAAGAATTTAAGTCTTTAGGACAGACCATATGAATGGAGGGTTAATGTGAGAAATTAATTAAATGTAGAATAGCCGTAGCTAAAAGGGCATTCTGGAATATGTGCTCAGTTTTAACATCAAGGAAAAGAGCATTACAACGAAGATTCACAATATTTAAGTGCTACATAACCTTTACTTTATTATATGGATCTGACATTTGGACAATAACTAAATCAATTGCAAAAAGACTGGAATCATTTCAGATGTGGTGTATATGTAGAATATTAAAAGTATCCTGGAAAGATAGAAAAAATAATGAAGATGTGCTAACAATGGCAAACCAACCTGGAATGCTATTAATCAACATTATGGAAAGGAAAAACATGTTCTTTGAGCACACAATCAGACATAATCTGTTTCTAACTCAACTTCGAGAGGGGAAAATAGAAGGGAAAGGGGAAACAGAAAGACCAAGAAGCAGCATGTTATCATTATGTCTGCGATCTGTACATGATTTGTATTTATACAGGTATATTGCAGATAAACCCGCACGGACAGCCATCTATAAAATGTGAAAATATTAAGAGAACAGTGGCGTCTTTTAAAAGAGAAAGTCCAACTAGAGCAACAGTGTGAAGCAAGTGTGACATTATGCTCACTTCAGCCTCTTTAGTCAGGGACATTGAGGGACAGAAGTAGTCTCTAAACACGAGTACATTCTAAAATAACACCAGAAGAACCCTGCACTCTTTGATCAATACAAAGCTCCTCCTCTCCCAGCTCATAGCTTTACTTAACATCCAGATAACTACAGGTATGTCCACCTAACGGTGACGTTACAACGTAGCTCGACTGCAAAACACGGTGGGCGTAGGCATCCAAAACTGGGCAAGTTTACGCCCAAATGTATGAACCTTTTGATTTGATGCTTTGGCGTTGTTCTACCGAGTATCCAACATTGTAACAATATTTATAAAATCGACAACAATCGTCACAGGTCCCATTTAAGTCCTAAGAAGGACCTCAACAATAAAAACAAAGTTGTCATCAAGGCAATGTAAGTAGAGCATATATTACTCTAAATCATGGCTGTCCAAAGTGCAGCCTAATGGCCTTTTACTGCCTGTAGCTCGTTTTGTTTTTGGCCCGCAACACATTCTACAGCAGGGTGTCCAAACTTTTTGACTGGGGTGCCGCATTGGACTTAAAGAATTTGGCTGGACTGCATACAGAGTAACGATATATATATATACATAAATATACATATAGTATACATTCATATATATACTGTATATACAGTCGCGATCAAAAGTTTACATACACTTGTAAAGAACATAATGTCATGGCTATCTTGAGTTTCCAATAATTTCTACAACTCTTATTTTTTTGTGATAGAGTGAGTGAAGCACTGATGATTTTAGGTTGTCCTGAAGAATTTGGATGTAATCCTCCTTTTTCATTGTCCCATTTACTCTCTGTAAAGCACCTGTTCCACTGGCAGCAAAACAGGCCCAAAGCATAATACTACCACCACCATGCTTGATGGTAGGTTTGGTGTTCCTGGGATTAAAGGCCTCAATTTTTGTTTCATCTGACCACAGAACTTTCCTCCAAAAGGTCTTATCTTTTTCCATGTGATGTCAGATGAAACAAAAATTGAGCTGTTTGGCCACAATACCCAGCAATATGTTTGGAGTAGAAATCAAACTAGAATTAAGGTTTTAGAATGGCCTTTCCAAAGTCCTGACTTATATGTGTGGACAATGCTGAGAAAAACAAGTCCATGTCAGAAAACCAACACATTTAGCTGAACTGCACCAATTTTGTCAAGAGGAGTGGTCAAAAATTCCAACCAGAAGCTTGTGGATGGCTACCAAAAGCGCCTTATTGCAGTGAAACTTGCCAAGGGACATGTAACCAAATATTAAGATTCCTGTATGTATACTTTTGACCCAGCAGATTTGGTCACATTTGAAGGTTTTTTGTGACCAGCAAGTGTATGTAAACTTATGATCACGACTGTACATACAGTATATATACTGTATATACATATATAATATGATGAATGTGTACACATTTCTTTTAACATATAGTAAGTTTGCAATTGTGCTGATGCCCTTCAAAAGGTTTTATTTGGCGAAATAATAAGAAATTCATTATCTAACGGGGGTTAGATTAGATATTACACAACGTTACTTTGTCAAAGCTAACATGTGGATGTTTTGTTCAGATAGTTTTGCACATGAGTTACATTGTATTGGGTTTTGTATCTTTAATGTACAACATATATTAAAGTGTTCCCCACATCCTTCAATTTTTCTGTTTGCAGCCCTTGCTGGGAAAAAGCTTTAACACCCCTGGTCTAAATTAACAATAAGAATAAAACATTTTGAATAAGTTACAAATGTTTTAATTCCCTTCAGAAATGTAGAGGTTTTTCTTTTTTTTAAGAATTTAATGTTCTAAAAACATGTGTCATCTAGAAGGATTGTGCTATAGTCAAGTTACATTTCTTATACAGCGGTGCCAGACAATAACAATAATTTCACCCTCTGTACGATCAATAATTCCAAAAATCCTAAACAGTATTGAAGGATAATACAAGCCCTTCAAAACATGCAGCCATGTGCGAGCGCTGTCTGTCAATTGCAGCTATTTTTTAACAGTACTGGTAGTTTATTAAAAGCTAAAACTGCTTTTTATATGCTGTACTATACAGTCTTGTATCATTTTTGCTGTAGCACACAGTCCTGAGCGACGTCAAATTGGGTCTGTACGATCATTTCGCTCCAAAAAAAGATAGTTAAGTTTCTGTTATGATACTTTTTTAATTCCCTGTGTTGCTTGTATGACAGTGCCTTTGTTGGTTGCAGCCAAGTAGTGGACTTCATATTAGACAGTGTTCTTTAATCAACAATCTATTATCCAATTCTAATTAATGATTTATGCCCAGTTTTCTTGTAACATGTTAGTTAGCTTTGCTTCTTCCTACTCCTTGACAAGCATGTTGAATTGTGCAAGTGCAGTTATATTATGTTCCCTATTGTTTAGTGTGTTGATAATAAACTCAGCATGGACTACGGTTTCTTTTGAAACCCTTTCAGAAACATAGAATTACGACCTTAAAGAAGATGCCAGAGCTGTGCATCCTCAGGGAGAGATGCTTCATTGATTCTGATGCATTTGTGGGCATTGTACCCAGCCTGCAAACTACTGCTGTCTGGAATGAGATCATTATGTAACCAAAGCAGCATCTCCCACTGCTGTGCTACAAGTGGAACCTCCATGCCATTCAACTATCCTATATGCAAGCTGCAGCCTTTACATAAGACTGTGAAAAAGAATATTCCTGTACTAAAATAAAACCCCTTCCCCTCACAGATCTAAGAATAGAATGGTACTGCCAGTCGTCTCCAAGACAAGACGGCCAATCACGTTTTCCAAGGAGTGCGGGAGACTGTGTTCTCTGACTGTGAGTTATTGCACCTCTGGTTACGTAACACCGTCTGTGATGAGCCCCCTGTTTGATGAGCAGGTGCTAGAGGATCTGGGTCTTAACAATTTGGACGCAGTGTTCGAAAAACACTTTTATTATTACCATCATCCTGCATGCACAAAGGCACTTACTACCGCGACTCAGTGCATCTTGTACAAAAAGGATCCCTAGAGGCACGGTCTGTCTGTACCTGTTGTTGCAGAACAGACCGATCGCTCATTCTCTGAAGGCTGTTTCATGATACAACAGTTTTTACTTGAAACACGAGTCCAGCATTCATAGTGTTCAAAGCAGTAAAAGCTGAAGATTGACTGGCTTGGTACTTAGGAAAGAACAAACTGTTCGGAGGCTGTGGCAACGGCATTTCTCAGTTGTTTCTTTTAAGTATATATTTAATATTTAATACAGAAACATGGTCCAAGTGTGAAGTTATTTGGAATGAATCATATTCCTTAAATCCGGGGTCTTCAACGTCTATCAGGCTAAGTACAACGGATGGGTACCTTTTGCATTTGAATTGATATGGTACCAATTTCCGGTATCTGGGAATGGATAACGGTACCAATTTTTGGTACTTTTGTGTGCGTTCAAATGTGTTAACACTGAGCTGTGCTGTCCAGTTGTAATCTTGTTTTTTTACACTTACGTGTCTCTTAAGCAAGTGCTGTACTGTACTCTATTACTGTGTATAGTAGACTTCGCATCCAGTTGAATTCCGTGTTAGATGGCAGGAGTGTGCCAGTATTTTCTTTTGTTGACCCTTACAAAGTGTTTAAACTGTAAGTATTGTATTTATTACACACCAGCTGTTTGATTGCAATGTGCATCTTAGTTGCAGTTTTTTTTTGTGAAATATTTTTGGTTTCTTTTTACAAAATTTGGAGGTGCTGAAATTGCCATGTAAAATCGCAAATGCTAATTGGCAGCATGCATACGGCAAATCCAATGTAATTTAGCATCGAGCTAGCGCATTTTGAAAAGTTGGGCTTCACTGTACTTTTGAGCGCCTTCCTGCTTGTTGTCATGAAAAATTGCAACATTACCTAGAGGAAGTCCGGCTGAGTCAGCTCTGAGTGCTTAACTACTTGTTTCCCCACCAAGTGCTTGAGCTGGTGTGTAGGCTGCAATCGGGGACTTCGTCAGTGCTTATAAAAGTACCCATCCCTACTAAGGAACACCTAACTGATTTAGAGATGTATTTAAAACATTTAAATTTAGGCAAAATTATGGGAATGATATTAAAAAAAATATTTTGAAAAGGTCAAATCAACCAAACATTTTATGTTACTCTTGCAGATCCCCTCGGGGTCCAAGACCTCGTGTTGAAAACCTCTGCCCTAAAGTGTTTTTCTGTTTATCATTTCAACAGCCTAGTGGTAATAACTGCTATATCTTTTGCAGTGTTTCGCACAACAAGTCTATCTTTTCTCCAGAAATCTTACAAAAGAAATAGACCAATAACAAATGTCCACAGCAGATGATGCTAATTCCCATGAGGATACGCTATTGTTTTCCTTGGCCAGGCTTCTGTGTGACATGACCAGTCAAATACATCGGACCAATACTGTTGTTCTATGATGCCAATAATAAACATGTACAGAGTAGTCATGTGCCATTTAAGTACCGTGCCTGCTTTTCATCTAACGTAATTGTTGATATCAGCTCTGGAATTAGCTAACCTGGGCATTTCAAGTAATGCAACACGCAGGAAAGTTGCTTACTTCGCAAGCTTCATCTCAATCTGCTGGCGGATTTCCTGGCGCTCCTGGTCGCTCCTCACAGGGAAGATGTTCCGGTCTTCCAACTCCTGCTTTGTGGGTCTGTTTCGTAGCTTGACTGCCAGTAACTCCTTCCTTAACCTGCGAGGAAGTGTACCTGCAAGAAAAAAATCATTTTTGCATTAGCACTTTGGAAAAGGCCTTTTTATTCCCCTTCATCACAAACCTATGGAATGATTGGATGGAAGCAAGGCATGGTTATGTATTGGGCTCCAGCTATCAATTAGTTTAGTGATCGAGTAATCTATTGATTAGTTTGTTCGCGTAATCAGATATAACACACTTTATAGCCTCAATGCGTACTTAAGGCAAAAAAGTTAAAATACACATCTTTTTTGCTTTTCATAACCATTATTTTATTTTAATAAATGCAAATAATCAACATTGAAATACAAACCCCGTTTCCATATGAGTTGGGAAATTGTGTTAGATGTAAATATAAACGGAATACAATGATTTGCAAATCCATTTCAACCCATATTCAATTGAATGCACTACAAAGACAAGATATTTGATGTTCAAACTCATAAACTTTATTTTTTTTTTGCAAATAATAATTAACTTAGAATTTCATGGCTTCAACATGTGCCAAAGTAGTTGGGAAAGGGCATGTTCACCACTGTGTTACATGGCCTTTCCTTTTAACAACACTCACTCAATAAACGTTTGGGAACTGAGGAGACACATTTTTTAAGCTTCTCTGGTGGAATTCTTACCCATTCTTGCTTGATGTACAGCTTAAGTTGTTCAACAGTCCGGGGTTTCCGTTGTGGTATTTTAGGCTTCATAATGCGCCACACATTTTCAATGGGAGACAGGTCTGGACTACAGGCAGGCCAGTCTAGTACCTGCACTCTTTTACTATGAAGCCACGTTGATGTAACACGTGGCTTGGCATTGTCTTGCTGAAATAAGCAGAAGCGTCCATGGTAACGTCGCTTGGATGGAAACATATGTTGCTCCAAAACCTGTATGTCCACAGTTTCCAAAAACAATTTGAAATGTGGACTCGTCAGACCACAGAACACTTTGTATCAGTCCATCTTAGATGAGCTCAGGCCCAGCGAAGCCGACGGCGTTTCTGGGTGTTGTTGATAAACGGTTTTCGCCTTGCATAGGAGAGTTTTAACTTGCACTTACAGATGTAGCGACCAACTGTAGCTACTGACAGTGGGTTTCTGAAGTGTTCCTGAGCCCATGTGGTGATATCCTTTACACACTGGTGTCGCTTGTTGATGCAGTACAGCCTAAGGGATCCAAGGTCACGGGCTTAGCTGCTTACATGCAGTGATTTCTCCAGATACTCTGAACCCTTTGATGATATTACGGACCGTAGATGGTGAAATCCCTAAATTACTTGCAATAGCTGGTTGAGAAAGATTTTTCTTAAACTGTTCAACAATTTGCTCACGCATTTGTTGACAAAGTGGTGGCCCTCGCCCCATCCTTGTTTGTGAATGACTGAGCATTTCATGGAATCTACTTTTATACCCAATCAAGGCACCCACCTGTTCCCAATTTGCCTGTTCACCTGTGGGATGTTCCAAATAAGTGTTTGATGAGCATTCCTCAACTTTATCAGTATTTATTGCCACCTTTCCCAACTTCTTTGTCACGTGTTGCTGGCATCAAATTCTAAAGTTAGTGATTATTTGCAAAAAAAAAAAATGTTTATCAGTTTGAACATCAAATATGTTGTCTTTGTAGCATATTCAACTGAATATGGGTTGAAAATGATTTGTAAATCATTGTATTCCGTTATATTTACATCTAACACAATTTCCCAACTCATATGGAAACAGGGTTTGTAGCACTTTTAATGTGTGCAATAACAAAAAATAAAAACTTCTCCACTGTTCAACATCAAACGAATCACAGCACCCGCACACTACCGCTCTCAGGTGTGCTCTACTGCAGAGGCTCTGTGGAAATGATGTCCACATATATACACTTCCGGCAACCGTGTGTGGTCAGGATTTTACAATTTTATATTAATTACACTCATTAAATAACAAAGCAAAGTAATAAAATATAAATCAAAGCTTTTCTCTAATTGTTTAATCATTGCAACTAGTTATGTGGGTCTCACCTCATTTGTTCGTTTAAAAAATTAATCTGTTCTTGTCAGCTTTTTCAAGTGCATCTCGAAAAATAGTTCTAAGTGCCATTACTATAATGACATTTTCTATAAAGTCCTCCCTGCAGGTACAAAGTACACAGTGGTTCAGGAGGTAGAGCGAATTGTCCAAAAATTGGGGGTTTGTGGTTCCCTCTATCCCAGTCACTGCTGTTGTACCCTTGGGCAAGACGCTTCTCGCACCATGTCTGCCGTGTCACTCACACTGTTGAATGTGAATGAATGTTTGGTGATGATGGCAATGGTGCTAAATTGGCAGCCTAGCCCAGGGCAGGTCTGGCTATACCTGTATAATGTAGCTCACCACCGAGATAATTGGAGTGAATAAATATAAAGTGCTGTGAGGCGCTTTGAGTCTGTAAAAAGGGCTCTATATAAATTAAATCCATTATTATTATTATCACTGTACATCTTAAAGTATTGCGAATTTGTTCAGCATAGTGATTTGGAAAGGTAAAAAAAATGTTTAAGTACTTTTGGTTTATTAGACTGTCCCACGACACTAAGAGCCTTAAGAAAGGAAAGGCGAAACTCAAAACAGTTTTTTGATTACTTCAGCTTCCCTGAAGGCCGAAACATACTCGAGTGCAACATCCAATTTTTTGTGCTTCACTTCCGTGTCGTCAGTGTAGGGCGCCATGACAGAAAAATGTGAACAATGCACAGGGATTGTGGGAAAGGTTTCATGAAAATTTCACAGGAAACTACTACGCGGCAGTGCTCGCAACACTGAAAGCTCTTGATGACTACGGACATTTCGTAGTACTCTGGAGTGTGTGAAAGTGATTTATGTGTCCTCAAACTTTGTTTCCTCTACAGAAGTTGTAGATGAGTTTTAAAAGCGCCTCAAAGTATTCCTTTCACCGCCCGAGTAGATCCTCAGTTGTGGGACTGTTTTGGTTGTCTCTTCAACATTGTGTGGTATTCCGGAACAGTACCTCTGGATTGGCAGCTTGGGGTGGTCAACTTCCATTTAAGGAAGGGTAACTGAAGGGTGCGTCCCAACCACAGGGGGATCTTCTTGAGTAAGGGCAAGGCAGGAATGCGACATCGACCGGCAAATCGGCGCAGCGTCTGCAGTAATGCGGCCCGTGTACCTGACAGGCCTGTTCAAGAGAGCTGAGTTCTCAATTTACCGGTCAATCTACGTTCCTGCCCTCACCAATGGTCACAAGTTTTGGGTAGTGACTAAAAGCGTAAGATCGCGGTTACAAGCAGTCAAAATTAGTATGGTCTCTAGGGTGGTTGGTCTCATCCTTAAAAATAGGGTGAGGAGCTCTGTCATCCGGAAGGAGCTACAGAGAAGCCTTTTGAGGTGGCTCAGGCATCTTATCCGGATAGTTCCTAGACGCCTCCCTGGTGAGGTGTTACAGGCATGCCCAGCCAGCAACATGGGCCCCTGGGTATACCTAGGTCATGGTGGAGGGATTATATCTTGCTTCTTGGGAACCCTTCCCTGTCCCGTGGGAAAATGCCTTGGCCTACCTATTGAAACAACTGCTGTCTTCTACCCAGACCCAGATAAGTGGAAGAAAATTGATGTATAGTTCATTTATGTGTCTTCTTCTAATAGTGTTTTAGTTGGAATGAGGTGCATGACCCACCAGAGATGACAGAGTCGTTCCATCCGTCCAGGTCGTTGGGGAGGCCCGAGGTGTTAGAGAAGCACTGGTCCAGCCGCACATTCTCCTTGTTCTCTTCAGCCTCCTTCTTGGGCCAGTCGGACCCACCGCCGCCTAAGCAAAATCCCACCAGAGAGGACGTGTGTTTGTTGTCTGAGCTGGAGGATCGTGAGAGGCGGCCATTAGAGCACCAAAACCGCGGGGGTGAGCCCTGCTCACACCCTTCATGCACACTGCAAGTACACAAAAACACACACACATAAATATATTATTTCATACTGCAATGATAACATTTAATTTACTATAACAAATCAACAATACAATAACTAACTATACTATTTATCTTTCGACATTAACAAACCTGTAATTATGCACTTTATTTAAGTACATGTTCATGTATTCCGAAGAAGTGTTGTAAAACTACCCCCACCTGTGCCTATGTTGAGTCTGATCCATTTTTCAACAGAGAGAGTGCATACTCACCTTTCCTGCCTGTTCTTGGTGGCGAATGCTCTCTGCAGTTCCTCCATAATACAGCTAGGGGGCATAGGTGGGTGCATCATATTGCCGAGGTGTGGTGACCCTGAGGAGTTGGCCAGGGGCCCTCTAATGATCTGAGTGATGGGTGCCAGGTTCTCTGAGGCCCTGGGTGAAGGCTCCTTGGGGTGGTAGGAATTGGTATGGTGAACAGGGAGAGACACGGGGCCTGAATCTAAAAAACAATAACATAATTTTTTTTTTTTCACCTTCACAGTTAACATCTTTTCAGGCGATTTGTGTGTGTGTGAGTGGCACAAAGAAAAGCTCTAACTCACTTGTGGAGAAGTCCTTTGTGTAAATCTCTAGATACTGAATGTAACATGACCTGTCTTTTTCAGACTTTTTTTCAAAAGAAGGTCTTGTATTCTTGTCAAAACTTGTATCATATGAAACAGGAAAGGGCCTTCCTTATTCTGTTCCCAGAAAGATGGAAGCATTGGAATCGTCTAATATTTTTCAATGTTGTGGTTGGCATGTTGGCTACACAGTCAGGAGTCTGAAGGTTTGAAGCTCCGTGTGGAGTTGGCGTGTTCTCTGCGGGTACACTGGCTTCCTCACACATTACAAAAACATTCCATCCATCCATCCATTTTCTACCGCTTAACATTCATGGTCAATTAATTTAAGACTCTAAATTGGGGATAGGTTGATTGGCAACACTAAATTGGCCCTAGTGTGTGAATGTGAAGTGTGAATGTTGTCTGTCTATCTGTGATGAGATGGTGACTTGTCCAGGGTGTACCCCGCCTTCCACCCGAATGCAGCTGAGACAGGCTCCAGCACCCCCAGCTACCCGGAAGGGACAAGCGGTAGAAAATGGATGGATGGATGGAAATTGTCCATAGGTTTGAATGTAACTGTGAATGCTTGTTCGCCTTCAGTCCAGGGTACACCCCGCCTTCCACCCAAAGTCAGGTTATGGGTACAAGCGATATGGAAATTAGATTGATATATTTTCCAACTCACCATCTCCTGTAGTCAGCGTTGGCAAAGGTTTCGGAGGTACTTGTGGCGGGGAAAGTCCTGCAGGAATCTCCTCTTCTGGTCTTTCTTCCGTCTGCTCTCCCACGTCATGAAGCCTGTCGGGTAACTCCCCAGCCGAGGGACCCTCCTGGTCTCCATCCTCATCTCGTAATGATATGTTTACATTTTCCTCCAGTCGTTCAGAGTCCTGGAGGGCGGCAGCTACTATAGATAATGAGGATAGTGGAAGAAGGGCAGGAATAGTTACAGTATGCATATGCTTCATATGTGGTATAGATATAAATATATATATATATACTTTTTTTTTTTTTTGCACACAAGCCACCTCTTTGCTGTACATGAACTACAGCTTACTGCAGACCTGTATGTTGCTGCCCTCTCCTGGCAAATATAATTCAACATTTAAAAAATAACTTTCTTTTTTTTTTTACCCATTTATTGTAATGCAATACAGAGATACCTCACAACAAGGCACTTTAAAGTTTCCCTTTCAGTTTTACTGTAGCTGATTTATTGGGGAGGGGCATTTTTTTTTTTTTTAACTTTTTCTTGCCTAAATTAAGCATTTTCAGGCATAAAAGAGCCTTAATGAACCAGGAATGTCAATAGTACAGTAATATTGGCTATGAGATCGTATGGTCTGAATTGGGTGTTGTTGGTCTGAGACCTAGAATGCAGAGTTAGCAGGCAAACTGCAGGTAAAAAACATTTTATTTGGGAAAACAATTTTAAAAAATTGTGCAGCAAGGAAACGGTAACCAGGATCAAGAAGCATTTGGGAAGATATGCAAAAGTATCCACCTAATTGACTATCAGGGACAGCTGTGTTGTCTAATTGCCAATCAGTAAACCAGTGAGGAAAGCAGCAACTAGACAAATGGGAAGTGGAAAAAAAAATAAGAGCGCGAGACAGAAAATTATGCAAAATACAGGAATCTAATGAAGTCAGAACTGTCATGTGTGATCATGACCAATAAGAAACAAACAAAGTAATGTGCGCTTTTCAGTATCGTGGCCCCTGATTGGCTCAGCCTCAAGCAGCGTCCAGCCCCACTTTGTGTGAAGGTGACTAACAGGTGTTATTTTATGTTTAGAGAGCTCTCATAATCTTCAAAACTATATTTTGAAGGTTTTTATGCTCTAGCTATAAACCTATTTGATTATAATATTACAAATAATTCCTACTTTGCGGAAATTAATTTACAGCGTTCAGGCCCAGAACCGATTAACAGCGATGAATGAGGGTGTACTATCTGACAATACCAGCCTTCAAGTTATCGTTTATGTATTTCTTTAGCTCAGTTTCCGCAACATAACATACTCTTGTATTGATTAATGTAACATTGCAAATTGATTTTTCCTTATCTGATGATCTTACAGGTCTATGTGTGTTCATGTGAATTAGAACTCCTTGATAACATTTTATTTAGTTTGTGCTGTATTATTGTGTAACTTTGAGTCCATGTTTAAAGTAAACAAATATGCCAAATCAATTATCGGTTCTATAGAGGAATGTTCTTATACCTGGAGTGGGATGTTCCTCTTCTGGACCAAGGTACTCCACACTGCTGACTGTGAGGTTGGAGTTTAGGGACCCCCCAAAGCTGCCAAGCAGGAGTGTTCCATCTGAGCAGCAACCCTGGCTGGGAGAGTTTGGGTCATGGTACAAAAGGCCGCTGGATAATGCTACATCTGTTGATGGAAGAGAAATGCATATAGTGTTGAATAATAGCAAATGTTATACAAAACAATAAATAAAAATAATACATAAACTGTATTAAAAATGTGATTTTAATCTAGTCTACCTCTCTCTTTTTAAACAGTTACAATAAACCCGGGAGATAATCAATTCACTCCCAGTGAGTATTGCATCTTTGATTATTGAGTAACTCCGTTTTATTGTTTTTTTTACCTGTGGAGCTCTGTTTAAGTTTATCATTTTTCTTTTTCCTCCATTTCCACGGCTTGAAGAGGCGGCCCAAAGTGGCCAGCTTGCTGTTGCGCCTGATGGGGGGAGTGTGGACCCCAGTTACCAAGCAGCCAGCTCTTAGCACTCTCTGCTGGTCCAGTACATCTACTACAGGGACAGACAAGATGGGAGAGAAGAACAGGTGTGTGGAAAGAGTGGGTGAGTGTCACAGAAAAAAACGTTTGCTCCCCCCCTAAAACACTTACATTTTAAGACTGGTGGTGAAAAGTGAAAATGCTATATAGTTTCTTTAAATCAGAGATAACACATTTTTTAAAAAGTGCAATTACGTCTTATGGCCATCAGATGCCATCATTCAAAATTATTTATATATACATACACACACACATATATATATATATATATATGCATGCATACATATCTATATATATATATATATATATATATATATATATATATATATATATATATGCATGCATATATATATATGTGTATATATATATATATATATGCATGCATATATATATATATGTGTATATATATATATATATGCATATGCATACATGCATATATATATACTGTATGTATATATATGCATGCATATATATATATATACTGTGTATATATATATATATATATATATATATATATGCATATATATATGCATGCATGCATATATATATATATATATATATATATATATATATATATATATATATATGTATATATATATATATATATATATATATATATATATATATATATATATATATATATATATATATATATATATATATAAAACCACAGATGAGGTGGTTCGGGCATCTGGTCAGGATGCCACCCGAACGCCTCCCTCGGGAGGTGTTTAGGGCACGTCCAACCGGTAGGAGACCACGGGGAAGACCCAGGACACGTTGGGAAGACTATGTCTCCCGGCTGGCCTGGGAACGCCTCTGGATCCCCCGGGAGGAGCTGGACGAAGTGGCTGGGGAGAGGGAAGTCTGGGTTTCCCTGCTTAGGCTGCTGACCCCGCGACCCGACCTCGGTTAGGCGGAGGAAGATGGATGGATGGATGGATATATATATATATATATATATATACATGCATGCATGCATGCATATATATATATATATATATATATATATATATATATATATATATATATATATATATATGCATGCATGCATGCTTTGGAGCCCCTGCTTCGAAAGAAAATGTTTGCCCTGCTGCCTTAAAATATGAGCTCGTATTAATCATGTATGAACGCAGGTTATTCACAGTTTATTTTGACCGTACATGCTCCTTTACCTTAACCGTGGAAGGTCACCTGAAATTCGGGGTGGGTTGTTATACGGTCAGTGATCAATCAGGTCAATAATACGTCGTTGAGTGAGGGAACTACGACTGTTGTGCTGGCTGACAAATGTGACTTTAAAATACACCCTGACTGGATAAAACTCTTACTAAGGTTTGAGCAGATAAATGGCATACGTTCGAGTAAAACATTTAAAACATATTCCTGTGTGTGACTTTTATTTGCGTCTTGGCACACAATGGCATTAAAACCAAAAAATACAAAACAGGTTTATAATGTAAAATATTGTTTATAGTCATATATATATGTATATAACATTTCTAACTGAAAAATACAATGACAGTCAAAAAAAAAGCTCCCAGCGTACAATGGGATTAATAAAAAAAGAATGCATTCAAAATAAGTACAAGCAAATACAATGTAGATGATTGCTATTTATTTCAAATGTTTCTTTTAACCTTGCATTGTTCTATTTTGCTGCAATTCTTCTCTCACTTCCAACACAACTTGGAACTGAATGAAGGAAGAGTGTGTGACGCATAGCAGAGCAAGCATGCATGGTAATACAGAACCATGTGTGCAACCAGTAAATGTAAAATATAATGTACAATATCTCCATACATATACTATAATGTAATGTAATGTAATATGATAATATAATGAAGAAAAAAATCATACTAGGAGTAATAACTGCCATCTGGAGGCTGAAATCATTGTTCAAATATTCAACTAAGAAGGGAGGATTTGTGATGGGGGTGGGGTGGTGAGAGGAAGGGGTGTGGAGTACAGTGGTGGAGGATGGGTGGGTGTGGAGGGTACAGCTGGTTCCTTGTCAAGCCATTTTTGGCATATTCACATTGCTGGCACATAGGCAAGAAGGTGTGGGGTGATTGTCAGGTCAGAGGAGATAAAGTGGGAGCAGGACGACGAAGAAGAAGAGAGGTGAGTTTGACAGGTGACCTACAAAGGGTCAAAGGGCGTACACGGAGTGTCACTCAGTCATCATCAATATACCCCAGGATGCAGTGTGGCACCGCAAGCTGAATCCAGGTCAAGCTTGAAGGAAAATGCACCCAGACGCGCAAAGAGCAAAAAAAAAAAAAAAAAAGATAAGGAGGAGCAGGAGGGTAGGTGGGGGAGAGGCGCTGTACTGTACGTGTGTGCGTGTGCATGTGTGTTGAAAAAGGAGAGGAGGTGGGGTCAGGCCCACAGCTGTTGCCATGGCGACCACATCCAGATGCTGCCACAGCAGTAGGTGCTGGCGGGATTGAACGAGTCAGCTTAGAAGGAGGGGAGGGGAGCCCCCATCTCACACACACAGATAGATAGGCACATCTTAAGTTAGCAGCCGTGCACCCTGTGCATTGTGGGAAAAGGGAGGTGGGCGGGGAGAGAAGCCACATGGAGGACAGGATGCATGCTCCCTTTGAAGGGGGGAAGCAGGTGGGAGGGAGGTAGGGATGGATGGGGGGGTTCTGCAAAGAAGGGGGTTCCAGTAGGAAGAAGCGAAAAGAGGAAGTGTGAGAGAGGGTGGAGGCTGTTGCTATACGGAAGAGCTTGCCGGAGAATGTGGGCTCATCCAATCACGGCACAGCTCTTCATAATGCATAACAAGTCCTTCTTTCATAGATACCGGGCCGGGGGTGGTGAGGGGTGCTTGTTGACAGAAAATGACAGGAGAACACCAGAATTATAGGAAATAACATGCAAGCACATGATCAGTTCTTTTTCTGCCCATTCTTCATTAAAGCGTGAATGGACTGCATGTGGCCATGATATACTATAATTAATATGCTTGATTAACTCTGTGAATCAGTAATCTGCTTGCTATTCTAATCAGGTGGCAAAAATTACCTCCAGATGGAAGATAGGCCTATAAAACATAATACCCAAACACATTACGCTTGCGAATGATAGTATACACAAATAAAATGAATAATAATAATAATGAGATTAGTTAAATCAAATCATCTATATGGTAATGAGGCTTTGGCAAGAAAGATAGCACACAGGATGCTGGAGTGTGCCATCAGCTTTGTCGGCACCTTTGACATCATTGCTGGGTGTAAATGTGACAATGCAACAGGAATCTACCAACCACCGTAGCACCGAGTAGACCTAGTCAACAAGCCTGACTAAATATCACAAATATGAGCATGCGATACATACAGTAGGTGACACGACTGTACCGATACTGATTCTGTGGTTGGGGCATGGATGTCATTTGGGAGTCGGGGGGCACCGGGGGTAGATGTCTCCTGCACTTTTTCAGAAAGCTGTTTTCGTCTCCTGCAACGTCCAAAAGTAAAGTGACACGATTGAATGGAGAACAAGTCAAACACCTGCGCCAGGTGGAAAAAAAAAAACTCGGTGATTGGCTTTTTAGGGCTACCTTCTTGTCAACATGACAATGATTGACATTACACAGCAGCTGACCAAACAGCAACCAGATGCAAATTAAGAGCAAGTTGCCTCCACAAAACAATATGAATCACCAACAAGTGAGACAAAAAATATATATATTCAACTTTTGTTCCAACAGACAGTTCGATTCCCAGCCAGAACATACAAAGTAAACATTAAATTAAATCATAATGCAAACTTGAAAAAACTGTGTACATAATTTATTTCATTGTAAACTTTGTAATTACATCTGAAAAATTAATTATTGAAAAACGTGTTTCCCATTCATATTACTCCAAAACATGCATCTATTCAACCGTACATTTACCTGAATTATTTTGGGGGCCACATTTACAGAAAGCTAAGGACCAGGGGGCGGACTTCTCCCTTCACTATTAGTCGTATTTGATTGTGGTCTTTTTATTTTGTCAGGCTTACAGAATCGCTCTGCTGTTTTTAAGGATCTTCTGCTAAAAAGATAGTTGAAGATCATCTCTATGACATCACTCTAGGGCAGGGGTCACCAACGCGGTGCCCGCGGGCACCAGGTAGCCCGTAAGGACCAGATGAGTAGCCCGCTGGCCTGTTCTAAAAATAGCTCAAATAGCAGCACTTACCAGTGAGCTGCCTCTATTTTTTAAATTGTATTTATTTACTAGCAAGCTGGTCTCGCTTTGCCCGACATTTTTAATTCTAAGAGAGACAAAACTCAAATAGAATTTGAAACTCCAAGAAAATATTTTAAAGACTTGGTCTTCACTTGTTTGAATAAATTCATTAATTTTTTTACTTTGCTTCTTATAACTTTCAGAAAGACAAATTTAGAGAAAAAATACAACCTTAAAAATGATTTTAGGATTTTTAAACACATATACCTTTTTAACTTTTAAATTCCTTCCTCTTCTTTCCTGACAATTTAAATCAATGTTCAAGTAAATGTATTTTTTTATTGTAAAGAATAATAAATACATTTTAATTTAATTCTTCATTTTAGCTTCTGTTTTTTCGACGAAGAATATTTGTGAAATATTTCTTCAAACTTATTATGATTAAAATTTTAAAAAAATATTCTGGCAAATCTAGAAAATCTGTAGAATAAAATTTGAATCTTATTTCAAAGTCTTTTGAATTTCTTTTAAAAATTTTGTTCTGGAATATCTAGAAGAAATAATTATTTGTCTTTGTTAGAAATATAGCTTGGTCCAATTTGTTATATATTCTAACAAAGTGTAGATTGGATTTTAACCTATTTAAAACATGTCATCAAAATTCTAAAATGAATCTTAATCAGGAAAAATTACTAATGATGTTCCATAAATTATTTTTTTAATTTTTTCAAAAAGATTCGAAATAGCTAGTTTTTCTCTTCTTTTTTTCGGTAGAATTTTGAATTTTAAAGATTCGAAATTGAAGATAAACTATGTTTCAAAATTGAATAGTCACTTGTTTCGTGTTTTCTCCTCTTTTAAACCGTTCAATTAAGTGTAAATATCATTAATTATTAATAATAACATAGAGTTAAAGGTAAATTGAGCAAATTGGCTATTTCTGGCAATTTATTTACCGTAATTTCCGGACTATAAGCCGCACCTGACTATAAGCCGCACCAGCTAACTTTAGGGGAAAATACAGATTGCTCCATATATAAGCCGCACCCGACTATAAGCCGCAGGGTTTTGATGTGTAATTACCGTAGTATATAGGGGTTCCTGCTACCACGGAGGGGATTGTCGGGACAGAGATGACTGTTTGGGAACGCAAAGCGTCCCATTTATTAACAATAAATCTTTCAATCATTCAATCAAACTTTCACATCTTTGACATGGCGAACAGCATTCGTGCAGAGTACAAATAATACAACGGTGCAAAGTAATACAAAGTGCTCGCCTGTACGTTATCAAAATAACCAGCCTACCGGTATATGAAAAGTCAGTCTTTAATCATTGTGTCATCGTCTTCCTCCTGCGTACTAAAACCACCGAAATCCTCTTCGTCGGTGTCGGAGAAGAACAGGCCGTAAATAAGCCGCACCCTTGTATAAGCCGCAGGGACCAGAACGAGGGGAAAAAGTAGCGGCTTATAGTCCGGAAATTACGGTAAGTGTGTATCAAACTGGTAGCCCTTCGCATTAATCAGTACCCAAGAAGTAGCTCTTGCTTTCAAAAAGGTTGGTGACCCCTGCTCTAGGGTTTTTATAGATCTGCTATAAAAATGTTTTTACCTGAACTCGCGGGCCACCAGTTGAGTAGCACAAGTGATGAAAAAGAGAGGACCTAAAATATAACCTTGAGGGACACCACTAGTATAAACAAAGACGTTGAACAAATCACTATAGACGGAATCTAATGTAAACAAGCTACAGCAACACCTTAGTTACATAAATCACATTACGAAAAATAAAAGGTTAGACAAAATGAAAAGGATCTAAAGGGGTGCTTTGAGGAACACCTAAGTATTGTATATCATACGTTTTTCCCGAGTGTTTTTGTGTGCATGTTTGTTGAAAATGTTAAAATGTCAATGTCACTTCTGAAATTAAAATTTGGTCCTTGGGTTGGGGTAACAATTCCATTGTGAGTAAAAAAAAAAGCTAAGTTACGCCTCTGTCACATATCTGAGGCATTGAATCTCATCATTACCCAAGGAGCAAAACGAGATTACATTTTGAAAGTACTTTTTATCAAATAAACCTACTAGAACGCAATTAAAACAATGCATAGGGGTGGACCTTAGTTCCGTGTTACAATGTTTCATGCTCCAATAATTTACTTAAAAACCTAATTTGAACTTAAAATTCAAGATTGATTGAGACTTTTATTAGTAGGTTGCACAGTGAAGTACATATTCCGTACAATTGACCACTAAATGGTAACACCCGAATAAGTTTTTCAACTTGTTTAAGTTGGGGTCCACTTAAATTGATTCATGATAAAGATTTATACTATCAGATATATACTATCATCATAATACAGTCATCACACAAGATAATCACATTGAATTATTTACATTATTTACAATCAGGGGTGTGGAGGGGGCGGGGGGGATATGGACAGCAAGTAGTAGTAGAGAGAGAGAGAGAGAGAGAGAGAGAGAGAGAGAGAGAGAGAGAGAGAGAGAGATCAGAAGGCATAAGAAAAAGTATCTGCATTTGATTGTTTACATATGATTATTAGCAATCCGGGGAGGGTGTTAGTTTAGGCTTGAGGTGAACTTTTATTGCGGTTTTGAAGGAGGATAGAGATGCCCTTTCCTTTATACCTGTTGGGAGCGCATTCCACATTGATGTGGTATAGAAAGAGAACGAGTTAAGACCTTTGTTAGTTCGGAATCTGAGTTCAACGTGGTTAGTGGAGCTCCCCCTGGTGTTGTGGTTATGGCGGTCATTTACGTTAAGGGAGTAGTTTGACATGTACTTCGGTATCAGACTCGTTTGAGAATTACGTACCGGTAGTTACAGCGCACGGCAAACATTATAGGATACAGTGAGTGCAAGGTGCCTCACTCGCAGCAAATATGAGGAAGAATTAAAAAAAATGTTGTCAACTTGTTGCACTTCATTATGTCTCCCAAGCATTGGAAGCTTTTTTGGTTCTGATTAGTTGAAAGTGAAGTGTTTCTGGCCAGTCAGGAGTTCCGGTGGTGGGGATGATAAAGCAGCAAGTTTCCTAAAGCATTGGCTGACATTATAAAAGGAACAAAGGTAAGGAATTATTCTGTACATTTTGTATTAGGCCTACGGTTTCATTTATTATTGTATTTATTGTTTTTGTTACTTATTGTAATTACAGTCATAATTTGAGGTGTTGTAACTAACAAAGAAATGGTCAAATGTTAAGGAACTCAAGCATGACAATAACAAAAAATATGACCTGTTTTCATGTGATACACTTCTAGCCTGATGTACTGAAGGTTTGCTTCTGATAAAACACGTGCAAACTTGATAGCAAACGCAAAGCTGATCTACTAAACTAGTGCACAGATGATTATGTCTTTTAAATTATCAAAATAGAGAGAACAATCCATTGATGGTGTTTGTCTTCATATATGGATTATTAGAACGCCCACAATTTGAGAGTATGAAATGCAAATATAGTATATAATAATTTAAGCCTTTGCAGTGTGATTTATCAATGCTGAAACTGTTCTGTGGCCACTGTTTTGCGAAATGTGCGCGCAAACTGGCAGTCACACACAAATGGCTGTGAGAAATAAGGCGATCATGCCGCAAAGACATAAGATTGAGAGAGAGAATGTTCCTTCTGTGTTGTTGTCAACATGTGTACTGTCAAAAATAAAAATAGACATATCCTATTCAGCAATATGCTTTTATAGCAAATTCAATTGATGCATTTTGGTATCTGCGGTGTTTGTTTTTAATGGTGTTGGTTTTTCCATGTAGAAAAAATATTACAATATAAAAAAAAAATGGTATTCTATATTAAAAAAAAATGTATACAATACAACACTTCAGTTTCCTTCCCAGAGCGCACCTTCAGAGTGCTAAAAAAAAAGTTTTTGTTCTTTAGATCGCGCTTCAATATACAAAAGTAGTCTAGAAAATATAGTACATATTACATTTGTGTGCTGCATGTCAATAACATGAAGAAACACCACAGATTGGACCATATGATGCCATAAAAGTGGAGGGAAGGTGATAGTTGATATACATGCACAATCCTCATTATGCTTTTTTTATTGTACATTTAAAACACTTCCTTGTGGTCTCATAACATATAATGATGGTTCTTTGGTCCAAATGTTGTATAGGTTAATTGGCAACACTAAATTGGCCCCAGTGTGTGAATGTGAGTGTGAATGTTGTCTGTCTATCTGTGTTGGCCCTGCGATGAGGTGGCGACTTGTCCAGGGTGTACCCCGCCTTCCGCCCGAATGCAGCTGAGATAGGCTCCAGCACCCCCGCGACCCCGAAAGGGACAAGCGGTCGAAAATGGATAGATGGATGGTTATTATAAATGTGCTCGTTACTACATTACATATATACTTACATCATTTATATAAAACCCTGATGGAGGTGTTTGGGTGTTTTTTTAGGGGCTCTATAGGCAGAATAGAACGGCTCCCATGGGCTCCATTGCAAGCAGACTTTTGATCGCATTTATTTACTATTCAGAATGCATTTTTTAAAAATCCATCCGTCGTCATGTTTTTCATATGGATTGTGAACGATAGGCAAGATTCCAAAAAAAGTGCAGTTCCCCTTTAAGTAACAAGTAAAGCCAATTGAGGCTTATTACCAAAAACTCCAACTGTAATGTACTTTTTTTTTTTTTTTTTAGGAAACTTTAAGTCACGTTGAAGACATAAATACTGTAAGGTCAGATGAGCAGCTATGGACTCCCGACCATTATCTCTGTAGTCCCCACTCTGCTCTAACGTGTCCTTGACAGGACCACCGCCTTCCTTACCCACTCAAGAACTCCTTTGCTTTGCCCCCCTGGCTTTACAACTGTGCTGCCATCTGTCCGTGGCCTTGCTGCCCTCAGGGGCCCGGTTGCACGAAATGACTAGCAGGAAGACAGTGAAGAGCAGACGGGATGGCAGCTCAGCGAAAAGAAAACAGTTAGTTTGCTCAAGAAAAGACTGCGATATGCGATCGTGGTTGCCTAGCTGGAGTGATTCATTAACGGAAAAGCTGAGATGATAACGAGTGTCTTTGCAAAATGACACAAATGAAGCTTTGGCGAGATAAAAAATGAGCATGAGAACATTGCTCGTTTCTTTTAGGGTTAATTTTGCTACTTCCATGATTGACCATGCAAGTGAATGACCACAGTATCATTAGGAAACTTGTTTATTTACACCATCACCGAAAAAGAGCCAAATGTTGGATTTGATATAAAATAAATGTAATCAGGGATGTAACCATATGAGAATTTAATATCACAGTTATCGTGATCAATATTAAATTTAATATCACAGTTATCGTGATCAATATTATCGCATTTATCATTATTATTGCGGTGTTGTTGAAGGTGCTCATAGACACACTGAAATCTTTTCACCAAATTATTTTGTTTTGAATAATTAGACATACTGATGGAAAACCCACATTTTGCATGTTTTGTTTCTTCTGCTTCACTGATAGTGTTTTAGTCTTTAGTATTGTATCTGTTTTAATGGATAAACTGTTATTGTTTAAAATATTGGTTTGTACTGTAGCACTTTAAGATTTACTGAAATGAAAAGTGTGCACCAAATAACATATATTATTATTATTATTTGTATTATTATTATTGTCCTCTATGTTCAGCGGTCCTTGAACGCACCGCAGAAACACCTCCGCCTCATATTCTTCCAAGTATAGAACGATCACTCGAGTAAGAGAGCCCAGCTTGTATCTTAATTGCTCAGACAGCAGTGTGTTTACATAAGGTTAGATTGGGGTATGTCGTTTCTTTAATGGGGAAAGACGTTAATGTCACTTGTTTTCATGTTAGCATTTAAGCTAGCGAGCTGGCGCCAGTCAGTCTAAGTTTTTTAAAGTGCTGTTATCAATTATTTTAATTCAAAAGGTTAATGCTAATCGTCGGGAGTTACCTTCATTATACATCCCCAAAAGTAATACTTCATAAATGATACACTTTTTCCAATACAAACACAAACTAGATGGGTGTGATTGAGCAAATTAACATGTATTTGAAAATGCTGCTAAAATATATGATTGTCCTACAAATTTTTGTGGAAATTGTCCAATATTTCGTGATGTAAACAGAATTCATACAGATTCAATCATGCAGTATTTAACTCTGACAGTTAGTAAGTAGTAAGTAACATATATATACATATATGTATATGTACACTACCGTTCAAAAGTTTGGGGTCACCCAAACAATTTTGTGGAATAGCCTTCATTTCTAAGAACAAGAATAGACTGTCGAGTTTCAGATGAAAGTTCTCTTTTTCTGGCCATTTTGAGCGTTTAATTGACCCCACAAATGTGATGCTCCAGAAACTCAATCTGCTCAAAGGAAGGTCAGTTTTGTAGCTTCTGTAACGAGCTAAACTGTTTTCAGATGTGTGAACATGATTGCACAAGGGTTTTCTAATCATCAATTAGCCTTCTGAGCCAATGAGCAAACACATTGTACCATTAGAACACTGGAGTGATAGTTGCTGGAAATGGGCCTCTATACACCTATGTAGATATTGCACCAAAAACCAGACATTTGCAGCTAGAATAGTCATTTACCACATTAGCAATGTATAGAGTGTATTTCTTTAAAGTTAAGACTAGTTTACAGTTATCTTCATTGAAAAGTACAGTGCTTTTCCTTCAAAAATAAGGACATTTCAATGTGACCCCAAACTTTTGAACGGTAGTGTATATAGCACCTTTCACAGATAAAAGCCACAAAGTACTTCACAACACAGTGCAGATTTTAGAAATTACACTCAATATAAAAAGCCAACATAAATATAGTTAGCGACCCAATCTAGCCAGAGCCTGTTCAGGGCTCCTAACCCTGAGTTTTTGGAAAGGCTGCTCCAGATCATTTTCAGCGCAAAGTGTGTAACTCCACTGCAATGTGTGGACTGCTGGCATCGGGAGTGAGAAATGAAGTCACTGAGGCCAGCAGCCAATAGGAAATGCCAGAGGCCCTTGTTAGCTACCATATGTTAGTTATGAGAATGAGGACTCTAATGAGTGAGATTCTCTCTTTCTTTTTTTTTACATTTTGTTATTGCATTTTTGGCATATACAGTCCAGAAATACAATTAAACACATGTCAAATGTTCTGTTTCCTCCCCAAACAAGTAAACCACAGAAGTATACCGTATTTTTCGGACTATAAGTCGCAGTTTTTTTCATAGTTTGGCCGGGGGTGCGACTTATACTCAGGAGCGACTTATGTGTGAAATTATTAACACATTACCGTAAAATATCAAATAATATTATTTAGCTCATTCACGTAAGAGACTAGACGTATAAGATTTCATGGGATTTAGCGATTAGGAGTGACGGATTGTTTGGTAAACGTATAGCATGTTCTATATGTTATAGTTATTTGAATGACTCTTACCAAAATATGTTACGTTAACATACCAGGCACGTTCTCAGTTGGTTATTTATGCGTCATATAACGTACACTTATTCAGCCTGTTGTTCACTATTCTTTATTTATTTTAAATTGCCTTTCAAATGTCTATTCTTGGTGTTGGGTTTTATCAAATACATTTCCCCAAAAAATACGACTTATACTCCAGTGCGACTTATATATGTTTTTCCCCTTCTTTATTATGCATTTTCGGCCGGTCCGACTTATACTTCGGAGTGAAAAATACAGTATATAAAAAAAGAATAAATAGAAATAACAAACCAGGAAAAAAAACACACATTAGTCAAATAAGTACAGGAAAATATTGACATAAGGCTACATACAACTGCACTCCTGAATGTCCCCAACACAGTGCAGCACAAAAGCAAACAAAAGGCTCATCAATTATCTACTTTTCAATCAGGGTTAAATTTGAGATCATGAGTGAGATCCTCTTTGAAGCAGCCAAAACAAGGAAACTTATAGGCCTTCAATAAACGGCCCACAGGCCACATCCGGTACGCCAAGGCCTCTTGTTCGGCTTACCAAACATCACGCAAATAATGAAACCATTTAGTTTCACTAGAGAAATGCTCATCTATGCAGTCCTTCCTCCGCTCTGCATGTGGCAACGACAAGGCATATGCGTCATAATGAAAGCAGCCATAGAAGAAGATGACGAGATGAATAAAATTGGAGCTCCACTAAAAGATTTGGCACAACCTGTTAGGTGGTGGTTTGCATCGTTAATTGCGTCATGCATTTACTCTGTAATCAAATACAAGGTGTCACAAAAGACGAAGTATACGGATTTGGAGGACACCTCCACAAACCCGGAAAGTATGCATTCAACACGGCCATGAAAGGCAAGGTGTGGAAGTGTGCAGAACAACTTCACAAGCATGCAGCCCAGCCTTTGATAACTAACCCTACTGACAACTGTCAACAACTCAAAGATTAGTGTTTCCCACAGATTGACAATCTATTTGTGGCGGCAGGGGCGTGGTCAGGGCACTGTCCTTATAATGTCATCATATAATTTACATAATTGGCCATGACGGATATGTTTAAAAAAAAAATTATTTATATATTTAAAGACAAGTCTTTAGTAGTTATTATCAACATATCAATTTACTGCATTTTTCAATTGTTGCCTATTTTATTACTACAATGTAACGAAGGTTGCACTTTATACACCCCTGGTTTATTCACATTATTATCCTGCCCTTCCTGAACGTAGCAATTTAGTTTGACGGATAGGTAAACAGTCGTTTAAATCAGAGATAAAAAAAACTTCCAACTTGAGTTTGTTTCTTTATAGTCGCCATACTAATGTTGCTGTGACGTTAAGCACCCAAAGGAAAGAACATTCATACACAGAATAAGTCCACATACATGAAAGAATCATGTTAAATGAACAATATAGTTTGGTATAAACGGCAAAAAGCAATGCAACTATATGGGGTAAAGGTCAGCTTTTATGCCACTAGCACAATACAATGGACAGGTCCATCGACAGGCTAATGAAAATTAGCATTGCCAGTTTTTTTTAATCGGAAGCCTGTTGCTCAAGTCAATGTTTTGGAGAATATGATTCACATACTGTATATCACCTAGAAGATGAAGTGTCACCTTCCTGTATCACATAATATGTATACATTAGGGTTGTCAACATTAACAAGATAACGCGTTAACTCTAAGTTCCTTTAACTGCGTTCATTTTTTTAACGCGCATGCGTCCTGACTTCTTGTTGATCCTCGGTCCATGGCGTAGCGTTGGAAAATATATTGGCGTTCAGTTACTTTTGAACCTCAAGCTCGAAATTCAAAGCCACGGCAAACTATCCCTTGACAAGACAAGACAATTTTATTTTTGATCATTTGACATTGAAGCAACTCCCTGCTGGTACGCTTTGCCGCTTGCAGAGAGGTGGAGCATTACTTCCGTGTGCGGGTTACAATTGAGTGTGTTAATTACATAAAATGGAGATTGTTACACTAACTGTTTTCATAAGATGGAAAAGCCTGCTCAGTGGCCTTGCGGTTAGAGTGTCCACCCTGAGATTGGTAGGTCGTGAGTTCAAACCCCGGACGAGTCATACCAAAGACTACAAAAATGGGACACATTACCTCCCTGCTTGACACTCAGCATCAAGGGTTGGAATCAGGGGTTAAATCACCAAAAATGATTCCCGAGCGCAGCCACCGATGCTGCTCACTGCTCCCCTTACCTCCCAGGAGGTGAACAAGGGGATGGGTCAAATACCAAATGCAGAGGTTATTTTCACCACACCTAGTGTGTGTGTGACAATCATTGGTACTTTAACTTTAACTTTTAAATTTAAAAGCTCAGCAGAAAAAAAAGTTGGTAAGCATAAAGTCTAGAGTAATTTTTTATCTGAGACTTTCACGTCGTCAAAACATGTCAAGTAGGGCTGGGCGGTATACCGGTATGGCAGTTAATATCTGTATGTTTTAGAAAGAGCTATATATTTGACTATATCGCCATACTCGTATCTTTTGATGTGCCTCTGTTACGGCCGTTTGCGGCCAGTGCAGTGCGCCGCCGCCAGTAGCTGAGAAAGGCTCTGGCTTGCGGGAAGAGTTTGGTGCGCATCCTGAGTCACTACCACACATTGCCGACACCGACCCCCCCCCCCCCCCGCCACAATTGTCTTCGCCCACAGCATATGTGCCTGCACCTTAGCTCCTCCTGTAGATCCTCCTCCGAATGCAAGTGCTCCTACAGCAGTAATACAAATTCTGTCCTCCTACAAAATCTGGCAAGACACCAAAGCACTGAATGTCTTTTTTTTAATTGTCATTAAAAGCTTGTTTATGTCCTTATTGTGTTGAACTGTTTAAAAAAAGCATAATGTTTAAAAGCATTTAATTAAAGCAAAGGAATTTTCCAGGCATGGTAATACAAACTTTAAAAAATTACCTGTGAGCGTACACTTATTAATGATGAAAAATTATATTTATCTGTGATTAATCGCCATTAATTTTGAGTTAACTATGAATAAACTGCTATTAATCACGATTATATTTTTTTGATTGTTTGACAGCCCTGGTATACGTAGATTTATTTTTTTTCTTCAAAATGTTTTACTTGAGGCGGGCTGACACAAGCTAATGGATGTATTGGAAAGACCAAGATTCTTCCTTAAATGTATGTGTAATGTTTTTCAGCCATAAGAAATTACATGCACATGAGTCATGGCCAATTATGCAAATTAGACAAAGACATCTTCGCTGCAGCAATGCAAGTGTGTGTGATTGTGTTCCTATGTGTCAGTCCTGATAGTGATTGACAGGTGATTCGTTTTACCCCGCCTCTCACCCTGCTGGGGTAGACTCCAGCTAGCCTGTGACCCTGAATCTTTTCATTCCCTAGCCCCTGTAGATAATGCATATGTTTAAGAGCTATTTCTTTATTCATAATCATGTTTGAATCAGCTCATTTCTTTCCTTAATTTTACTCTGTATACTAGTTTCTCTTTGTCTTCAGATTGCCTGGTTAGATAGGGTCGTAAACCATCAGGAATGTGAACACAACCCCCAAGTCTCTCTTCTTATCAGTGTTGGGGGGAGGGGAAAGGCGGGCTTTCTTTGTGGGAAAAGAGTTGCTTTTGGCCGGTGGAAGGCCAGATCAACTTGGGCTGCGCATTTGTATGTGTTGTTCGAGGCTGGTCTCATTATTGCCAAGGCTTTGACAATAAAATTACAAAATACCTATTCTGTGCTTGGTGGTACCGTTTGAGTTCAGTTGATATGTCATTAAGGAACTTGGGACTGACCAGCGTTTTACATCCCACTTGGAGGAACATCTGGTCAAACGCAACAATTTGGGGGCTTCGTCCGAGATGACACGCTGACAATTGGACCTTCTCTTGCAATCTTCTGGACAGACTCACATGGCCAAAACATAATTCAAGGTAAGCAGAACCTTTCTTTTTAGATACAATCTGCATTAGGAGTCTGCCCAGAAGTCTGTAAGTTAAACACTGCTTTGTACCCCAGACACAGAATGGTGATTTTGATAGATTGATTGCATTTTTGCCGAGCCTGCCATTGCATTAAAATTGTAAATAAGTGGTCAACTCACGTCATTGTGTCTCGATTACCGTGACGGGCAGTTTCATTGACGAGTGAACTAATAGTTGGGTGTGGCTCACCCTGGGTAGTTGGTCGCCGCCTAAAAGAGTAACGGGTTGGATGCCCATCATATGGTACAGTAAATACTCCCCGGTTGTGAGATCCCTGTTGACATTTTTATGTGCACACAAATTAAGGATGGGTCGGAGGCCATTTGTAAAATACAATAAATACTCCCTGGTTGCGAGTTCCCTACGGCATTAACGTGTGCGTTAAAATTAAGAAACGTACGGGAGGAGGCCCTTCTGTACCATATGATAAATTCCACGGCTGGAGGCCATTTGTAATAAATACAATAAAGATTCCCCGGTTGTGAGGTCCCGGCGACACTTTAGTGTGCGCTAAAATTAAGGAAAAATAGACACAATGGCCAAGGAGTGTGACAGAAAAGAATGTGATGACGGCTGGGGAAAATGTGATGAATCATTACTGTTTAATAATCCATTGAATGCACTGTTGTCGACAATGGAATTAGCAGGTAAAGTTTAAAAAGAAAAAAAAAAAAGAAAAGAGAACGTTCCTTGAAAGGGTTAAGAGGGAGTTTACAATACTCGAAAAGTTGTGAACTCAAACGTCTGGTAAAATAAAAAATAAAATAAAAAAGTAACTGGAAGTTTTATGGTAAAGTGAAACGCAGAGAGAGTGCTTACGTGTGCGTGGGTGTGTGCGCGTAGGGCTGTAGGCACTTGCTTGTGTGTGCGTGAGTGCTTACACGTGCATGTGTGTGTGTGTGCGCTGGTGAAAATGGTCAAGAGAAAAAAAAGAGCAGGGTTGGTGCTCGAGAATTTAAGAGTTTAGCGTATGATAAAAGTAAACGGGGATTACGTGGAAAAACGAAATGCAGCAAAAGAAGCGATGATTAATGAGACAAATAGGACAGACTAAACTGATTGGTGTTTTGCCTGCCGCGCATGCGCAAGACAATTCAAACGACCCGCCCAGACTTTGACTAGGCCACCGCCCCCCTACTCCAGTGAGAAGGAGAGAGAGAGAAAAAGAGAGCAGGTGAAGGAAGATTGAGGGTGAAGAGGATGGTTTGAGAAAATATGGGAAAAGGATGTTTATAACCTTACGTTATGTGAATGGTTTCTAGGAGAACAGAAAATAGAAACATTGTGTGAAGTGTAAGGAAGAGATGGATACAGGATGTTGTTTGTAAAGGAAAACGAAAGTGAAGAAAAGATGAGAAAGTGACAAATGAAGGTATTCGTAAATGGTATGCTGTTGATTGTGGTTAGCTGCAAGTTTGTTTATTTGTTTGTTTGTTTAGTTGTTTGAATGAAATGGAAAGAAATCAATAGGAGACTTTAGAAGCATTTTGTATCGTTGTGTTTCCACACAAGATGGCAAAAATACAGAACAACAAGTAGGATTAATGGCTGAATCTTCGACCTCACCGATAACACCATACGTTACAAACATAGCTACTGCTATGCGCAGTCTCTTTCCTCAAGATGAGGATGATAAGGCTAATGACAGAGCAGCAAGGAAGCAACTCCTTAATTTACAGATCGCTGAAAATAAAAGGTTAAAAGAACCAAAAGGTCAAAGATCAGCTAGGATATATTCAGCAGTGGGTGACCTTGCTTTTGAGTTCCAACAGGTGGAGGAAAGAATCCTCAACAGACGTGCGACCAGACGGTTGGACTCGGGTGGTGGACAACACGATGCTTCAAAGCCAGTCCGGGGTGGAAACTGTTTCGGCTGTGACCAGCCTGGTCACTGGAGTCGTGAACATTTTCGAACGGGAAAGGTTCCGTAGTGCCAACAAACGAACACAAAAGCGTGGCAAAGGACGCCCACCGCAGGAGCCCCAGCAGGAGATACAGACTGGCCCCCTGCTGGACATGAGTGTCAACGACAATGTTATCAGTTCGTGATTGACACTGGCGCCACCCATTCGATTCTGAATGCAGAGGTACCAAAGAAACTGTGTGCTTCCTCTTTAAAGGTCGAAGGCTTCGCTGGGGTCACAAGGTTACCTGTCACCAAACCACTTCCGGTTCAGATTGCTGGACCTCCTTTACAGACTGTACCCTGACATTCAAATCGCACAGAAGGAACATTCTTGGTGTTACCTGACGGCTTAACCACCAAGCTGCGACACCACTACCAAGGCTCCTACCACAGCCTGAAACAACAGGAATGGCTGACATCCAACTGCTCTAACAGTGAAAACCCTGACTGGCTGAGATGCTTCCGTGTGTTCTGCCACCCGACTCGCCAGATGTTATGATCACCAGTTAGACACTCATACCAGGAGACCTTTGACTCCTTTGTATATTTATATATGTTGGAACTCAAGGTGTGGTTGCTCATGTTGACCTATCTTTGAAACAACTAGCATGGTATAAGATGGACACAATTGTGTCCCACATTGTTCACTTGCTCTCTGTCTCGCCTACAAAACCAAAGAACTTAGGTGCAATGATAAGACACGGCGTAGCTGCCAAACATTACACCGACACCCAAATACCACATTTTCAATTGTTTAGGTTTAGCACATAGTTGTGTTAAACACATAACTATGGGCTGCACTTTAGACACCTGTAGGCTACGAGGAGCTAGCAGCTACACAACAGCTGAGCTAAAACGACACATTACACATTTAAGCATATCAAATAATTATAGTTGCTCATTACATACACATAGTTGTCAAGACAGAAGTCTGATAGAAAGTATTCAGTAACAAACGTGTCTGCATCATTCAACTTTCTACAACATGAGCTTGACTTAATGAATTATTGGGGCCACCAGGTGTGGTAAAATTTCAAAATACTATTGCTAAAGCATTCGCCACAAGGGTAGTATTTTTCTAGTATTGGTGACAATACATAAATATAAGCATATTTGTTACTTTCACCATATTGAATAAGTTACATAAAAGCTAGGGTTTAGTTGAGTTTGAGTTATTTGTGATATTGCTAAGGGGTCCCCTACCCTAACAACACCCCCCAGTGGACCATAGAGGCTAAAGAGACAATCATTGACCTCAAACATGACCTGTCCTCCGCTACTTGACTATTAGCTGACCTTTTTCTTAGATGTTTCTGAAAGTGATAGTATGACTAACACAGTCCTTTTTTCAGAAACAGAAGGGGGTGAGTGAGGGTGGATACAGACTCCTTGGAACAAAATCGACAATAATCCGACTCTGACACATTCCATAGTTTTAACGTTTTTCCCGTGGGTAAGAAGTTATAACTAATTTTAATTTGAAAATAACGATTTTACACATCGATAGTAGTTAAGTAGATCAAATTTAGAATAGGGAGGAGGTGAGGGTGAATCATGTATAGTCTTTGATTTCACTGATATGATCAATACGGTACAAGGGAAAGGTACGTACTGACTTGTGTTGACAATCACAGTGGTTGGCCGGAAGCAACAACAGCCTCAAAAGAGGATGCAACATCAGTAATTAAATGACTTGTGAATGACCTAGTACCCCGACATGGTTTCCCCAAAAAGATTAGGTCAGACAACGGCAACCATTTAAAAAAAAAAAAAAAAACTCACTTAGCCTTGGTCGAAAAGGCTTTCGGACTAGAACACAGGTTTGGGGTACCATCCTGAGTCCCAAGGTAAGGTTGAAAGGATGGACCAGAACATTAAAAACTAATTGGCTAAAATCTGTGCACAGACCAAATTTAATTGGATTGACATGTTGCAATTAGCGTTAATGATCATTCGAAGGTCCGTGAATAAAACTGTTTTACCGCCCTTTGAGTTTTTTCACCCTATGAGCTGCATACAGGTCAGCCCAGGACCAGCAGCCGCCATGGAAGGAGGACTCAGCGTAAAACCAAAATGGTATTTTACACAAAAAATGCAGAATTTGTGTGCCAGTTCTTCTGTACAGATACGAGGATGACAGCCCGCCACTCCAGATTCCCTTCCGGCCGCTGAGAGGGTCAAGATCAAGGTCATCAAATGCAAGTGGACGGAGCCCAGGTGGTCCCTTCAAGGTCGTGGAACGGACGTCTCACGCCCTTCGACTAGCTGGAAAAGGGGACACCTGGTACCACCTCTCCCTCTGCACTCCTGCTGAAGAACCTGACAGATTACCAGCGGATGTCATTGCTGACATAGCCACTACATCTGCCCCACTCGACCCCCAGCAGCGCCTTTTGAGCCTGAGGCAGCTGAAGAAGAACGGGAGCAGAAAACGACTCATTTTTAGTGTCATAGAAGAGCGAGGCTTTAATTACACACATAATCCTACAGCCCAGAAGACGACGCTGAGAGAGAGATTTTCTACCTATATTACTCTTTTTAACTTCTATATTGTATATCCTTATTTGAGACCAGCCTTTATACTCGAAGTTATCCAATTTCTCTTGCTTGTTTTCAGCATAACTATCTGTGTCGTTATATTAAGTGAAAAGTTTGATGTTTATCCCCGTTTCGTTACCTGAATTACTCTGATTTTGATAGACGAAAAGCAGGATGTCACACCCGGTAGTGTTCCCTGACGGACTGGTGCTTGGGCGTGTTCTACTGTCTTTGTGTCTCAGTTCTTCCTTCCTGACAACAGTGACTGACAAGTGTCTAAGAACAAACAGCGGACTTTAAATAGACTGGGTCAAAGAGGATAGCAAGACTTATTTTTTGACCTATGCAGTGTGATTAATTACGGGGGACACAATAGCTATTACCGTGGTAATAACCTCTATATTTGTGACGACTCAACCCTGAACCATCGGTGTCGGATGCAGACAACATACTATGGTAAGTGGTGCCCATCGTCCCTTTTATGTTGTTTTGGGGGTTGACCTGACTGATACAGACTCTAAAGGAATTATTACAATTAATGTCCTTGAGAGGGCGTTAACTACCTCTACACCCTCTGTAGCACCTAAAGTACCACCCCACCTTGGTGGTGTTTCAAAGGCTCTCACATCTGTGCGTGCTAATGACATCACCACCGAAGGCCTGGTAACTTTGACCTTAGGAGCGGGTACAGGTAAACCTGTGGCTCAGGTGGATGCCAAAACCTGGGTGACTGTGTTGCTTGTTCCGCTGGACGTCCTTTTCCCCACACTTACTCCTTTTAAGTTGACTGACATAAATGGCTCAAACTGTCTTATTTCCTTGTTCTCTGAACCCACGCCGCCAGGGTGCGATTTGTTGGCTAATGTGTACCCTCCTGTTGACAATTCCACCCGACTTCTTCCATTTGTGGCCCAAAAGCTGAATTACACGTGTTTTCAATTCAAAGGACCCTCTTCGTCCCCCAACAAATTGGGTGACATTAACCCTTCCTGGTGCACCACACTGATAGATGGCTCAAGGATAGGCCCTTGGGCACGAGCTGACTTATTCTGGTATTGTGGGGAGCACAGATTGTACATTAGAATCCCAACGATATCCGTGGGGCTTTGTGCTATGGTTAGACTGGTGACCCCACTCACCCTAGTGGGTACCAAATTAACTCCCCTTGTAACTCCTGTCTCAGCGGCCTCTCTAACTTCTCGCCGACGCCGCCATGTTTTATCTCGAAGGAGTGTAAAGGGCTCCTTTGATCTGATGAGAAACCCTGATGGTGTTTACTTTGATGCAATTGGACAACCAAGAGGGGTCCCCTCACAACACAAATTGTGGTGTGAATCCTGTGCAGGTTTCGAGAACCTTCCTATCATTGGTGCTATTTTCCCTGTGACTGCTACTAAAAATGTAGAACGCATTAACTATGTTTTTTATAATCTGTTGAGACTGACCAACCTGACTCGTGACGCCGTTGAGGGACTTGCTGAACAACTTGCCCCGACCTCCCTCATGGCCATCCAGAACCGCATAGCCCTTGACCGCATCCTAGCCAAGGAAGAAGGTGTGTGTGTGCAATGTTTGGTGACCAATGCTGTACCTTCATTCCTAACAATGCTGCCCCCGATGGCTCGGTCCAGAGCGCCTTAGAAGGCCTCAGAGCCTAAGAACTTACTGAAGTTTCCGGTGTCTCTGACCCCTTTAAAGATTGGCTTCATAACACCTTTGGCAGGTGGTCTGACCTAATTAAGTCGGCCCTGGTCTCCATTGGAGTTTTCTTGGCCGTCATAACCTCATGTGGATGCTTTATTGCCCCTTGTGCTAGGTCTCTATGCACCCGCATCATTGTTAGAGCTGTCAAAGGTCAACCCCACCCTGGTTCTGGGCTTGCTATGTCACTGAAGGGGGTCAAGCATAGTGGTGACTTTCAGGGACCGTTAGTTTCCTTCCCTGACAATGACGACATTGACGTTGACTCCCTCCTTCTCTCTCCCATGTAACTATGGTTTGATTGTTTATCGATAGCTTGCTCGAAAACCAAAACAGCACCTACTTTAATGTAGGGCGTGCTTTAGAGGTGTTGCTCTCGTAGGAGAGATCTTTTGGATAAGATCTGAAGGGGGATTGTAGATAATGCATATGTTTAAGAGCTATTTCTTTATTCATAATCATGTTTGAATCAGCTCATTTCTTTCCTTAATTTTACTCTGTATACTAGTTTCTCTTTGTCTTCAGATTGCCTGGTTAGATAGGGTCGTAAACCATCAGGAATGTGAACACAACCCCCAAGTCTCTCTTCTTATCAGTGTTGGGGGGAGGGGAAAGGCGGGCTTTCTTTGTGGGAAAAGAGTTGCTTTTGGCCGGTGGAAGGCCAGATCAACTTGGGCTGCGCATTTGTATGTGTTGTTCGAGGCTGGTCTCATTATTGCCAAGGCTTTGACAATAAAATTACAAAATACCTATTCTGTGCTTGGTGGTACCGTTTGAGTTCAGTTGATATGTCATTAAGGAACTTGGGACTGACCAGCGTTTTACATCCCACTTGGAGGAACATCTGGTCAAACGCAACACCCCTTGTAAAAACTCAATATTTGCAACAGATATTCCACATTAATGCTTGTGCTGCTGTACATAAAACTGAGGACACATGGAGCTTTTCAACCCACACAGACACGCCTCGGTATTTCACACACAAGCAACCCAAAAAAAAAAAAAGGCTATCTTTGACCAAATGTGTGAAAGCCTCAGTTCTCTGCCATCAGATGCTCCGAGTGAGCTGAAAATGTTTTTGCTAAAAGTGTTTTTCCTCTCACCTACACAAGTCAACCTCTCTTGGGAACATGCATTCAAAGCCTGGATAAGCCAGCCAGGCAGATTTCCAATTCATAGTAAAGTTGTGGGCTATTACTAGGAATAAATCCGGCTACAGTTAAAATCACATTCACGTTGGTTTTGACACTGGGTTGTCCATCAACCTTGTTTGCAAACATTCTGTCATTCTCAGTCAAACATAAGCTCTACAAAAATACTTTGTGTCCTCATCCTGAACTTGTTTTCAATACCTAGAAAGCAACACTTTATGGGCCTGATTTACCAAATGTTTACATGTATTAAAAACACAAACTTTGTAGCGCACATAAAGCTGATATACTAAGCTTTTGCG